>NW_026267142.1:2679612-2680089 GCF_000697945.3 Frankliniella occidentalis | reverse complement strand
AAACTGGTGCCAATCTTAATCTACATATGTCCCCTGCAATATGTATCGCGCCCAGCGAAATTGGTGTGTACCACCTAAAAACCTTCCCTTGTGAGGCGATGCTCGGCCTCTCCCGGTGGCCGCCGGAGCTCGCGGGAACTGCGCGGCTGGCTTTAGATCGTGATTTTTCCAATTTTTCGTGTCTAACAATAGAAACCGAGGCATCCAGTACACCCTGTAGACTCTCCTCTTCCTATCAGTACCCTTTTTTCATCCCGGCGAGTCGTCATTATTTCGTATTTTCAAAAGAGAGGTCATAGGACAGTTGCAGTTAAAGAAATCGTCAGTGTGAGTTATCAAGATTTCAGATCAAGTTGAAACTTACAATGGACCTTCGTTAAAGTAAGGCCTTTCGATACGTATTCGTGTTTTCCCAGTAGATGAAGTGGTTCTTCTACATTAACTTGACAGAGTCAGCCGAGCAGCCGGTCGGCCGAG
>NW_026267142.1:2672075-2675262 GCF_000697945.3 Frankliniella occidentalis | reverse complement strand
GAGCATTCTAGCTCAAAAATTGGATTTTTAAAAAATCAAAAACAACAGGTCCTAATAATGACGTTTTTTAAAAATATTTTTTGACATTTGTCTAAGGGGTAACTCATCAAAGTAGAGCCCTCTGGGCGAAAATTTCGTCCGTTTGGCTCTATCTTTAACCATTTAGGCAGGACAGGGAGTTTTTGACGAAAATAAGCGAAAAGATGTACAACCTTGCATTCTTAGTCGAAGTGACGTGAAGTTGACGGGCCGAAGGCCCGTATCTTTGTGTACATTTTCGCGCTTCCCGACTCGGATGTCAGCGCCGCAGGCCTAGGTAGATGTACGCCAGGCGCGTCGCAGCGAAACAGTGTTTCGTGAGATATCGCGAAGCCTGTTACGCGAGACGTGGTCTGGCGTACATCTACCTAGTTTTAACACTCATGTCTTGGACCCGTTTGTGGACTTATTGGACCGTCTGGCGTACATCTACCTAGTTTTAACACTCATGTCACTTACAGAAAGTAACCCGACCTAAACTCGAAAAGATCCAGTAGTGACCAGGCATAGTACGCAAGAACTTCGACGTCGTATTCCTTCATTGTGCGCACGAGGGAACGAAGATTTGCCTGAAAAACAAGTCGACATTATTGAAAATGAACGTGGTAGATGTACGCCAGACGACGTCTCGCGACAGCTCACGAAATATTAGTACGCAGCGACGCCTCTGGCGCATTTATACCTTGACCTACGGCGCTGACAGCCTACTTGGGTAGGAGATATAGTAAGAGGTAGAGAGGCCTTCGTTCTCCAATACAGTCACTGTCAGTGACAAAAGATTTTAAAGCACGCCATGCGTGCTAACAATGACGTAATCAATAGACAGATCGAGCTCGAAGATGAGCATTATAGCTCCAAAATTGACTTTTTTAAAACCATACCACTCAGAACATTAGTTTTTAAATTTATTACAGGATATTTCACCCAGTTTAAACCGGATCCAAAGAAAAACATTAATGCTTGCTGAACTGTCTCCTCCCTGTCGCTTATTGGCTGATGCGGACGAGGTTCGCGGACCCGCCACCAGGTCTGCGACTACCGGCGACCACCCTAGTGGCGAGTCCGCAAACTTCGTCCGCGTCAGCCAATGAGCGTCAGGGAGGAAACAGTACGGGAAGCATTATCGTTCTTCGTTGGAACCGGTTTCAACTGAGTGGAATATATTAATGGTGCCTGATAGGTCTCGAGGGCAAACATTTCGTCCGTTTTTCTCTAACTTGTGCCGTTTACGCTCTAGAGAGCATTTGTTGACGCAGCCTACCGGAGCTCTAAAAAGAGAAGCATGACTGTCCGGTCTGTTTCCAAATCGCTGATAGGTCAACCATTTTTTTTTCCGTAATGGCTCTGATTGGACGAGCTCATCACGAGCCTTTACGTACTTTCAGGGATGAGAAACTGTCAGATCAGTTTTGAACTCCCCTCCACATTTGAGAGGTTAGGGTGGGACCCAACTACCATAATAGTTTCTTAAACTGAACGGGCGGAAACAGATAAATCAGTGAGTTTGTTCTTTTTCAGTTCCGTTTTAGATAGCCTGGAACACCCTATTGTAAGTAAAACGCAAACCACATATTTGGCGTGACACTTCACCCTCCTTGAGGCTCTTGGTGCCCTACATACCGGTACCTCCTATCAATATGCGCTTATAATTCATTAGGCTAAACGTAACCGCTCATCAAATCGGGTTCTAAACAAAACCGCTTACCTGCGCGGGTCCTACACAGTACCGCTCATCTGCTCGCGGCCGGGGCCCTGGTTAGGTTAGGTTGCCCCTCGTATTTACTATAATATCACCCAATACCGGAGGCTTTTACGGGTTAAAGCAGTTAAAATACGGTGTTCTAGTACAGACGAGAGAGTATGTTACAGTTTTTGTTTCTAAATTGAAGCACACCGCCAAGAAACATCCATTGAAATCTGGGAATCACCCGCCCGTATTTCAGAAAGATAAGCGGTTCTGTGTAGGACCCGTGCAGATGAGCGGTTCTGTTTAGAGCCCTTAGTAATGAGCGGGTCTGAGTTGACTAAAAACAAATAAGCGCATATTGATAGGAGGTACCGATACATCTTCTATTGCTAAAACGTTGATTTTTACATAAGGATCCGACAAAATAAGAACTTTTAAAGAATGCCTTTGACGAACATCAGAAGTCTCATTTCAATAACTTTTGAGTTATAAAAGTCCTGAAAAGATGCTGTTAGCATGTAAAATATAGCATTCCAGTCAAGCTGAAATGCAGAAGAATGCGGGGAACAAGAAAACGGAAGTCACCATGTTAAAGCATAGCGATTTCCATTTTCTTGTTCCTCGCATTCTTCTGCATTTCAGCTTTATCGGAATGCTTTCTGGTGGAGCCGCAAGGCTCTACTTCCGTTTATTCTCATACGCTCTCATATTACCTTGCCTCGGGTGTCAGCGCCGCAGGCCTTTTTCCGTGAGATATCGCGAAGCCTGTTACGCGAGACGTGGTCTGCCCCACATGTACCAGGTGGCTGATTCACGCCGCGCACTTTCGTAGTTATACTGTACCGCATGCACGCGTGCGGGCGGATTGCCTACCCGCACGGGAGTAGTATATAGGGCCCCTGGTTAGGGCACCTGGTCGCGGTGGGTGGAGTGGGGGGGGAGAGGGCTCTCGGTTGCGGTCCCTGGGTCTCGTCTTGTGGAACGGAGTATAGCCAACAAAAAGTCCCGCCGTTGGGTGGATTCGAACCTCTGGCCTCTGGGTTGGGAGTCGGGTCCCCTAACCCCTAGACTGCCGGTTCGGCGTTGAAGGGATCGAGTCGGGACGGAGTGTTATGGCCCTGTCGGAGCGGGGGACTGCGCTGCTCGCCACGGCCAGCAGGGTCCCTGGTTGCGGTCGGGTGGGGGGGGGCTGTCGGCCCCGCCTTCGCTCGGCTCGGGCAGCTGGCGCGCTCGCCCCCTTGCTTCGCTTGCTGGAGCTGCTCGGTGCGGCTCGGGCGGCTGGCGCTGCTCGGCGCGGCTCGGGCGGTGGCGCGAAAATTTGAAATGAGCGCAAAGTTTTAATTTAATGAATGAATGAAATGAGTCAATGCAGTGCTTGTGATGGGTGTGGATTGTCATATAATTATAATGAACCGTTAAATAATATAAGATCGACCCAGTTTTTTTCTGTTTTTTTTTTTT
>NW_026267142.1:2662143-2667420 GCF_000697945.3 Frankliniella occidentalis | reverse complement strand
GCTATTTTTACCTTAAATAATTCCCATCAAATTGTGTTGAGCTCAAGGCAAACTCCGTTATATAAGGCATTCTAGTGAAGGTAAAATGCAGAAGAATGCAGGGAACAAGAAAACGGAAATTTAGATATGTAAACTGTCATGCTGTTTTAAGTGGCTTACACTATGATATGCAGCTCGAACTGTATCGTGCACTCCTGCTTGATTCGAGTCACCGTAACCATTCTCGCTGATGATGATTGGCACGTGGTACGTGTTCCAAACCCACGTTAGCCCATTGTGCATAAAGGACTCGTCCACCTACAAGTAATAAAAATGTATTAATTAATGAAATATAAATACATAAATTAAATAAATAAATATAATTTATTGTAGTACTCGTTAACTTCAATAAAATTTCGTCAATTTCGGGTTGGGTAGCTTCTTTGTAAGTGAAACGTTTGTTGAAACTTTACAGACGAACCGAAGTAAAAACGAGAAAAGAGGGTTCAATGAAAGCAAAATGAGGTAAAACTACAATGAATACTTCTTTTTTCTCTGCCTATTTTTGTTTGAAATAGGGGACAATCGTTTCATAGGTACATGCTGTAAAGAACGTTAACACATCGGCGGTGTCTCGCAGGTGAGTCTCGAAGTCTGCATCGAGGGAATGCCGAGACACTTTTCTGGAGACTCCGTAGAGCCATTTTCGAGACGTCGTACTGGAGATATTCAGGAGTCTTGTTTGGACACATTCCGAAGTCAGATGCGAAACATGTGTGGGAGGCACCGTGGAGACATTTTAGAGACAGCGCGCAGCAGCAATTAGTGAAAAACAGTGGCGCCAAGACTTCTTGCAAACGGGTATGCATGCAAGCCCCCTTTAAAACCCCCTTTTACTCCGTTTTATCCCCCTTTTCCTTTCCTTTTTTCCTCTCTCTTCTTTCCTACCCCCCCCCCCATTCCCCCCCCTCCCCCCCCTTTTAAGACTTCCCCCCCCTCCTACTCCCTCTTACCCCCCTTTTACTCCCCCTCAACCCCCTTTAACTCTCGATCACGGGTATGCCAGCTGCATACCCGTGACCCCGCGACACTGGCGAAAACGCAACGGGCGGGCGCGCCAGAGCGCACTGCCGGTCCGACTCGAATCGAAAACTTCTCGCTTCTTAGTCGGTTGCTGTATCCAATAGGGCACAGCGAACACAGAAGGGGCGCGAGGCGGGACACCGAGCAGTAGCGGTGACTGGCGGACCAGGCACATTGGAGACACAAACCGCTGACAGCTTCTGTTCTGCTCTAGAGCAGCGGAGTCTCCAGAAAAGTGTCTCGGCAGTGCCTCGAGGCAGACTCATTTTCAAAACTTTATGGATACACCTACGAGACACCGCCGTGTCTCCTACACAGCTCTACGGTGCCTCCAATTTTGTCTCCAGATGTCTTGTAGCAGTCTGCATTACGTCTTTATTCTGTCTATACAAAGTCTATCGGATGGAGACATTCTAGATCCCCTTTTTTCTGTTCATCTACCTTGTAAGTTGATGCTTCGCCACACTTTGAAAATATTGCCTGCAAGATAGGATAATTGTCGCACCTGTCCAAATTCACCAATTCCAGAGAGCTCTACGAAGGGCATGTCACTAGCAACAGGTCCTGGGAAAATAGCGGAGTCGGCAGGTACTGTTTTGTTGTGCCTGTAGCTAGCTTTGCAACCACTGTACAAGTTCAAAGCTATGAAGTCAGTGACGCCTCCTACAAAGAGAAGAAATGTGTCAGACAAAGTAGATTGAAATTCATGTCCCACTCGAGGGAGAAATCACTTGGGTTTGTAGCGTACGAGGTATTTAGTAGTGTTTCTCCTGCAATTTTGGTTATTTCTCGCTTATTTCGGATTATTTCAGGGTATTTCGCGGTATTTCGGGGGTATTTCGCTGAATTGAGGGGGTATTTCACGGCAGAAGTACACTGTATTCGTACACGCAGCAGTAATTCTCACAATATTACCAATTAAAGAAAACTTCGTAGAAAAAAATGATTATTGTTTAGTTACTAACTACTGAGGAACAACATCCCAAGTCCGTCTTAACAAAATAATTCGTATAAAAGATGTGATACATATTTATGAATAGGGCCATGTTCTTGTTTTCTCTCATTATCTGCTATTTGTTGCTTGCAATCTTGCAATTCGGCGGCCTAGTGGAGTAGTGGAGTAGAGGAGAACATCATGAGGAGAGGGCAGCCGGCGGCCGCGGCCCAGTTGTACTGTTGGGCAAGGAAGGGGGAGAGGCCCATCCCGCGCAGTATTGTTAAGCAGGGCAAAGGAGGTGCCTGCTGGCGCGACACCATTCCCCAGCGCACAAAACATCATTTTTGGTTTTACTCTTACAAGGGAACTCATCTTAGTGTTAGTCCCCGATTTTGTTCCGCCTTGGGGGTTTTGTATGGTGACCGTATTCAAAACGATTGGCAATGAAAATTCATGCTCGATTTGATATTCGTATCTATAGGGGAAATCCATTGTCTCCAGAATACAAACTGGCGGTCATTTTTGGATATTTCAGTAAAAATGCTATTTTTAGTAATTTCTGGAGAAAGTGGATTTTCCCCATTTAAAGGGGACTAACACGTAAATGAGTTCCCTTGTAAGTTCTCTTTCATGCTTATCGGGACTTAAAGCTAGCTGACACCTTAAAGTTACTTATGTGTTTTTTATATTTAGTAAAAGTATTTAAGGTATCATCTGCCAAAAATTGTTCATCTCATACTAACCTGACAGCATCTCCTTTTCTTCAGCAGTAAATTTTGGTAGCCTTGGTTCGCTGACGCCCATCTCGGCGTCGCGCTTTTCTACAAGGTAGCGGACTATAGGTGGATAGTCTCCAAAAACAAGCGGGTGCAGAATTGTTCCACAATACATTTGATTAAACGTTTCCGCCGCCATCACATCCTCTGACTGCGTGGTCTTAGGCGTTGCTGGCCACATCACCACTGACGTACCGACTTTGCCTGAGTAGTAAAGGGTCAAATTTATGAAAAGAAAATACCTCAAATGAGGTGTATCCGCGACTTCAACCCACCAACACTGATAAACTGATTGTTCAACTGCTCAACACTTGAAAGTGTGCAACTGCAAGTTGAATACTTGCAAGCGTGCAACTCCGTAGTCGTACACTTGCAAGTGTTAAACTCGGTAGATGTGCACTTGCAAGTGCGCAACTCCTCGGTTGCACACTTCCTTAGATTGGACGCTTACTGTGTTGGAAGTGTTCAACCGAGGAGTTGCACACTTGCAAGTGCGCTCCTACCGAGTTGCACACTTGCAAGTAGTCAACTTGCAGTTGCACAGGAGTTGGTTTTACCTTCTGGTAGATACAGACAGCTCTTGGGACTAGGTGCTTTCACAATTAAGATGCTTATTGGGTCACAGTGGAGGTATTTCAATCTATAATGCATTAGTGATATCGATGGAGAAAGGAAACGCTCTTTAGCGAGATCCGAGTCACCTCTTTTTTTGGGTAATTCCCCCAAAATAGCAAGGGTCTCTGTCTAAACGTTTTATAATAATTTGGCAAGGTTCTTTTACCTCTTGAGACGTTTGCTCATGATAGAACTCGAATATTTTGTATGAAAAAAGTTCCGCACTGTTTGCATCTATGTTAAAATAGTCCCCACTGTTTCACAGACTAAATATTTTGTCTTTTAAGATTTGCCAGGGCTCTTTTACCGCTTTAGAAATTACTTAATAAATTATTTTAACTATCTCAATCGAACACCGTAAAAGATTATTGGTAATTTATTTCAAATTGTCGATTTTTGTCCCATTCGTCACTGTGTCCGAGTGACGATTAACTCAAATAACTGCAGAAGTATCACTTTAGAAAGAAATGTTAAAGTTTGAGCTCGTTTCGGCAGGGTCAAATATTGTTTCATTTTCATAATAAAAATCGTGGTGTATCTATACACCAAATTGCACCCTCTGGCCAACATGCCCACTCAAAAATCAAAAAATGCGTTTTTTGGGGGCAACCCTAGCTTTGCGTCTGCTGGGGAAGTTTTACATCTATTTAAAGTGCAAGATTGTGTTTGAAAGCAACCTGCACATCAAGTTGCACTTGTCAAACTGAGGATGCGCGTGTTGGCGACCTGGGCCATTCTCGTAATAACTGCACAGTTAAAAGTAGTTGTTGAAATAACGAACATTTTTGAGCTGATACAGCTGTTAGGAAACAGTCAATGTTGTTTCCAGCCTGCCCTTCTGCTTTAAAACAGCTACTCAGCAACACAGCGGGCGCTAGCAAACGACCTCGTGTCTGTGTGTCTGTCTATTCCACTAGAAGGAGACTTGAATTTTTCAGGGTCTCTTAAGGGGGCATACCTGTGAATTGAAGGGTTTGGGAAAATAGTCACTTCATAAAAACTACAATCCGCGTTAATTTAGAATTAAATGTGTATTAAGAGCATAGATGGACGCTAATTTTGCCGTTGGCGCCGGTGCGCGCACTCTCCAGGATAATGCCCGTCTTCATCTCCAACTAGACGATGCAGTCTGTTTGGTGTGCACGATTTAGCTGCAACGGATTGGTCTGGGACTGCCAACAAAATTGCTTCTTACTCTAAGAAGATGCCGCTAGTGGTTGACCTGGGGGTTTTGCAAATTCCGAGATGGAAGTACTCGAAAAAAATCATATAGCTGAAATAGGTAAAGAATTAAAAAAAAATTGTTTTGTCCATTGTGATTTTTTTTCAGCACTTACATTTCGAAATTTGCAAAACCCCCAGGTCAACCACTAGGGGCATCTTTTAAGAGTAACTAGCAATTTTTTTGACCATCGCAGACCCATCCGTCCGTTGCGCTGCAATCGTGCTCACCGAGAGGGACTGCACCGTTCCAGTTAAAGGCGAAGATTGGCATGTTCCTGGAGAGTGTGCAAACTGTCGTCAACGGCAAAATTTGCGTCCGTCTATGCTCTTAATGCACCTTTAATCCTAAATCGATGGGGAGTGTGGTTTTTATGTAGTGACGATTATTGCAAACCCTCACATTTCACAGGTCTGCCCCCCCCCAGTCCTAAAATCCCATGCGCTACATGGAATTCCATGAACACTCTTCCATGGCAGAAGGACCGTTTTCCATGTGTGGCTGCTCACTTTTCATGTGGAGCCTCTTTTCCATGAGCAAGCGGCTTGGCCCTCCATGGAAATTTATGTCACCATGGGGTCGGAACTAGCTTTCCATGGGACGTATCATGGAAATAGCCCATATGGTACCATGGTGTGTCTTTCGCCATGGTGTTGGTCTTAACT
>NW_026267142.1:2634474-2661913 GCF_000697945.3 Frankliniella occidentalis | reverse complement strand
TTGTTTTGTCCATTGTGATTTTTTTTCAGCACTTACATTTCGAAATTTGCAAAACCCCCAGGTCAACCACTAGGGGCATCTTTTAAGAGTAACTAGCAATTTTTTTGACCATCGCAGACCCATCCGTCCGTTGCGCTGCAATCGTGCTCACCGAGAGGGACTGCACCGTTCCAGTTAAAGGCGAAGATTGGCATGTTCCTGGAGAGTGTGCAAACTGTCGTCAACGGCAAAATTTGCGTCCATTTATGCTCTTAATACACCTTTAATCCTAAATCGATGGGGAGTGTGGTTTTTATGTAGTGACGATTATTGCAAACCCTCACATTTCACAGGTCTGCCCCCGTAAGGTTCATTTCTAGAAAACAAAACGCATACGGCAAATCCTAGCAGCCACTACTAAGGGTGTGAATGGGGGTATCTAAGGATCACACAATGAAAGTGAGGTAAAAATAGCTGCAGTGAACATAAAGTTGTAGAGGAAGGCCTCAAATCGAAAAATCGGAGCGAAAATTTTCCTAAGCAGAGAGGTGGGTTGTAGTCACGGTGCTTCACCGTTACATTGCTTTCTCATGTGTGAGGGGAAAATTTTAAGGATGACGGGCCGGAGGCCCGCTACATTTTTTGATTATGATCTTCAGCAAATTGCGCAACTGAAATGGTCGGGCCGCGGCCGCAGGCCCGACCACCGCCGCCGGCAGGCCAAGGAGGCCCGGCCCCTGCCGAACGGAGTTGCCGGCAGAGCGAAGCGGAGCTGGCAACTCCGTTTGGCAGAAGGGCGGGCCTGCTTGTTAGCTTCCGTGACGATTGGGAGGAATACAACTTGGTTGTAATCACAGACACCGACATGCAACTCATTTGCGGAATCACCCAACTCCTAATATAGTAAATCTCATGTTGCTACAACAGCCCTCTCGGATCCATCTACTGTCTGAAACGATGCGGTGGCGCAACGAGCAGTCACTGCGCAAGCAATCAATCAAATCAAGTCCAAGAGCACATACCTTTTTGTTTTGACTGGTACTTTTTTCTATACAGATGGTAAGTCTTCATGTGTGCTAGAACGATATGGTGCAGGCATGGGTAAAGGTCCATTTGTCCTTTTTGGCCCATATCAATGGAGTTCATTATTTGTCCGAAATAGTTGCAGTACATGTTCGGTTCATTAATAGTATTCCAGTACTTCACCTAGACAGCAAAATCCAATGTCAAAGGCAGTTTTTGTCAGGCTCATCCAACAAGAAAATACAACTAGATGACCTGGTGAATTAAGAAATGGACCATAGCCAACAGAACGTTTGTTTCACTAGGAAATAAATGTAGGATTAAGAGCCCTTTAAATGTGATAAATGTTAGTTGTCAACAAGTATTACCAAAAAAGTTCGAATGTCTACAATATGCTCCAAAATTATTTTCTTGTTCTAAATAATAATTTTCTGCTGTTTCCATTGGTTCAGCCTATAATGACATACCCTCAAAATATTTTAGGAGTTACAGAGAGGTTTTATCATTAAATCCTAGCTTCTGAAATCATGCGCGATAAGTGATAATTGGGACAAAATGACTGAAGTGTGAAAAGTGTCATTCCTTTACAAACCCAAAGTTTCCGGAACTTATTTTTGGTTTGACTTGTTTTAAAAAGAACCTTCCTACATAATTTTTACCTAGTTTTCATCACCTGCATCGTTTTGACTCATAAAAATAACCAGAAACAACATGTTTTAAACTTGGGGCTCAACTGTGCTGTAAGGCCTTAAAGCGAGAGGTCAACAACTACTGAGCTTTTGCGTCCCGGGCTGACAGTACTCCGGGCTCCGGGTGAACTCGCCGGATATACTCCCCGCGTGTATTTCGGGTGTACCCCGGATGTACTACTATGGATGTACTCCCCACACCATGGGTGTGGAGCGACTGCACTTTATTTCAGATCAGACTTTTGTATTCCCGTCCTATGCTCAAGCACACAGGTTTTGGAACAAAACTATAGGAAGAGAATTAAAGGTTAGTTCTTCCGTAACATATCGCAATTATTTTTAGTGTCGGTAACTACACTCGTTGCGGCGTTATGTCAGTTTCGAGTTTGGTCGTGATTTCGATCCGAAAAAAAGACATATGAACCTACTTCTGATCAGCTTTCGATCAGGAAGTATGATTTTGCCGTCTTGTAGACCGATAGTAGTCGGCTCAGAAAGCAAACAAGATTTTGGTCCCCAGTCAACGCGGTATTTGAATTATTGCCTGATAGGGTGTATGAGGACCTAATTCGGATCAAATAAAACTTATTATTAGGAAACCGACCAGCAGCACACTCAGCAGAAGGTTTTAAGAAGATTAAGCGTCAAACGCGAGTGCACCTGTCATATTCTCGACTACCTGAAATGCCTGCACTGTTAAAAACATTTCATTACATTTTTAACATTTTCATTTTTTATTAAATTTTCTTTATAATTGGGTAATGAAATTTCATCCCACATGTCATTAAAAAAATGATGACTTTCTAAAAGAAATTTGTTTGGCTCTAACTCTCATGTATTTAACTCCTCAACCCACTAACAAATTTTAAAGGGCGTAAGTATACAAGTTTCCGCTCCTTATCGGGAGTTGAACCCGGAACCCTTGGGGGGTGGGAACTCCTCCCCTTTGACCACTCGGCCACGAGGACTACCTGAGAGTGGCCGAGCTGAAACGTGGTCTTATGCCGCCGCTGGCCGGACACAGTTTCCCAACTCTTTCATAAACATGTTATTAAAATTTAATAACATTGTAATGAAAATGTCATAGCATGCACTAGAAATGGGCGTGTAATGAAATTTCAATGGCGTGTAATGAAATTGCCGATAAATTAAATGACAATGTTCTCAAATGAATAGTGTCATTGAATTTCATGACAAATTTATTAAAACTAATGTTTACTGCGTAATGAAACAGCACATTTGAACAGTGTAAAATGATTATGTAAAAGTATTTATGACTTAATCGACAAGCCAGCCAAGCCGTTTTCAGCAGCGGACGCTCGGCCAAGCCTTTCTCGCAGGAAGGTATCGAAATATGATCCTGGACTGTCCTGGATGACCAGGTATGGGTTCTAAGCAGACCTTTGCAATGTTGCGTCACTAACCATAGTAATGAAGAGCCCTAAAACACTTTCATCCATCATTTAATCGAAGCTGCTCGTAAAACTCGACCCTTCCCCGCGCTTTAACCTGACATGATATCAGATCGAATCAACGTTTGAAACGTGTCTCTCAGGGCCTTCAGAAAAAGGAAGATACTTGGGCTGACGCGAATTTATGTGTACATACCAAGTACTATCAATTTGAGCAAACCATACCATTCTCCCACCTCTAAAACGATGAATATTTATGTTGAACTCGGCCGCGCGGGCCACTCGGACTGGTAAGCGACAAGCCTTTTTACAAAATATATAAATTAAAACTGACACACTTTAGGAAGGGAGCGAGTGTAAGTCTCATTAATCCTAATAAGGGGCTGCTCCGGACAGGAACAGGTTGAGTTACTTTGCTCTGGAAGTTCCGGGTGTACTTCAAGAACTCCGCGTGTACTGAAGGTATACTCCGAGTGTACTGCTGTTCCTCGCAAGTTTGACTCGTTGACCCCTCGATTTAATGGCACCAATTACGAAAGCCCTCCACACAGCACAGAAGAGTTGTGATTCGTACAATTCCTACCTTTCTCCAGTGCAGCTTGACAACATCATCGCTAACAAATTTCAATACCGTATTCTTACGTACCTTGTCTCCGAAAGTTTCAAACAAGAAGTCGGCATACTCAACGTATTTATCAACCATAGCAGGATAGCCCCACCCTCCAGTGGCATTCTCCACTGCAATGGGCTGATCAAAATGAAGCATTGTAACCTGGATATCAAAATGCACTTGTTAAACTGAGGGTGCGCGTGTTGGCAACCTGGGACATTCTCGTAATAAGTGCACAGTTAAAAGTGGTTGTTAAAATAACGATCATTTTTGAGCTGATACGACGACTGTGAGAAAACAGTCAATGTTGTTTCCAGCCCGCCCTTCTGCTTTGAAAAAGGTATTCAGTGGGCTTATTCAAACGACCTCGTGCCTGTGTGTCTGTCCATCTGCCTGTTCCACGAGAAGGAGATGCGCTAGAGACTTCAAATATTCAGGGTATCTGAAGGTTCACTCCTAGAAAATGAAACGCCTACGGCAAATCGAGGGCCAATTCGCGGCAAATTTTATCATCTGTCCAAGTCAGTGCTTGGTTTCCACGAGAGCTCCTCCAACCTCGCCTCCAATTCTCCAAATGCGAGTATGTCTCCTCCTCTGCGACCAACCTTGTGCGTTTTTACCCGGGTCACCGAAGTGCCGATACCAACGATATCAACGTGACCATTACCCCCTTTTCCCGTATTTGTCAATAGGTGTCCGGGAGAACACGCGGCAGCTCGATGGGTTGCCTGCACACCAGTGCGTAGGCAACCCATCGAGCTGCCGCGTATTCTCCCGGACACCCGGTACAAAGTTTAGGACTCAAAATTCAAATATTACACTCATAAATAAAACATCCGACGTAAGACTTACCATTGGCTCCATGCCGTTTTCAATGACTTTATCAATATAATCCTTGTAAAACTGAACACCCTTCTGGTTGATATTATCGACACCGCCAGTCGGAAGGACACGAGACCAGGATATGGAGAAACGGTGCGAAGTGAACTGCAACGTAAACATCTCAGTGACAGCTGGAGCTCGCAGAAACAAAGCCCTTTTTTCTTTTTTAGCAGAGTATTTATTTAATACTAAAACATAGTCTAAACTAAACTAATCAAGTTAAATGTGTCAGCAGATAGAACCGAGGGGGCAAGAACTCCGGGAATCATGTGTACACCTGCCTGGGAATCATCACGATAAAAATTGATCGAAATCAACAGAAATCGTTTAAACTGAGCAGGAAACTAGCAGAACCGGTACAAATTGGTCAAAATAAGCGTTTTCTACCACTAGAAAACCAGAGAAATTACTATTAGCTGGCGGGAATCACCGGGAATCACTGGGAATCAAGTATTTCGGGAATCATGTGTACACTTCAAAAGGGAGTTATTGCCCCCTCGGATAGAACTGACAGAACGACAATTGAAAGATGTACACACGGAGTTCGTGGCCGCTCCGTATAAACAAACAGTTCCCGGGGGCTCGGTACAAACACGGAGTTCAGCAGGCCGCCGTATAGCGTCTTTGCTATGTTTTTTGAAAGTTTCGAGTTATGAAGTGCGCCGTATCGAGAAAACGCGGTGCTATCGATCAGTGTAAACCGTATTTCGATATTTCAAATAGTTCAAAAAATATTCTGGTCTAAAAATCCAGCCACCCATAAGGCGCAATGTAAATCCAAAACTTATTTGAAGCGCTATATCTCAGACGTGATTTTCAGGCACTTACGACGTTGTACGTGGACCCGCTGAACTACGTGTCTATACCGAGCAGCCTGGAAGTACGGGTTTATACGGATAAGTATTGTAAAGCTACGTACAACTTCGTGTTTTTAGGTTTCAACTGTCGAGGAGGAGGATCGAGAGTCGAGCGTGTGTTTGTCGTGCGTTTGTCGTTAAAAGGATCAGATTTCACAACTACCAAACGACTGCTGTACGCCAAATCAGTGAGACCTTCGACTGTCCCTGTCTGTCGTTGCGTTGTCATTTTCATGACAAAGGTTTTGCCATGCGTCTGTCTTCAGTTTGCGTTGAATATGTCGTCATGAAACGACAAACTTACGCCTTAATAACGTCGGACTCAAGCAACAGGGGCATCCCATCAAAATTTAAGTGAAAAGTTAACCACGACTTCATGAACCTTTACTTTCCGTACACCCTGTAGTGGCTGCTGTCAACAGTGGACCGTAAACTTTAGAGGCCCACAACACTCTTTTCATGCTCGTCGGGTATCTCGGAGAATACGCGGCAGCGGTAGCTCGGTGGGTTGCCTACACACGGAGCAGCGGAGAAGGTGGCGAGAGGCAACCGGCCGCCTCTCACCACCTCTTCCACTCTCCCCTCGCCCACCGCTCCTGCCCGCAATTGCGTAGGCAACCCATCGAGCTGCCGCATATTCTCCCGGGCACCCGGTATTACATCGTTCCTTGGCCTACCTTTAATTTTTTTGCTAGATCGAGATCTTCGCGAAATCTGTGATAATGATCAGCAGCTACGTCTGTGTTGTTTGGGAACAGCTTGTCTCCAAGCAGGTGCTCAATCCAGTCCATAGAACTCTCTCCTTTACCTGCAATACACAGAACGAACTTGTAATAACAAAAGGGTGCCTTCGCCCTTCGCCTGTCCCTTCGCTATCAGACATGCGCAGACGCCTGGCCCCACTCCGCTCGGACACGGCCCATGCGCTCCGGGAAGCGGGCAGCCGCCGCGCGCAGAGCTGGCAGCCAGGGCGCCGCCCGCCCGGGCCGCCGCACAGTGGGCCAGAAAGCGACAAATAAATCATAGGAGAAGAACCGAGAGCCCAAAATGTGAAACCATAAGTTTTTGAGGATGCTGATTCCATTTCCGATGTCCTTTCCACCCCATAGACCTGTCCTGTGGGCGTGAACCTCCTGGGGTCCCCGATGACGCCCTGCGAAATTCTGGGACCCCGAGCACTTTTGAGGACATTTTCCTGATTTACTGAGTTTCTAATGACTCTCCCTCACCATGCCAGTTCAAAATCTTATATTTTTGTTAAATTGAGCCACTCTGTTACGACTACCGAAAGGTCCATTTTCCTAAATACCCGGATCGTTGTTCAGGGGCTATCGACTACTATTTTTGGTTTTCTGAAATATATCCGAGGTGGCTGAAATGGAATAAAGGCTTAATTATGATATTTGGAGCACAGGGAAGCCTTCCCTGCCGCACACTGCAGTCCCGAGCGTCAAAAAAAGAGGTTAGTCGGCGAGCGGAGGGCGCGTGCGGAGCCGTGCATCCACCTCTTAAAATCAATCGCATTTTCGGGGTCACGGGTGGTAGCAGCTAAACTCTGTTGGAATGTGTTCTTTATTCTTCAGGGGAGGTGTGTGCCAAGTATCTCGTTGGCTCCTGCTGGCTCACGGATTAAAAGTCTGTTTCAAGACACTTCATCCAGACCGCGGAGAAGTCACTTGCAGAGTCATGGAAACATTGAGTTCTCTTTTTGAAAAGGGCGTTTCCCTCGAAAGTAAAGCTTGTAAATGAAAGATAAAGGTTCATTTGTTCCGTAGGTAACATATGATGATTGGCTTATTTTGTACCGTTGAATTATTTGTCGTTTTCGGGTCTCCCCGGCCCACTGTGCACCGCCTCTGGCGGGCAGGCGAGCCGCCGGTCCCACCGCGGCTCTTTGGCGGCCTGAGGCGCTATGACGCTCCGTTATAATTGAGCCGACCTCAACGATTTTGGTATGCGCGTCGAGCTTCAGCTTCGTGATCCCGCCGTTTTCTCATTCGCAGCCCCGTCCACATTCATTTGAGGCCGTGAGGCGCCAAGAAAGTGATCGGTGTACCCCAGGGGTCTCAGACTAGGCGATCTGAGCGGGCCGCACGGAGCTGAGTGAGAGAGATAGATGCGCTGTGGGCATGAGAGAAGGGCTTAATGGAGAGGCAACGAGACGCCCGCTGGACACCAGCGCGCCCAATATTATACCAGTTTTCTCCGAAACGCGGGTACTTACCGTGTCGCGGGAAGTCTCGGCGGCTCAAGAAAGGTCCCCTCTACTACGACCTCTCAAAATTTGAGTCACCTCCGACACACCGAAGCTGGTAAGAAAGGCGAAAACCGCGCCGCTGCCCTAATTCGGCCACCTGCCGCCGCGCGCCACGAGGCCTTCTACAACGTTCCTGTAACCGCCTTTACAGAATAGTCGCTTTAAACGAGTTATTACACAGAAAATCGTGTCGTTACCTTCCAAGTAGCGGGTTCTTGAATTTTTGATGATAGTTTGACGTGATTTTACGCGTTGATTATGCGTTTCATAGAAAATTAACATATTTGACCAGTTAAGGTTAGGATGTCCAGTTATAACTGAGAAATGAACACCTTGAGTAGAGAAGTAGCTCAAAATACAAAGAATATCTTTAAAATCCACAAGTTTGAAGAAACCAACATGTTTTCTGAGTAATGACGCGTTTAAAGCGACTATTCTGTAAGGGCGGTTACGGGAACGTGCGGCGGCAGGTGGCCGAATCAGGGTGGCGGCGCGGTTTCCGCCTTTCTTACCAGCTTTGGTGTGTCGGAGGTGACTCAAATTTTGGGGGGTCGTAGAGCCGCCGAGACTTCCCGCGACACGGTAAGTACCCGCGTTTCGGAGAAAACTGGTATAATATTGGGCGTGGTGGTATCCAGTGGGTGTCTCGTTGCCTCTGCATTAAGCCCTTCTCTCATGCTGTAGGAGAGGAGGCGGGCTGGACGTCCACCTACCGCCTGCTGAACGCGAGCCGCAAGCGAGCATCTGAGCGCATATGCGTACGAAAACGACAGATGTGAGTGAGATGCTCTAACTGCGCTACTGCTCCATCTCCCGTCCACCTGCCGTTTTCGGATGCATGCTAGCAGCGATCCCCACTCGCTGCCGGGCTGTGTCGCTTGTCGGCCGGCCCGGAGCGGCCCGCCTATATCTCCCATTGCGCCCCGCTTGCGGCCCGAGACTTGCCCGAGTGGCTCGCGGCCCGCGTGTCTGAGACCCCTGGGTAGTACTCGGTAGTACCCCTTTACCCCGTTTGTGCTCCTTCTCCAGGGCTCCCTTCTCCCATGCTTGCAGCTTTACTTTAGAAAGGCATTTATGATCATGGCAATGTTTGCCTATGAATTAGTTGCGTAGAAATATTTCTTGTTACCTATTTCGAGGTAAGTTTGTCGCAAGTTAACTTACGACACTCTGCCACAATTTATAATTTGCACTAGAATAACGTAAGTGATATCAGGTTGTAAAACTTCGATTGTCAAATATTATTGGCTGAGAGATTAGCGAAGACTATTACTCCGTCTGGTTGCAAAAAACTTGTTCTGTCTATCTGCCTGTGCGTATGTCCGCACGATAACTCTAGAACGAATTGAGCTAGCGACTTGATATTTTCGGGGTCGCTTTGCACCATATAAAGACAGATCGAGTTCGAAGATAAGCATTATATCTCGAAAATTGGATTCTTAAATATCAAAAACAACAGGCTCCAAAAAATACATTCTTAATATGTTTTGTTATTTATTTTTTTTTTGGTTGTTACCCAAGGGGTAACTTATTAAAGTACAAACTGGAATACGAAAATTTTGTCCGTTTTGCTCTAGCTCAAACAGTTGAGGCGCTAGAGGTTATTTTTGACGAAATTGAGCGATAAAATTACAACCCTGCATGCTACACGAAAGCGGCTGGCCGTAGGCCTGTATCTTCGTGTACACTTTTCCAGTTCTCGACTCGGGTGTCAGCGCCGCAGGCTAAGGTAGATGTATGCTAGGCGCGTCGCAGCGTAACAGTGTTTCGTGAGATATCGCGAACCCTCGGTTGACGTGGTCTGGCGTACATCTGTCTTGTAATTGTAATAACTAACTGTTATTTTTAAAGGTCTTTCCCTCCAATTGAGAGAGTTTGAAACCTTTTACCTCTTAGTGATACGTTTGCATGTCCCAAAACTGAGTCAAAAGACACTTACGACAGTCCACCCAGTTGCCACAGAACTAACGTACGTAAACAACGTTTCTGTTTACCGGACACTCACGAAACTTCCGTAAAACGAGTTCCGCAACTCTAAAACTAAACATATCATACTCGGTTTGACATTCCGACAGTTTGATCACTTCTGAGAGAGTAAAGAAAGTCGTGAGACATGTCTTCTACTGCTGCTAAATCTCTTTTAGCTCTCGGAGCCAATGTGCTAATGCGGGCACAGAAAAAGGTCGACTTTCTCCAATAGCGATGACCTGCTCTATAGAGCGAAGAGTAAAACATCAAGAGCAGAAACGATTAGCAGCCACGAATCCAGCTCATAGATTAGCTGTGCGAGCTAAGCACAAGCTACATTAGCAAATAATTTTTTTGCGTGTATACAAAATTTTGTCGAAATTTGCTTACCATCTTCGTCCCATGCGCCTTCGGCTTGAAAAGCTGATAGCCCAGCTCCTATGAGTACTCCCTTCGGCCAGGTGTCCTGTGATGAAAGGTGAAAGTTAGCCATTATTTACACCGGTAAGTCGTTTGCTTTCCATACTTTTCAAATGAATCTCAAATTAACAGAAAATTTAAATGACAGTTAATAATAGATATATTTCATCTATCCCACCTAAAACTGACCCCTCTTTGGCTGAGTGATCAGTGAAGCCCATGGCTCCACTGACCGAAAAGGCTTTCTGTTTGTGTGTTTGTTTGTTTGTCTGCCCGCACGATAACTCGAGAAGGAATTGAGATAGCGATTTGGGAATTTCAGGGTCGTTTTGCATTGAAAAAAAAGACACATCGAGTTCGAAGATGAGCATTCTTGCTCAAGAATTGAATTTATAAAAAATCAAAAGCCACAGGTTGCTACATATATATTTTTTACGTGGTTTTCTAAGGTGTAACTTGCTGAAGTAAAACGCCGCGATCGACAATTTCGTCCGTTTTGCTCTATCTCGTACCGTTTGGGTGCTAGGAGGCATTTCTTGACGAAAATAAGGTGAAAATGGCCAAATGGTCTATTTATGATCGTAAAAAAGGCCTTATATTGAAAAATTTTACAGGAAGTAATACTTAAACCACACAGTTGACGTCGAACCACACCCTTCTTTGGGCTCAAGGGTCCCTAGATTATCTTGTATCACTAAAACGTTGATTTTCACATAACAACCTGTCAAAATGCGTACTTTCAATGAAAACCTTTATCGAAGAGTAGAAATTTTATTTCCCTAATTTTAGAGTAATAAGTCCCCGACAAATGTTGTGAGTGTGCCAAATTTTGGGGCCGGAAGGCCTTGTTCCCGAAAAGCCCTCCCATGAACTCGCCTCAGGTGTCAGCGCCGCAGGCCTGCTTTATGTGCGCCAAGGCGAGTCTCAGCGAAGCAGTGTTTCGTGAGATATCGCGATTAATGTATATGTCCAGTTTTTGTGCATAAATGTTTGTGCAGAAAAATTGTGCGTTTGTGTGCTCAAAATGTGTACAGAGTTATGTGTGAAATATGAGTTTAAAAAAATTATACTGCTTAAATGTACAAATTTGTAGAAAATGCTCAGTACAAATATTTGCATTGTGTCACGCATGAAATTTGTACGCATTCTGTGGACATATTTACGCAAAATGATAACAATCTAAATGTTCATGCTGCCACGAAACAAACATATATATATTTTGAAGGGCTGGTATTGGGGGGAGGGGGAGACTACGATTAAACGAGCAACAAGATCCGTGAAGGTGTGCAACGCTAACCATTATATTTCGGCCCATCTTTTTAAAAGCGAAAATGTCGTACACCTGAAGATATTTGGAATCAAAATGGTTGTATTTTGGCATAAATGAACTTTAATGTTCTTCCTGGGGGCTAATAGCTTAATTGCCATTTTGGCATAAGTGTTTGAAATGTTATTCACGATTTAAGAGAATCCTGGAACTTTAAATACAATTTTAGATCTATAACTTGTGAACTTTTCAAAATCTAGAACTTTGTTTACACTGTAAATTTGATAGAACATTTATTTGTACCTGAAACTAGCAGCATGTTTGACTATAGCCGGTGACAATAGATCTATGGGCAAAAACGTGTCATTCTAAAGACAAATTGTGTCATCACAAGATGGAATAAAATATTCCTTACAAAAATGGTTCGGATTCCGGCTGTCGAGGCAGGCAGCAGGCTGGTAGGAGGGGGAAAGAGATGGTCAGCCGTCTTACTGGTTGCTGGCTGGCTTTGCCCTTGCCGAAGCGTCCGAACGCGCATTTTAATCGCAAAATTGTAACTTCAATCGTTTAATTGTCAAATTGGCGGTACAATTAATCGATATAGAAATAAATTATTTGAGTCTGTCAATTAATTGGTTGCTTTCGGTTCATCTGGGTTGTCAATTAATCGAACGGGTGATCGATTGTCAATTACTGGTAACTAGAATCGACCCGATCTCGATTATTTCCAACAATTGTCAATTACCAATGAATTTAAATAATCGCACAAGCGCGCACAAGCTTACGCATGGGTGCGATAATGAGAGCGCCGGCCGAGGCGTCCGCAAACAGACGCAGCTCTCGTCGACGACATCAAACCAGATGGTTTTGTATCAGCCAAGACCTGGTCCCACCGTCCGGCTGTCTGATTGCCCTAGCAGCAACGATAACTTTATGTCAACTCCTAGTGTTCTGCTGGTCAAAGTGTGTCGTTTATCTTAGACTTTTGACCGCACTGAACTATCGAATGTGTGACTGAGGGGTACAGTATATTCATTCCTAACCAAGAAACCTCATCATGTGCTTGGTAAACACGGAGATGACTCTTTGGGTCTATTATCGAGTGCAGGGCAGGTGCAGGTAGGCATTGCACGTATCTCTAGCAATACGGGCTGTGTTTCCCGACGAATCCCAGAATGTTGCGTCCTATAGCTTCGTTGTGTATGCTTTGATGGCAGTTAAACCCGTGCTGGTTTATCAAAACTGCACGAAAAGTACGCTTAAAGTAAACTGGGCCATTAAGTTAAGCTGTAAGAAGTCTTTATAGTCATATGACCGGGCTAGTAACGCCTCACAACCAGCAGTTTCCATAGTATCCAAATTGATTAATATTTTCGTGCCCTTACGTCGGACAGGTTATGCCCTTTTGATCGCCGTGTAGCATATGCAACTAACACTCAACAGGTTTGTAGGCACCAGCTTTACACGCTTGCATTAAGGCTTAGTTGGCAGGCGTAATCACCCTCACCCCTTTGGAGTGTCTTGTGGACAGTCCTCTAGAGACTGTCTCTACCAGAGAGCAAAGTCCCCTCGTCCTCCTCACTCTCTACGTAGCACAGAGTGGGCCCTCGAGTGTGTGTCTGCTGGCTGGCGAAGGCGAAGCGAGCTGCAGGCGGCAGGGATGAGGAGGGGGGCGGGGGAAGGAGGCCACAGGCAGCACTGCGCCGCCACGCCAGGCTACCGGAGCGCTGAAGACTGCGCGGGTTGCAACCCGCACTTTGTAGTCTGATGGGGGGGACCGTCTATTTCTTAGCCTTGTGGGCTAATTTTTGTATTTCACGCCCAAACCCGATGAGTGTTAGTGGCATGCTAGACAGCGATCAAAAGGGCACAATTCACCCGACATAATCACTCTCATCCTGTTACTGATTTTTTTCACCTTTTGTCAGTATGCCTGCTGCGCAAAAACCTTTATAAGCGACTGACATCTGCTTTCATCAGTAATACGAAATAATTTCTTTTTTAATTACTGACAATTTTTTTCTTTTATCACTGAGCTACTTACAACGATATCCAGAATAAGTAACAAATTTGTCAGCAATCCTGCTGCATAAAAACCTTTATAAGCTACTAATAAATAAATCAGTACAGGTCTGAGAGTGATGGCACGACAATATTACTTACTCAATTTAGATGTTTTTCCGCCAATATCTTCTTTACTTTAGCCTTCAATTTAGAATGGGCTGGGCCTCGTGTAAGTGCCGATAACACTGTTTCTCGTTATCTAGTCGATAAGTGGAAGCTGCCAGAGCAAGGTTATTTATGGTCATGGTGAGGTGGTGGAAGGGTTTTCACTTGCGTGACACACTGCACTCTCATTTCCTTATGGACACGCTTACGGAGAATTTTGTGCTAACGTATTATGGATCCCAAATTATTCATAATATGAATAAAATTGTCCGTATTACAGGCAATTTGCTCCATATTACAGACATGCCTTGCCTTCATCCGTAAGGTATGTACGAAAGGTCTATACCTTACGGAGGAGGGCATGTCTGTAATATGGATCAAATTGTCTGTAATACGGACAATTTAATGTATATTATGGATAATTTGGGATCCATAATACGTTAGCATAAAATTCTCCATAACATACGGATAGCATATCCGTAGGGAAAGAAGAGTGTGCGCAACCAAATCAGGTATTTACGCTACACTCTCATTTCCTTATGGACACGCTTACGGTGAATTTTGTGCTAACATATTATGGATCACAAATTATACATAATATGGATAAAATTGTCCGTATGACAGACAATTTGATCCATATTACAGACATGCCTTCATCCGTAGGGTATGGACGAAAGGTCTATACCTTACGGAGGAGGGCATGTCTGTAATATGGATCAAATTTTCTGTCATACGTACAATTTTATCCATATTATGGATAATTTGTGATCCATAATATGTTAGCACAAAATTCTCCATAACATACGGATAGCACATCCATAGGGAAATGAGAGTGTAAAATGCCCCTGAAAGGGTAAAATTTGGGTTGCATAAACTGTGTGACATTCTGTCACACCAGCGTCCGCATGGTACACGTTTTTGGATGAGCAAAAGCGATGGCTACTACTCTAGTGATGCATCAATAGTTTTGTTTTTCTCTCTGTAATGACGACAACGCAAGAACGGATTAAACTGGGAACACTCTCATTTCCCTATGGATGGGCTATCCGTATGTTTTGGAGAACTTTGTACAAACGTATTATGGATCACAAATTATCCATAATATGGATAAAATTGTCCGTATTACTGACAATTTGATCCTTCATCCGTAGGGTAAAGAACTTTCGTTCATACCTTACGGATGAAGGCATATCTGAAATATTTGTAATATGAATCAAATTCACCGTATTACGGACGTAATACGGACAATTTTATGCATAGTATGGATAATTTTTACTCGATAATACGTTTGCACAGAATTCTCTGTAAGCGTGTCCATAGGGAAATGAGAGTGTACCTAAAATTTTAGGAGTAACTTCGCACATTAAAAGCAAAAACTAAACCGATTCTCTCTGCCTCGGAAAATATTGCGAATATTAAAATATTTTATATGATTTCTTAAGGAGGAACTTCTGAGAGTAGGATCAAATTTAAGGGGTGCTTATCCTCTAAACCAGGGGTCTCAGACAAGCGGCCCGCGGGCCACTCGGGCGAGTCTCAGGCCGCAGTGCGGCCCGCTGTGGGCCGCAATGGGAGATATAGGTCGCCGACATGCGACACAGCCCGGCAGCAAGAGACTACAGAGAGGGGACACGAAGCTCCCCGGCCCGCTGCTGCTGTCTTACTGCACTGGAATACATCTAGCCGCCTCAATATTCATCGCACAGATCTCGTTTTGGTACCGGATGGTCCGGAAGGGTTCATCGGATCGAATCGTACCGATATCAAAGTCAAAATGCTCACCAGATTTGAACGGCGAGCGCTCGAGTCCGCTGAGCGCCTCTGTAGCCATCCGCCGCGACGATCGACCGGCGCCTTCTAGCACGGCAGGCAGCGTTCCGCTACGCCACGCCACCTCACCGCGCATTGCCACAGTACATAAACATGTAATTTGAGATGAACTCTGTGTCTAAGCACTAACCTGTGCATCAGTACTTTGTAAAAGTCTGGCCAGGACCTGTCTAAAATCGCGCTGAGGTGGCGTGGCGTAGCGGAACGCTGCGTGCAGTGCTAGAAGGCGCCGGCCGATCGTCGCGGCGGATGGCTACAGAGGCGCTCTGCGCACTCGGGCGCTCGCCGTTCAAATCTGGTGAGCATTTGGATTTAGATATCAGTACGATTCGATCCGTTGAACCCTTCCGGACCATTCGGTACCAAAACGATAACTGTACGACGAATATTGAGGCCGCTGGATGTATTCCAGTGCAGCAAGGCGGCAGCCGCGGGCCGGGGAGCTTCGTGTCCCCTCTCTGTAGTCTCTTGCCGGCAGCGAGCGGGGGTCGCTGCTAGCATGCATCTGAAAACGGCAGGTGAACGGGAGATGGAGCAGTAGCGCAGTTAGAGCAACTCACTCACACCTGTCGTTTTCGCACGCATACGCGCTCAGATGCTCGCTTGCGGCTCGCGTTCAGCAGGCGGTAGGTGGACGTCCAGTCTGCCCCCTCTCCTACAGCGCATCTATCTCTCTCACTCAGCTTCGTGCGGCCCGCTCAGATCGCCCAGTCTGAGACCCCTGGCCTAGGCGCTGACACCCGAGTCGGGCATGTGACTGAATCACCAGAGACCGTCAAATATCTGAGAAAAAACATTCAAATGTTTCTGGGTGGTTTCCGTGTGTAAATCGTGTGTAGAAAACCATACAAATTATTTAAAAATTATCAGTATTTTTCAAATGTTTTTTGAATAGCCCGTAATTACTCAGCCATTTTTTGAGCTAGGGGGCTCAAAATCAATTTAGTTCTTGCTTTTTATGATACAAGGTATCAATAAAGATTGGAGACTCCTAGTTTAAACAGTTCTCGAATTATCGCGATGACAGACAAACAGACACACAGACAGACAGACGCGCAACTTTTTGGTCATCACTGGAGTAATGGGCTTCGCTAATTAGCCAATTATCTCAAAGTTGATGTTGCCATTAGGTAAAGAAGCCGATATTCCTAACATCAGAGATCCAATGAAAACAGTATTTCTGAAGTGAAAGTAAAAAAAAGTTGTAAAGAGACGAGTAAAGAACAATAGAAACCTTCTTTTTAAAAAAAATTCCTTGTTTCTCGCAAAATAAAGCTTAAAACGATGTTTTTGGAACTTTTGTGTTTCTGACACACAATTTTCATCCAAACGATGATTGAAATAATTCCCTGCAGTGGTGTCCTGCGTTTTTAAGTGTAGGACCAATGTGCACTGCAGTTTCAAGTGTAGGACAGCACGTGTCCTGAGCTAAAAGTGTAGGACAGCATTCTACTACAGTTATAAGTGTAGTACAAGGGGTATCCTACACTTTAAACTGTAGAACACGTCCAGTGCTACACTCTCAACTGCAGTACACCTTGGTCCTTCACCTAAACCTGTTGAAGGACACTATGGTACTACTCTTAAAAGGATGATAATGCACGATTTTTGGGTTTCCGGAGTACGACTGATTGTCCCATAACAAATGACATCGAAGGGCCAGTGGGGTATCGGTGTGACTACTTGTACGTGATCATTTATTTCTCAAGTACAAATCACTTAAATTAAGACACACGCACACTTGAAAAATCAAAGATCAAGTACAACCCAGCCAGAAATGACATGTCGTAGCGCCGCCATTTCGATGTCGTTGATCGAACCAGAGGGACAAAAATACGTCAAAACGATGAATTTTTCGACGAATCGATGTCGATTCGACGAATATATATACGATGTTTCTGGCTGGGAATGAACTTGGCCCGAGAACTTACTCATTTTTTTTCTGCCTCTTGCAGAAATAATCGGTTTTCAGCTGTTATTGAGTATAAAACAAAAAACTGGCCTGGTAAAATACTGATTTTTAATGAGTTTAAAACTTTAACATAACAGGTTTTTTTTTCAGCCCGCCCTTCTGCTTTTAAGAAAGCATTAAAGCGGGCTTATGCAATCGCTCAAGTGTCCGTCTGTCTGTCGTCCGTGTAAGAGGAAGGAGGTGAGCCAGAGGTCTGCATAGTTCAAGGTACCTTAGGGGTCACTCCTGGACAAGGAAACGCCTGGTTCAAATCCTGGCAACCAACCCTTAGGGGTGAAAGAGGGTAACAAAGAAATACGGGTTGGTGTAAAAAGTAGGAAAAGGATATTTTTTTATGGTGTCTTAAAGGGGTAACTGCCACTAGCCACCACACTCGCTCGGTTATAAAGACTTTCATTGCAAACACACATGAAAGGGCAGACCATCGACGCCATTTTCATTGAGCTTGGAGTCAAATTTATTGGCCTTATTAATTAACCCTGATTTGAACCACACGTAAATACAGGCAATTAACTACAATATGGGGTATACTAACTGTGTTGTTCCTGGTTGCACAAGAAAACCACTCACAGGTAAAGTATTCAAGTACTGGCCCATAAACCAGATCCTTTCTGTGCAATGGCATAGGAATATTTACCACAAATTTTAACGCTAACGCGTTGATGACCCTATTGATTTTAATTTTTACGTCGGAATAGTCTAAATATTATTTTCAATATTAGATGTTGTCGTAGCTAATAAATGATATGATATTTATTTTTAGTTATAGATCGGTTGTACGAATTGACTTCGCATACTTTTTGCTTACTATGAAATAATATTATTAAAAGGCGGATCGACAGTTGTGATTATAAATCATAGTATTCATTTAAATGTTCCTGCGAGCCGCACCCCAGCTTCAAAGGGCGATAGGTTGCCAGCATTGTTAGCCGCCGCGCCTTCTTTTAAATGCGATTTGGAAGTCAGAAGTACAGTCTTCGGTAACAATGCCTATCGTCGACTAAAACGCCACCACTGAAAGCAGAGGGTATCGACGCAAGGCTCATATAATTTTTGGATAGGGTTGTACAAAGCAACAGGCGATCGTTTTTATTGGTCAAACTTCCCCGCGGAAATTTGTGATTGGCTGAAATTTCCCTGGCTCGACTCGGCCTGTTGCTCGGGTCGTCATTTCCATGGAAACTTGTGGATGCAAACTCAAATTTAATCCGACAGAATTATAGCAGACATATCTCCAAAAAAAATATTATTTTCTGTAGTATTTTTCATTCAAATTTCATTAACTTCTCTAGAAATAGAAAGTACCTTTGTTGTCTGTCAAAATTTACTAAAAACTACCTCCGTTGTAATCGTGTTTTTTGTGCCAGTTCTTTCCTACCTCGTTGGGATCGGTCGCCGAGACATGCCGTGTCCTCGGAGGCGACTTGCGGGGCAGTGATGAAGCGAGTGCTCCGCGCAGATCCTGCAGCAGGTCTACGTCTTCTCTCGCGGCCGCACACAGGATGCTCTGCAGGCCCTGCAGGCACAGGAGGCACACGAGCAGGCAGCGCATCTTCAACGTCAACACAAGCAGTGGCGTGAGGTGGCCGTGATGAACGTTTATAAGGACCACGGTTATCGGGCACGGGTGGGTGGCTACTTGTGTCTCAAGGGGTGACGCACTGTCCAAGTACAGAGATTGTGAGTGGGCTCACTAGAGACTTAAAATTGTGGTGGTACACTACTGCTCATTCGGGACACTTTCAGGGCTCCGTAACTTATCATAACACGTACGAATGTTAGTTACTCAACGTCACAAAACACATGTAAAATTAAAAGTTAAAGTAATCGATTTTGAAATATTGGGGGACAGGCTGATTCGTACTTCGGTTATTCACCTCTCGGACGATTCGTCCTCAACTATTCGTCCCTAGATTTTTTGTTCTCGGTTTCTTTGCCCCCAGTTACGATTAGTACTCAGATAACATGTAACATTTTTGTTTATTCAGTGCAGATGTTGTGCCCACATGCCCGAGCAAAATCAACGACGCGATCCTCTTCCTTGTATCGCTCGTAGCGTGATGTGAGGTTCCGTAGGTTCTTGTTGATCCGGCAATATTGTTGCCTCTGACGCTGCCTGATGGTCCTCCCAACATCTAGCTCAGCTATCATGACCCGGACGTCGCCCTCCTTCTGGAATTCCTTGACGAGGTTAAACACGGTCGGGTGGCTTTTACCGACCATTTACTGAAACAATCAAAATCAAAAGTTGGACAAGTCGTGTAACTAACTTATTTCCTAATGACTAAAGTAAAATTTAAAAGTTATAACCTTAAGGTAAGGGTTGGGTGAAACTGGAAACGTCTGGCCAAAAACGGTGTTTTTTTTAGTTTTTAATCTTCATGCGGGTGGAATCAAGAAAAAGCTCTCTCTATATTATTGTAAGTTAGTTTGTCGCGGTCCTCTTAACATATAATAGGTCTACTGTTGGACATAACACTGTGCGCAAGAGCTATTTTGAAATTTCATAAAACATTTATAACTTCAAAATAGTTCTCGCGCACGGTGTTATGTCTAACTGTTGATTAATCAAATGTTATAAGATCCGCAACGGACTAACTTAGAAAAATATAGAGAGCTTTTTCTTGATTTCACTAGCATGAAGATTTAAAACTAAAAAAACTCTGTTTTTCACCCGACTTTTCCAGTTTCACCCAAGCCTTACCTTAACTCTTAAAATAACGTTCAAGGCAGTTTAGAAATGATTTACGGACCCCTGCATACTTTCGGATGCGATAAACTTTTTTCAATCCAATACAATAAGGATTTCGAGATGTAAATATTGTATTGCACCGGTGGGAGCAATGATAGCTTTACCGCTTCAAAACTACGCTCCATTTTGGAAAATTCCTCAAATGCCACGCGCAGCCGCACATTTCGAAAACAAAAGAAATGGTAAAGTGATGAAAGCAACAGAAAGAACAAAAACTGTACTAGAAAGGAAGAACTGGTTGGTTAGTTTGGTGAGACGTATCTACAACTTTAATTCATGCTATGTTCGTATTACAAACAAATAAAATAAAGTGGATATAGGCACAAAAATGAAACAAACGTACAAAGCGCAAAATTCTAACGCTAACGCGTTTATCGGCCCCTCAAGTGTTAACTTACAGTCGTAGATTGAGCGTTGAAAATTAGAAGATGGGGAAGTTTTCAAAACTGGATGGTTAAGTGTTGTTGCTCTTCGTTCTTAAGTCACCACAATAACAAAACCAAGAACAACACAAGCGCCTTATAGAAACTACTTCGTGGGCACTCCCCGGCACTGCCAACTTTTACTTATTGTTAGAATTATCCAAACACATGTCATTTAACCACTTCTGAAGTGCACATGAAAACGCCAAAAAAGGGTTATTAGAGGTGGGTTGAACACAACAGTGAAGAGACCCTTACAGAAAATAGACATCTATAGATGCCGATAGATGGTCTAATGCCCATCTAGCAGGTCTAACTGTGTAGACGTCTGCACATAGATGTTTAAAAGACGTCGTCTAACTGTAGATGGGGTGTAGACGCCGGGAGACGCTCTACATCCTATCTAACCAATCTATGCGTTTAGATGTCTTACTGTAGATGGGGTATAGACGCCGAAAGACGCTGTACTTACTATCTAAGCCATCTATAAATTTAGATGTCTTGCCGTAGATGAGGGTTGGACGTCACAAGGCACCAGGGTTGTTAACGTTAAAAATGAAATTTAACGCGTTACGTTTCGTTAATTTGAGATTTGAGTTAACGTAAACGCGTTACGTTTCACCAGATGTGACAAAATTAACGCGTTACGTTTCGTTAAACGCCGTAACGTCGTTGACGTTGATGCAAAATAATTAAAAAAATGTAAAGTATTGAAAATTAAGAGCAGAGGGCTGTTTAAAGATGAGAAATATTATAAAAAAAGTACTTTTATTATCAAAGTTTTAGTTTTAGTACCACTAGGCGCTCGGCTTTCTTCGTTTGCTCGTCGCGCTTGTACTGCATCTCACGAAAACTACAAAATTCGCTGACCAGCTGCCCAAATCTAGGTGCACGCGAAAGATGTTTTAACGTCAACGTCGTTACGACGTTACGGGACCCGGTTAACGCAAACGCGTTACGTTTCCCTTGCTGCCAAAAAATTAACGTTTTACGTTAACGTTAAAATAACGTTAACGAAAACGTCGTAACGTCGTTACCCGTTAAATTAACGTTAACAACCCTGCAAGGCACTCTACGTGATATCTAAGCCATCTAAGCGCTTAGATGGCTTGTGGTAGATGAAGCGTTAACTCCAAAAGCCGTTCTACTTTAAGTGCAAGCTTCTATGAACTGAGAAGTCTTAACGTTCTATGACGTGTAAGCGTCAAGGTATGCTCTACTTCTCGTCTATGCCATCTATGTTCTTAGATAAGCATACTTTCTCGAATGTACTCGAGTACATCACTCAATTTATCCAAAAACATGAAGCGAGTTCGTTTGCAAAGGTTGGTACCATTGTTAGAAGCCACGCCTCCTTTCTTCGCAGTATTGTCGCAGCCTCGCCCATTTCTAAACAAACTGTGCAGCTTTGATTTTAAATCGGTAGAAGTTGTGATTGGAGCATCTTATGGCATTGATTAAAAGCTTATTTCGGTAGCTTAAGGAACGGTGCACAATCGGCTCGCTTACGTTTTAAATTAACACTAACTGCATTAGAAATTTAAAACAAGACTAAGATTAAGCGTGAATGTCGTACATTATTCAGCTTGCTGTCGTTCTCAACTGGAACAGAGCACGAAACTTTTGAACACATCGTTCGGAAGCTTAATTTTCGGTCTTGAATTTTTGTCTAATGCGTTTTTCTTTTAAGTGAAGAGGTACGCTGCAGGAATCGACACAAAGAATGATAAAAGTGCGAAACCATTGTTGGCTTGGCAGCATTTTGCCGACTTTCGTGATGGTTTTAATGTTAAATTTCATATTTCTCAAAATTGGCCAGACAGATTTTAATGAGGCTATAAAATTTTATCAAAATCTGTATTACAGAAGTGGCTGTAGCCGAAAATTGTGTAAGAAAAAAAAAGCGCCCGCACGCGAGCAGAAAGGTCCCCTTGGGGGTCCTAAAAAGTGAAGGTAAAATTACGAAAAGTGGATGCAAGTAGGAAAGTAAAAAGTTAAGGCGTACGCATTTCCTCGTAGTGATTAGCCCCTCGGGCCTCGGGTTTCCAATTGTCACCAAATTTGGTGTACAGTTTCTTCTAAGGTCCCTTAACATTCTCTAATTTTTGTGGAAAGGTAATATTCAAAAAAAATTTTTTTTTTTTTTAAATATTTAACATAGAAAAACTAGTAAGGTGAATCAGACCCGGAATTTTGGGTCAAGGATAAAAAGAACTACTCACTAACATTCACAATTTCAAACATTATCCTTCTTTCGCGTGACAAACCCAGCTAGAATTACATCAAGGTTAATTTTGATAAGGTAAGGTCATGGTAGACGTACAGAATTAATAGGTATGTCAAACGTTTCTGTTTCATTGTTTGACGCAAATAAGTTTTCATGCCTCATTGAAACGTTTTCACCCGATATGAGTACGAAGAAGGGACCGTCCGCCTGAAGGCCGAACGGACAAAGTAATGACTGCTATGTGATCCTAAGAGATTGAAAAATAGCTGAGAGCGAAAATGTTAAGCAAAGATACAGAAACAGAATTGTCACAAAGCTCCAAACGTCCGCCTCCCGAGCGCGTCCGAGGACAGATCGGACTTTGTTGAGCGTCACACAAACAGATCGGACTTTGTTGACGGGCGCGCGAAAAGATCGGACTTTGTTGACGGGCGCGCAAACAGATCAGACTTTGTTATTAGGACGCGTCGACTTGGTGGCAGGAAAAGTGAGCAGTAGGATCACAAACTACTATCTCCGAGAACAGCTGTAAGGCAATCTGCGGCAGTTCCCAGAAGACAGCTCCTACCTCGGTGACGCATTTTGGCGACTCTTTCATCAAATAACTAGTAAATATTTTCAGCTGTCTGCGGAGGGTGACTTTTGAGTAGGGGGTGGAGGAATCAAGTCAAAAACAACGGCAGGTCACTGGGGGGAAGGAGGGGCCAAAAGTTCGCTAAATAGGGGGAAGGAGGTGTCAAAAATTCGCTAAAATCGGTCACGTAGTAAAGGTAGGATCCCTGCGGAATAATTCGTGAAAGTAAGGCCTACAGACAAATATTGTCCGGTTTGCTCTTGCTTGTACCCATTAGGAACTATAGGGCATTTTTAGATCAAAACAAGTTGAAAATGACTTGATGGTTCATCAAGTCGTACCATTTTGATCTCAGGGTTCTGGGGCTATAAATCGCTCACTACAAAAAACACTTGTCACTTAAACTGTTTTCTTTTCTTTCAAAGTAGCTATAGTTCCTTGAACCTCATTTTAGAGTGAATAAGTCACTGATGACACAACATAAGCGCGTAAGTCCACCAACCCTAATTTTACAGGATACACTTAAAACATTCCAGATTGAAGATTTCTAGTGATAACCAAATCTGCTCGGCACACATAGGGAGCAAATATTATCAGCAAACAGATGACATTAATATATTTTTGTTAAAGTTAATGAGAGAGACAACAATCGCACTAGTTTAGGGCAAAAACAACGAAAGTCCACACGAGAGCAGTGTAAAACAGCAAATGTCCACGGTTTAGCAAATCATAACAGCGAAAGTCCACAGGGTTTTTGACTTTCGCTTTTTTGTTAGCTCACACATAAACATTCGCTATTTTAAAGGACCGAACTGTGGACTACCATTTTCTATTGAAAACATTCAGTGTAAACATTCCCAAGTACTGTTTTCCATATCTGCACTAGTATTATCGACTAAAATGTTAACTTAACCTTTTTACCTTTGCCAAATGATGTGAAAGCTCTGAATAATAATCACAAGATACCACAGAAATAACACAAGGAAACTTACTTCTTATTAACCAGCACATTTTTGAGGTATGCTAGTTCAACGAAAAATGTTCTCAGAATAAGAATGTTAAAAAAAATTCTGAAAATTCAGTGGATGTTTTTCACTCTTAATCTTGTTTCCAGACCATTACTCAACATATTCTAAGTTTAGACTGAAAATTGAGACTTTTTACTCTGTATCAGGTTTTCAGAGGTAAAGTATATTTTCAGACTATACTCTGAATCCATAATTCAGAGTTACCGGTATGAATTTTGAGTGGAGAGTCCACCGGACAGGCGGGGACGAAGCACACCAGTAGCCGACGCTGCTTCCCACGCAGGTAGCCGGCAGCCAAATGGTTAAGGTTGCGCTCGAGGTTGCGGCTTGCACACTGTGTATTTCCGGCTTCTCCCTGCCGGGCTGCGCTGCGCAGGCATACTACACTGGCCGCTTTGCCTTCAGGCAGGCCACGGATACAAGAGACACAAGAAATACAAGAAATACATTACAAGGTTGCGGCTTCCGAACCGGAAGGTTGGCGGTTCGATCCCAACCTAGGGCAGTACCAAATGGACAGATATGTCTTCACCTGGACATAGCCCATTACCCCTGCAACTGTTAATTCACTCGCTATCTGATAATTTTTAACATTTTTACAAATATTTTTATACCGTCTGCCTGAATTTTCATACTAAGTGGTCATTAAACACTGTTATTCAACGAATGTGACGTCACATTCGTTTCCATGTGAATCGTGTCACGTTCGTTTAAATGTTGTGTCACATTTGTTTGAACGTGAATCGGCCAATGCCTAGGCCCATTTGAGCATCAATTCGCGAGAAGTCACGTTCGAATGAATGTGACACAATGTTCAAACGAATGTGACACGTTTCACATTGAAACGAATGTGACGTCACATTCCTTGAAAAACAGTGAAAATCTTCAGACTTAAAGTACTAAGAATTCAGTAAAACTTTTTATACAATGAACATTATCCTCACTGATGGTTTATTGAAACCAGAAATAACCTGGTAAGTTAAAAATCAGTAGGTCAGAAATCAAGTAGTCTATGAATAATTCCCTGCCATATATGGCACGGCTTAGGCGATTAGTTCGAGCAGTTAGTAATTATTCTTACAACAAAACAGAACAGTACTGTCTTGTGCCTTTAACACCCTCCACAAAAGCAAAAAGTAACACACACGCAAAAGTATTTGCAGTGCTACAGCTTGTCACGTCCCGTCAACGTCAAAAGCGGTTATTTGCAGAAGAGTACTGCAATATGTACTAGCTCTATGTACGCCAGACCACGTCTCGCGTAACAGGCTTCGCGATATCTCACGAAACACGGGTAAGCTGCGACGCGCCTGGAGCACATATAGCTAGGCCTGCGGCGCTGACACCCGAGACGAGTTAAGGAGAGGGTATAGCGGAACAGGGCCTTCCGGGCCCAAAATTTGGCATACTCGAACCATTTGTCGGGGTTTTAAACTTTAAAATTAGGGACTTGAAACTTCTGCTGTTCGGTAAAGGTTTTCATTAAAAGTTCGAGTTTTGACAGATTGTTATGTAAAATCAAGGTTTTAGTGATACTAGATACTGGGGACCCATGAGCCTAAAGGAGGGTGAGGTTCGACGTCAGCAGTGTGGTTTTAGTGTTACTTCCCGCACAAGTTTTCAACATAAGGCCTATAACCCATAAAAAAAATGGAAAAAAAAATACATTTTGCGGTATTCGAATGTGGTGTTCGATTTTTTAAAAAGTTAATTTTTGAGATAGAATGCTCAACTTCGAACTCGATCTGTCTTTTTATGATACAAAATTACCCTGAAAATCCTAGATCGCTATCTCAATTCCTTCTCGAGTTATCGTGCGTACAGACAGACAAACAAATAAACAGAATGAAGCTTGTCCGGTCAGTGGAGTAATGGGCTTCGCTAGTCGCTCAGCCAAAAACGAAATCATTCCGAAACTCGTCCGGGACTGTTCCAAAAGCAGTCCGATCGTCTCGGACTCTTCCAAATATGTTCCAGGACAGTCCGTCAGCAATCCGAGTCCGATCCCGGACTGTCCGAAAGTAGCCCTCGGCACCCAGGACTGTCCGTAAAAAGTCCGATGCTACCGGGGGAAAGCGCCAGGAAAATTGTAGGACAAAATTTTATTTTATTTTGTGCTGGCAATTTGCCTCTTTAAATTTGAGTAAACTAACAGGCATATTTTATTTTTCAAAAAGGTCGTTCATCATGACCTGAACAGAACATTTCGTGCGATGCAAAAGCATTTGCCGAAAACCGCATGACGATGAGCTGATTCGTTCGTTGTGTACAGCGCTCGTCTCGGAAGAGATTCTGAGCCCAGCTAAAGAGGCTCTCCTGTGTGTTCTCTTCTCCTCAGCCGTCAGCGTAGCTCAGGTGGTAAGAGCGTCGGTCAAGGGACCCGGTGACCGACAGGTGAGGGAATGAATTCCGCTCGTCCAGCTTTTTTCTAAGCCGGTTGGACCATTCGGACTAGTCAGAAATACGTCCGGGCACGGGCATCGGACAGTCCGATAGACGTCCGGTCGCGGCCTTCGGACAGTCCGAAAACTTGCTGATTTGACACATTTTCGGTAGTATTCTCGGCAAGGTCCGGGATGTCGTCTCGGACTGTCCGAAAATCGGACTGATTTCGGTACAGAATATTTTTATAAGGGACGCTGTTATGTCAGCCCATGGCTTGACTTTCGCTGTTTTGATTTGGAAATGTATGGACTTTCGTTGTTTTGGTTTGCTCACATGAGAACATACGTTTCTTTTTTGGCTCAAGGGTGGACTCTTGATGTTTGGTACCTCTATGTATCTGCTACGTTTACTGAGATATGTTTTTCACAGAAAGATGCGTCTCAGTTGGTAGAATTTACTGCTAACAAGAACTTGAAATGAGTAAAATTTGAACTTGAGTGCTTATGTTGGCTCATCAGTGAATTAAGCGACAGTTACACCGAGGAATCGAATTTTGGGGCCGCAAGGTCCCACCCCCATACGTATTAACGCGTCTCGGGAGTCAGCGCGGCTTTATATGAGTAGTAAGGTACCCCCATTCGGACATCCGCCATCTTGGTCCCCCATTCGGACATGCCCCCCACCCCCACCTCACGTCCCCCATTCGGACATAAGCG
>NW_026267142.1:2627880-2634424 GCF_000697945.3 Frankliniella occidentalis | reverse complement strand
TAGGTACGAGTTAGGGGATGATAAGACTCACCCCATCGTTAGGTTAGGTTGTGTTAGGGGATGATAAGACCCACCCCATCGTTAGGTTAGGTTGTGTTAGGGGATGATAAGATCGCTTATGTCCGAATGGGGGACGTGAGGTGGGGGTGGGGGGCATGTCCGAATGGGGGACCAAGATGGCGGATGTCCGAATGGGGGTACCTTACTACTTATATGCGCAAGGCGCGTCGGAGCGCAACAGTGTTTCGTGAGATATCGCGAAGCCTGTTACGGGAGACGTGGTCTAGCGTGCACATACTACCTAGTTATTGTCGGTGTCATAGATGTGATCACAAACCGATGACAAAGGCATACGTTTCCAAGCGGATGAAGTGGTCTTTTATCTCGCCTGTCATGGCTCGAGTTCCCAATAGAAAGCTGAGAAGCTATCACTTCTCCGAATTCGGCAGCTTACACTACTTCAGGACCGGAACATGGTCATACCCTCCTTGAGTTGCTTTTCTGAAAACTCGGTGGAAACGTTCCTCGAGTTGCCCGTCCAACGACTAACTTCCATAGCGTTTTGACGCTGGGCGACGTGTGTCCCGCTGGTTGAATAAGTTCTGTACTTATTTGTACAAGCAGAGTTTACTTCTGGTTGTGCCCGTCTGTATTTATTTTCGTAAACTCATTTTGTCTACCCTTTCCTGTTTTGCGAGGTTCTACTCATCTGTATCCACCCCCTTCCTTTTGCTTATTGTAAGTGATCAAGGACACCTAGAATTTTAAAAATAGAGCGGTTCGCCCTCAAGTAAGTAGCCTTCTTTGTGGTAAGGGGGGGGGGGAGGGAATTGCACTGTTAAAAAAAAATATATCTTAGTGTTAAAAACACACTGGGGTTAAAAGGCAATTTTTTGAAACAAATTTGCACGTAAATTGACGCACTAATGTTTAATGAAAATTGAGAATATATTTTGAAACTTTAGAACCTCTAGTAAAACGACAAAAGTGCTTCTCTCTTCCAGCCGAACGCAAATCTTACAAATATCTAGTTCTTTGCCCCACAGACAGATGTTCAACCCCAACTTTCTGCACACATTATAGATGTTTAACTGACTTTGCTTGCCTGGGTGGTTCCGAACCGATCCTAAGCGTTGTTGACGTCGGATATGTCACGTTCCCATGAGGAATTCTCTAGTAGGTAGGTAGAGCTGCCGGTGCGGCGATCGGTTCCCCACCCGAAAGGGTACGACTCGAACTGAGGCGCTGCCTGGGATTAGTTTACCCCTGTGGGGCGGGGGCCGGGCGATAAAGTATGAGCTGGCCCCCTCCCCGCCCCGCTGGAGCTGAGGCGCCCCAGGTCGTCTTGTGGCCCTCATGGGCCTAAGCGCCTGGCCGCTGGATAGTCCGAACCGCATACACAGCAGTTCTATGGCGGACGAGTGAGAACAGTAAATATACGGAGGATAGGGTCACAGTTACGTTCAGATCTTTGCTCATTTACTGTTTTGACCTTGACTTGTTGGCTGAGCGATTAGCGAAGCCCATTACTCCACTGACCCGAAAAGTTTCATTCTGTTTGTGTGTTTGTGTGTTTGTTCGTTTGTTTGTTTGTTTGTCTGTCTGTCCGCACGATAACTAGAGAATGAATTGAGATGATAGCGATCTGGGAATTTTAGGGTCGTTTTGTATCAGTAAAAGACAGATCGATTTCGAAGATGGGCATTCTAGCTCAAAAATTGACTTTAAAAAAAATCAAAAACCACAAGTCGCAAAGTGTATTTTTTCAAATGTTTTTTTGATGGGTTCGTAAGGAGTAACTCGTGAAAGTAGATCCCTGTGCACGAAAATTTCGTCCGTTTTGCTCTATCTCGTACCGTTTGGGTGCTAGGCGGCATTTCTTGGCAAAAATCAGGTAAACGACTAAATGGCCTATTAAGTCGTTAAAAAGGCCTTATATTGAAAACTTGTGCAGGACGTACTACTATCAAGACGCCGCCGGGCGCCGCTCAGATCGTTCCACTCGCATTATGGGGGTGATGCACTAGAATGGTATGGACGGTCGAAGTGCGATTCGAAATTTATAGGTCCAAGCTACATTCCAGCGCAAACCCCGACCGAAAAAGTTGAACGGTACTCGTGCTAGAGCGAAGTACCTAGATTCCGAGTACTTACGCCCTACGTTCTGAACGGGGTGGGCCGCGCGGTCGCAACCACGTCCGATGTGAAGTACATACCATAAGTAGTATCCACTGAAACGGGCTCGGTCGTAATTTGCACCGTTTCGCCGCAGCAGAAATGATAATAAGATAGCATTTGAGTGAAATACATAGAACATTTAGATAAAACAATAAATAGAAATTTGATAAAGCATATTAGCTGAAATAATAAATAGATATTTGATAAAATAGTGAATGTAGCAAGAATAGGAACAAGGTGAAATTTAGTAGTAGATGGGAAGAGCTCAATCTTCGATGAATTCTCTGAAGAATAGTGATTTACATTCACTTTTGAACTTCCTATAATTGCACTGATAAACTAAAGTGTTCAACTGCTCAACACTTGTAAGTGTGCAACTGCAAGTGGAATACTTGCAAGTGTGCAACTCCGTAGTCATACACTTGCAAGTCGCTCGTCCCTATTGCAAAGCACGCAACTCCACGGAGCCTCCGTCAAAGCACGCACAGCGGTCCGGCGCTGGCGAAACCACGCAAAGTTCTTAGGCGCTGGCGAAACCACGTATCGATGTTTTTCAAAAAATCTGAGATAAGTATATATTCTGGAAGAGGGAATCGTCCTCTTTCCAACGGTATGGGTCTCAAAAATCACCCCAAAAATCGAGTTGCGTGGTTTCGCCAGCGCCGGACCGCTGTGCGTGCTTTGACGGAGGCTCCTTGGAGTTGCGTGGTTTCGCCAGCGCCGGAGCGCCGTGCGTGCTTTGCAATAGGGACAAGCGAAGTGTTAAACTCGGTAGATGGGCACTTGCAAGTGTGCAACTCCTCGGTTGCACACTTCCTTAGATTAGACGCTTACTGTGTAGGAAGTGTTCAACCGAGGAGTTGCACACTTGCATGTGCACACCTACCGAGTTGCACACTTGGAAGTATTTAACTTGCAGTTGCACACTTGCAACCCGTGATAAAATGGTCCTGTGCACAACACGTGCGAACCGCGTGCACAACGCGTGCACAAACATTCTGTGCGCAACTAGCTTGTGCACAAGATCGGCCCCCCTGCAGCAGGCACGGCGGCAGGTGCAGGTATGTCCAAGTGCGCATCGCGAGCACATGGCGTACCTATCCGTTGTCCAAGGTTCTGGCTACGGTTTCAATATTTTCTTACTTTTTATATTTTTTTCCGATATTTTCTGACTTTCTTCCAATTTTTTCTAATTTTTTCCCGACGATTTTGGAGAGATCCTGGTTTTCGTCGATTTTGCCTGATTTTGCCCGATTCTGGCCGATTTTCGCCAATTCTTTACGAAATCGGCGGGAAAAAATCAGAAAAAATCAGAAAAAATTGGGAAAAATATAAAAAAATAATAAAAAATTGAAACCGTAGCCAGAACCGTGGACGTACGCCTTGTGCTCGCGATGCGCACTTGGACATACCTGCACCTGCCGCCGTGCCTGCTGCACAGAATGTTTGTGCACGCGTTGTGCACGCGGTTCGCACGTGTTGTGCACAAAATGTGCACGCGGTTTGCACGCGTTGTGCACAGGACCATTTTATCACGGGAAGTATTTAACTTACAGTTGCACACTTAGAAGTGTTGAGCAGTTGAACACTTAGTTTATCAGTGTGTTTATGCTTAAAATTTCTTTGGGCATGGCATTGTAAAGAGTAATTTGCTTGATAGTGTGAATTTTGAGTTCCGTAATGCGTGGATTTAATTTAGGGAATTTCGTTTTTACTTTTATTCCTTGTTGATTGCTCATGCCGTTGGTGATTAAAAGTTATACGTGAACTTAAGGTTTTCCTTCCATTTACATGATTATATATATGATGAGTACTAAGCTGGTCTTGGTTAGCGCTTCCAGAGGCATAACACTAGTCACCCAGTAGACTTGCTTTGTGGAGAACATTTCATTAACGTTTAGCATATTTTTTAAAATTCCGTTTTGCAATATTTTGATTCTGTTAACATGATAGGAAAGTCCCCAAGAGAAGCACATGTACGCCATATGAGAGTGAAAATATGAGTAGTGTTTTTAAATAATTTGCATTCAGAACTTTTCTAAGTCTAAAAATCAGCCTGGATGCTGCTCTTAGCTTGTTGGATAACTTTTCAAGATGTTTCTTCCAATTGAGGGGCTCATCCAAGACGATTCCCAAGTATTGAATTTCTTTGGCTTGATTCAATTTTTCATTATATATTTGTACTTGTAGAAATATGTCAGGCCCGTACTTCTTTTTAAAGATAATGTAGTTAGTTTTTTCAATATTTAAGCTTAGTTTGTTCTGCACCATACTATTTTCAATTCTCTGCAATATTCATAAACCTACCATTTTTGTGGAAACATTGACATAACAAAGAACATTATTTGAAATGAATTCAATCCAGCACACAGGGCAAATAACATCACAACGCATCTCACCTCTGTATAGAGTTCCTGCATCACTCCCTGCTCATTATCGTTTGCCTTTTCGTGCTCAAATAAACCAATTACAATTTTCTGCAAGAATTAACACAAAGCAAAAACTCTAAAGTAAAACATAAGCATATCACACTATTACTGAAAATATGTTCAAAAGGCTGCTGAGAAACACCAAAACAATTCGCTAAATAATTCCCAACCACTCGTACAAGAAATAGCAGAAATCTTTGAACAATGCAAATGTACACTATATGGTTATTTCAAGCTACTTAATCAAACAATAACTATAGTAAACATCTCACCGTATATTGAGGTACAAACTTCTTTGTGTAACCAACAACCATTTTGGAAGGTAAAGGTACATTACAAGCCATAGGAACAGAAGACCGTTTAGTTTTCTGCTTTTTTGGGGGGTCTACATATTGTTCATCATCAAAATGATCACTACACATAAATGCACGCTGACAATTGGAATTGTTTTCAAGCAATTCACGATTCCCTGAATTAATGACCCAAATGATAAACCTTGAAGGAAAAATGAAGAAATTACACTTGACAAAACGACACTTGAAACCTATACACACGGAGTTCGTGGAGGCTCCGTACAAACACGCAGTTCCCGGGGGCTTGGTACAAACACGGAGTTCAGTAGGCGGCCGTATAGCGTCGTAACTACACTCGTCAAAACATTTAGCGGTCCTCTTTTTTACGCGTGGATTAAATTATCTCCCCTAGCACCTAGAAAGTCGAGATTTGACATAGACATGCACCCCTGTGTGTAGTTTAACACCCTCGAGCGCGAATGCCGTGCGACACCCCTTACGCCGTACGCATCTCCTAATGATCACGGAGGTGGAAAAGTCGAAAAAAACGTGAAAGGTTAGGGTAGAAGGTGCCGAAAGTGGCTAAAATTTGGTGTACGGGTGTCCTAGGAACCAATTTGTAGGTTTTTGGCCCGTTCTACCTCCTCCGACAAACCACCCCCTACCCCCAGTTACCCCCACCCCCTCAAAGGGTTGTTTTTTTTGAAATCTCGTACGCTACGGAAATCTTGTGGTTCGACGTGGGCAACGACAGCAAAGTGCCCGTTTCACTTTCGCACCCCCTTGGAGGGCTGTACTACCCTTAACTGTCCAACCCTTAACTGAAATTTCCACATTTTTCACACTAAGGAGGCCTGGAAAAGTCTGGAAACTTCAGTTGAGAATGTGTAGGACGCACTAAGAAATTCCCCGGTGAAAAACGCGACGATTTTCAAAAACTACCCTTAGGGTGGGGGTGACCACCCCTGTGACATTTACGCCCCTCAGGGGGGAGTGGTGGCAAATCTGATTTACAGCAGCTTAGGGGGTCATGAAATGCACTTGTGATCAAAATTGGAACGCGGTATGACTTTTCGTTTTCGCGCAGCAGCCAAAAATGTGTGAATTTGCTGGTTTCTCATTCGAAATTCCTTGACTTTTATGCAAATTTAATGGATTATTGACGAGTCCAACAATCTTCTCGTCAAAATTTGCAGAATAGGCAACGAATTTCGGATGAGAAACCAGTTTGACCAGGGTATGGCAACGCCCTAGGGTCGGGATGGACCTATCCTTTGACCACGGCGAAGAGGGGGTAGGGCGCATTCAAACTAAGATTTCTCTGCGAAGGTCTGATCGTTCAGAACGATCGATGTGTCTAAACACAACGTTTTTCCTTGCAGATTCGATATTTTACATGTACGAGTTATAAGAAACAGCCGTTTGTCCGATTTCGACGGATTAAAATCACTCTGCAGACGACCGCGGGCCGCAGCGTCTCCGGTGGGCTGACCCAACACTGTAAAAAATATTCTGAAATCTAAGACCAAAATGGTTCTTAAATTTAATAACATTTTCAGTTGTTCTTAAACGTAAGAACAGATTATGATATTTAAGAAGTTTTCTTAATTTTGCAAACCAGGTTATGAAAATTCTGATAAGGGT
>NW_026267142.1:2627232-2627524 GCF_000697945.3 Frankliniella occidentalis | reverse complement strand
CGATTTTCAAAAACTACCCTTAGGGTGGGGGTGACCACCCCTGTGACATTTACGCCCCTCAAGGGGGAGTGGTGGCAAATCTGCTTTACAGCAGCTTAGGGGGTCATGAAATGCACTTGTGATCAAAATTGGAACGCGGTATGACTTTTCGTTTTCGCGCAGAAGCCAAAAATGTGTGAATTTGCTGGTTTCTCATCCGAAATTCCTTGACTTTTATGCAAATTTAATGGATTATTGACGAGTCCAACAATCTTCTCGTCAAAATTTGCAGAATAGGCAACGAATTTCGGAT
>NW_026267142.1:2619947-2626942 GCF_000697945.3 Frankliniella occidentalis | reverse complement strand
AGGGCGTTGCCATACCCTGGTTTGACAAGTTCGTGTGCGTGCTCGCGTGCTCGTCAGCCACTGGCCCGGGCGCGGTGCAGAGCAGTACCTTCTTTTAACAGGCCCAGCGGCCTGAATGAGTGTTGCCAGCGGGTTTGGCTCTCGGTCCCCGAAAAGATGAAGGTTATGCCCTTCTGTGACCGTAGTGGCGACCGTCGGATTCCACCCCACTTTGTCGCTACAGGGGCATAAACTTAGGGGATGGTTTTGAGCAAATTCACACATTTTTGGCTGCTGCGCGAAAACGAAAAGTCCTACCGCGTCCCAATTGTGATCACAGGTCCATTCCTTGGTTTTGTTTTGATGGTATTTAATACTTACAACGGTTGGAATCAATAATTAAATCGACGAGGTACAAGATGTGTACATCTTTATTGTGTTTCATTCCCCAGTTCACCTAAAAACAACTAATAAAACAGTGTCCCCGAATCTAGACCTCAGCGTGACGGAGTTGACAATAGGTGTAGATTTATCAGGGAAAGGGGTTATGTAGAACAAAACTCATGAAAACATGAAATTCGATCAATTTGAGGAAAAAATTGGCCCAGATCGAGAGTTTGCGTCATCTCATGTTCTTCTCAACACACAAAATATGTTCAGTTTCGGAGCGTATGTTTTTGTGGGCAACCTCTTCTAACAAAGATTTTTTCAATACCTAGCCGTGTACAGGACGTGTTTAGGCTAACAATGATGTTGAATCATTTATTCTACCTAAAGAACACCTGTGTTACCGATTTTCTTCCCTCTTTTGTGTTATTAAAGTGATTTATCTGGTGTATGGTGTGACGGAGTTGACGTCAACTCCGTCACGCTCGTCGAAAGTTTTATGAAATTGCACATTAAAACGTTATTTTGGTCCAGATAATTAAAGGAAGTAGTATTGCTACCTTTTTATACATTCTCACTCTATTTTTCTATTAAAATATTGCCTATACAGGCTCCGTCCACGCCAAGCGGTGAGGGCTTTTTTGATGGTCTCCGATTTTGTTCAAAATCGGCACAGACCTAGGTCTATACTAGTCTGATAACGTCCCAAAAGGAACAAATTCTATCTTAAACCGTTTGGCCGCCACCACGCCCCGAACATCGACATTTTTCGGCCACTTTTGTGCACCGCAATTTTAAACTCGCTCTAGTTTTGGTCCCCGTGACGCAGACAAAAATTTTTTGAACCACGGGTAGAGGCGCTGGTGGGCGTCAAGTAGCCGTACGCCAACACGATGCGCGGGCGTGGGCGCGGCGTTACGGACCCGCCGTAGGCGCCTAACACAAAATCGACGAAATCTCGAAAAACGCATTTTTTTTATTGATTTTATTTCGTGAGATCCTGCGCTTATATACTAGAACATCTCCACAAAAATTCAGAGTGGGCGCTCAATGGGATCACGTTAATCCCATCGAAAGAAGAGGTTTGCCGCGCCAGAAGCTGTTTAAAAGCGCGCAGCGCGCGCCGCCCGCCCGGCGGGGCGGGGCGCCAATCGAACTCAGCCGGCCGGCAGCGCGCGCACTTTCAAACAGCTTCTGACGTGGCGAAACCACTCTATCGCTGGGATTAACGTGATCCCATTGAGCGCAGACTCTGAATTTTTGTGGAGATGTTGCTAGTATATAAGCGCAGGATCTCATGAAATAAAATCAATAAAAAAAAATGCGTTTTTCGAGATTTTGTCGATTTTGTGTTAGGCCCGTACGGCGGGTCCGTAACGCCGCGCCCACGCCCGTGCATCGTTTTGGCGTACGGCTACTTGACGCCCAACAGCGCCTCTACCCGTGGTTAAAAAATTTTTTGTCTGCGTGCACGGGGACCAAAACTAGAGCGAGTTGAAAATTGCGGTGCACAAAAGTGGCCGAAAAATGTCCATGTTCGGGGCGCGGTGGCGCGGTGGCGCGGTGGCGGCCAAACGGTTTAAGATAGAATTTTTTCCTTTTGGGACGTTATTAGACTAGTATAGACCTAGGTCTGTGCCGATTTTGAACAAAATCGGAGACCATCAAAAAAGCCCTCACCGCTTGGCGTGGACGGAGCCAAAAGTGATATTTTAGGAAATATTTTTGGAGCTTCCCCGGCCAACCCAACCTCTCGAGCACTAAGTATTTTTAAAACTTCTAAAACAATACTTTTACCAAGTAGTTTTCGCGGAGGCTTTTCCGGTCGTTCTGCAAGTGTGCCCCTGACACTTTAAAGCAGAAAAATGGAAATTATACACGAAAAAATTGTAAAATTTTTGAAAGGCTAATTTTGCACTCTACCGTGGAATCACCCTAGCACCGTCTCTACATGATGGAAAAGAATACATATGATGAGTGGAATCATTAGTACCACAATCAAGCACAATACGTTTCCTTGTACCTTTCCCCATTTTCTACTTGAATCTGCAATGAATAAACAAGAAAACAAATGATTGTTTCTTTTTATATATATACACTAGTTGAAGTGCTAACCTTTCCCAAGCATGTGGTCTACATCCACGTGATGTGGTATAATCCAAGAATCCTAGTGAGAGAAGTGAAGACAAAGCTGTTATGCAAAATGAGAAATTTTAAATGGGTGGGGGTCTGTTCAGGCGACAGCTTTACTGCATTTTAACATTGTGAAATATTTACTAACTGAAAAGGGCTGTGCATAATTTTCAGTGTGCACAGAGATTCCCTTGGACTATTTGATAACATTTCTAATTTCTGAACCACCTTTAAAGGAGACAAAAGGAACTTTGGAGAGCTCTGTGTCCACAGTTTTTCTATTCCAATACTTAAGCTCAAGTCAATTTGTTGATAGCTAATATGACAGTTTCAATAATTTGGAATGCTGTGCTGGAGAAATCAAATTATCAGATGAAGTTGCTTTGTTCTTTTAATGTATGTGAAAATTAAGTAAATCACAATTCAAAAGGTGTTTTTAAATTCAATTAGGTTACAAAATTGAGATAAAAGGGATTAGGTTTGCAACAATTTATTTGCATGAATTCAAAACAAAGGATCTGTCTAAAATTAGACTTAACAAAACAAAATCAAACATAAACATTTGCTATCAACAAAAATTGAGTCAAACGGAGTTATTGGAAGTAGAAGAGCTGGCTGAAGTCTTCGGCTTCTTTGTAGGTAGACATGGGCGCCGACTGGATTTTTATCGGCGGCGGCGTTTGGCCTAAAATTTGTCGGCGGCGGCGGCGCCGCCGGCGTTGACGCCGACGCACCTCTCGGCGGCGGCGGCGGCGGCGGCGGCGGCATGACCGGCGTCCACAACTAAAATTCGGCTTTAAAATGTTCTGAAAACGACAAATACGCAAATATTGCGCTATTGTTGCAGGAGCACAGGTGTGACGAGTAAGGTTTTCCCATTCCATCATGTTTTCAGTTATAACTACTTTGGCTGAACCTTGATATGCCCTATTGTAGTGCTGTGTACATCGAAGATACACTTCACCGTGTCCCTCATTTTGTCCATACTGGTACTGGTTGTTATAATGATAATAAAATCCATCACCACAGAAATAGATTTGAGTACCCTCCCTTTTACCCCTGATACTTTGAACCACCATTTTAACACTATGGTGAACACAATAATGAATAGCAATTCGACAGAGGCACACACGAAGTCACGTCACGTACTGTAATGGCGGTACTGATGCATGAGTAAGCACTTTCAGCAAGTGCAATGAGTCATACACAGTTGCGCACTTGTCCGCCAGGGCGCAACACGGTCGCGCGTACTAGAACACTAGAGGCCGGGAGTCATGCGCTGCCCCCCCCCCCCCCTCTCTTCATTACTAGAACACTAGAGGCCGGGAGGCATGCGCCGCCTCCCCCTCTCCCTCAGCACGCTTAGCACTAGAAGACTGAAGGTAGCGAGTCTAGGACGAAGGCGAACCATATACCACCCACAATGTTTGGCACCGCTAGTCGCCGCTAGTATATTCCAGCCTGAGTGTTAACCATTACGGTGGAGTGAGTCGGTGAGCGCCGTCTTGCCAGCGAGGACCTTCCCTTCACCGCCTTTCCTGGAGCATCCCGTGCGCGGGGTTTTAGATCTTACAGTCGCACGCGTGACGGTACAGTCACGACCGTGACAGGATTGTGTTGCCACTGCCTACCACCACACCACCACGTTCTCTGAATTACGTTATTTCTCACAGGCCGCCCATGCAGACTATTCCCCTGCACTGCACCTGTCGTGTTTGTGTTGCGACATGGTGTGAAGCGACTTTCGCGCGGCCTAACGTTCTACAGGGTTGTCCACATACCCCTTCCTTTATTTTGCTTATACTGTACCGCATGCAGGCGTGCGGGCGGGCTTGCCTACCGTCACTTACTGTGGGCTTATGGCCCCGTGCGAGTATGCAGCCCCCCCGCACGCCTGCATCCGGTACGGTATAGGCAAAGTAAAGGAACAGGTCTGTGTACAACCCTGTGCACTGTACGCCCGCGATGAGGAAATGGAACATTAACAAGCACTACTATCTGTAACCGTTCAGGCGCTAGAGGGTCTTGTTTGACGAAAATAAGTTCAAAATTGCTGTAGTGAACAATTAAATGTAAAAGAAGAGGTAAGAAACTCCCTCCCCCCAGCCCAAAAAACGTTTTCTAAGCAGAAGGGTGGGTTGTAGTCGCGGTGTTTCACCGTTACATCCCTTTCTCGAGTCTTTGGGGCAAACTTAAAGACGACGGGTTTAAGCGGGCCGAAGGTTTGCCCCAAAGACTCGAGAAAGGGATGTAACGGTGGAACACCGCGACTACAACCCACCCTTCTGCTTAGAAAACGTTTTTTGGGCTGGGGGGAGGGAGTTTCTTACCTCTTCTTTTACATTTAATTGTTCACTACAGCAATTTTGAACTTATTTTCGTCAAACAAGACCCTCTAGCGCCTGAACGGTTACAGATAGAGCCAAACGGACGAAATTTTCGCCCACAGGGCTCTACTTTGACGAGTTACCCCATAAGAGAGCATAAAAACAAATTACTTTTGGGGAGAATTTTTGAACCTTGGATACTCTCATTCACACCCTTAGGGGTGGTTGCCAGGATTTGCCGTAGGCGTTCCGTTCTCTAGGAGTGGACCTTAAGATACCCTGAAAATTTCAAGTCTCTAGCACATCTCCTTCTAGTGGAACAGACAGACAGACACACACGAGGTCGTTTGCATAAGCCCGCTGGATAGCTTTTTCAAAGCAGAAGGGCGGGCTAAAAATCCACGAACGTGACGGTATAGGGATCTGGTGGCCTGCAAGGGAATCGCCTAGCTTTCAATGATCTGATGAAAGGTTCTTTCCTTTATTTTGTTGCCTGGAAGGGGCAGAAGCGGTGCGAGGTCGTGGAACCTCGCCGAGTTGCAGGCGCACGGTGCGCAGCTGCGGGCGATGCAGCCCCTGGGCCTGGCCGCGGTGCATCCGGGCACGGGGCGGGCGGGGTGGCCGAGGTGGACCGGGTGGACGGGCCAGGTGCGGCCGCACCCACAGCAGCAGGTGGAGCGCCTCTCCCTCGTTGTGGCGTCAGCGGGCCAGCAGCCGGAGGGGAGTCCTCCCGCTGACGCGGTGCAGCCCGTGGGTTAGTCTGGTCCTTGGGTCTATTTTACAACTTTTGACCAGCACAAACTGCACTCCACACTCACCGCTGCCTGAACGCGACTGCCTGTCCTCCAGCGCCCCGAGGGCTTCCCTGCCCCGCGGCCGCGCTCGCCGCGGCCGCCGGTCGCCGAGCGGCAAGCGCGACGGGGGAAGGGGTGCATTGCTGAATTGCACTTCCGACACCATCGCCTCTGCTGCCCACGCCGCGACTCTTAGATTTGCACCTACTCGGTGAAGCCCTCGTTATCTACCTATAACAGTGCGGGTATGCAACCCGCCCGCACGCCTGCATCGGGTACGGCGCGCCCAGAGTACAGACGGTGGACGCTGCGGGGTTTCACATCCCACGGCCACATGTGTGACGGTGTTGTAACGACTGTGACGGGTTTGCTTTGCCACTACCTTCCACCACGCCACCACGTTCTCCGATTTACAACATCTCATAACGAAGGCGAGCTGAGCGTCCCGTGCGGTCGCAACGTGGAGCTTGTCGGCCGCCGAGGTATGGATCAACCTGCGGAAGGGCGTCTACACGGACGTCTTCGGGCTGATCCGCTGGCAGGAAGAGCTCGGCTGGCACAAAGCGATCTCAAAGCACGCTCTCGCGGCCCTTGAGGTGGTGGGTCTGGGTCGCACGTCTCATCGACAATCGGAATCAGTCATCATTGCAGTGCCCCCTCCCCCCACTCCCGCTCTTTGTTGTAGCTGTTGCCGTGGTGGAGGAGCGGGTGCCATTCGCACCCACTTGCCACTTGCCTTGCCATGGTAGAGTGGCGGCCCCATTACACACGAGAAATGTGCATCGAAGGCATTACTGTAATCCCCCTTACGTTCCGGTGCTGGTCGAGGTGATCTCCAACTCAGGTCCTATTTAAGCACATTGCTCCACAGAGTCTGCGTGGCCTGCTCGCCGACGAGGAGGCAGTCCTCGCGCGCAGGCAGACGCTCTTTGACTGCGTGCTCTACTACCTGGGCGCAGGACGTGAGAAACCCTCTTGTTCCTCATCCTCGCTCGCTGGCGCCAGCGCTTGGAGGCGGCACAAACGCCACTTATTGCTCGGTGTGCGCGTTGTCTGCTCAGTGCCTTACCGTGCGACGTCTCGACGACCATCCTGCGGCGCCGCCCCCGCCGCCCCCTGGTCATCCTCCGGGTGGAGCCCCGGGCGGGGCAGCACCGGCAGCACCGCGGAGGTCGGTGTCTGCCGTAAGGGTGTCGCGGGCCGCTCTGCTGCGCGCTGCTGGGGGCGGCCTGCGGCCGAATGCAGCAGGTGCTGCACCCCCGCGAGCCCCGCGCCGGGCGCCACCCGCACCGGGGGCCCCGCACAACCACCGAGCCCCAGCTGCCGCACAAGCCGCTCCAGCCTCACGCCAAGCACCACCCGCACCGGGGGCCCC
>NW_026267142.1:2618160-2619817 GCF_000697945.3 Frankliniella occidentalis | reverse complement strand
TCAGCTGACCGCGGCCGGACAGGGAGGGGCCCCCGGCGGGGTCCAGCCGGTCCGGCCAGGCTGTGTCCTGCGAGGCCCCTCCGCGCGACCCCCACCCTCGCTTCCATGTACTCTGTGGGGCCTCGGCACCGTGCCCCGTGCCACCCCCACCACGCCACGCCAGTGTGCTCAGCTGACTGGAGCGAGGCGAGCCGGGGCGGGGACCCGACCGTGTGCCCCTACAAGGGCACGCTGCCAGTGGGCGAGTTAATGCTGCAAAACGGTGGCGTCTGTTCAATATCGGGATGCTAGCGGGAGAGGCCCAGGTGCCATCACCGAGTCAAACGGGGGCCCCACCAGCCGACTGATTCCGAAGAGCGCTGTTCTATACCTTTCGTATAGCTCCATTCTTGTCGCACTCATGGGGCAACCCCCTTTGAGCGCTCTTCGGAATCAGTCTGCAGGTGCCTTCTCAGCACCCCCCCCCCCCCCCCCCCCGCGGGTCGGGCCGCAGAAGCCTCTTCTGGAGCACACCCTACAAAGGACGCTGCAGCAGGTATTCAATGTCGGCGAATGTCACCACATCCACATCAGAGGCAGAAAGGCTGCCTACCCAGCGGGCGGCGAGTGTTCGGCGCTCCAGTTAAACCACCGGCGCTGAGACACGCTCGCCGCGGTGCGCCGAGCAGGGCAGAAGCTAGCCTGCTGCACGTTGCCGGCAGTGGAATCACTCGCCTTTTGAAATCTCTATGCTGCCCGTGTCTTTTCAGTCGAGACCTTAGGCTGGTCTGACTACAGCAGACCGCGGCCCGCCAGGCGAGTACTTGTTGGCTCGCAAGGAATCGTCGGGGCGCGTGATTATGTTTCACTGTCAGCGAGGTCGCTGCCACTGGACACCACGAGAGCGGCCGCGGAGACCCGCCCTGGGCCCCGATCCCTCCCCAGCTCAGCTGACCGCAGCCGAGCACGGTGTCCCCTGTGGGGTTCAGCCCGTCCGGCCGCGGCGGCGCGCGAGTCCCTCCCACTTGCCCCCCACCCCGCTCCTCTGCACTCTGTGGGGCCTCGGTGCTGTGCCGCGTACCATCCCCACCCCGCCCGAGTCCGGTTAGCTGACTGTAGCTAGGCGGGGCAGGGTGGGCGGGGCCCCCGCGACGGGCCGTGAGCCCCTGCTGGGGCGGGCTGCGGCCGTGCGACGGGCCGCACAGAGTAATGCACTGTCCGTTTGGTCCGTTTTCTCGTGGTCAGTCACGCCTCCTCTCCCTTTTTACACACGTACTTCACCGTGCACGTCGCGGGCGTGACGGAACAGTTACGGCGGTGTACTCGCAGAAAGTTGTTTAACCATCTGTCTCAACAAGTGTTCGCTTTTTATCGTTTGAATCTGGGTGTTCATCCCCTCTAAAGGTTTTGCATCAACTCAACCAATCACACAGCAGGGATATGACGCCACCAAAAAGGCGCGAGATGAGGTTCGCCTTGGCAACTCATTAACAATAAACACTACTTGCAGCAAAACCATATATGATATGCTTGCATCCGTCACGGGGAAATTTTGCACTTTTGTCATCGATTTTTGTTTTTCAAGGGTGCAGTGGTAACTAAAGCACAGTGGCGTGAATTTCAATTAATTTTACAGCCGACTGTTTCCGCCACGGTAATTTGGCAACACAAACATGAA
>NW_026267142.1:2607226-2617225 GCF_000697945.3 Frankliniella occidentalis | reverse complement strand
AACGAAACTGGAAGCTGTTAAAATGCTGCGTCATGACCCCTCTCCTCGCCACTGCAAGGAGAGAGGGGGGGGCCCGGGGAGGTGGCGGGCGGCTGCGGGGATGGGTGCGGCTGTGGAGACCTGCCCCCACTACCGCTTGCCTCAACTTGCTTGCCAGGTCCCGGCCCCTGCCTCGCCCCATTTCGCTCCAGACCGGCGTCGTGTACGGACGTACGTCGTGACCTGCAAGATGGCTCCCCACCTGAGGTAGGCACCGCTTTCGGCTTTGTTCGGCGTGGGCTGTGGTTTTCTCTAAGTTAATTGGGTTCTGTAGTAGTGTATATTTATCCTTCTTCGATATTCCTCGTAGAATTGCGTAACAGTCAAAATTTGCGTGCCCAAGTGGTCCCCTTTACTCCTCTGGTTCAGTCCAGTCATTCCTCGCTCGAAGTGATTTGTTGAAGTCTTGTTTTTTGAATGTTAGTGAAGTTTTTTGTGGGCACACATTGAGCAATGTGTGCCTTATCCGTACGTAGTAGTTTGGCGTCGGCCAGCGTCACTACGTTCAAAGTTCTTTACCTTAACCTTCTTTCAATGAGACCACGTGTGCCTGTATTGCATTTTGGTATTGCATTTTGAATAAGTATGATCAATGTGAGCTGGATTTAGGCCGAATTACTTGACCTCGGCCCTCGCTAATAACCTCACATTATCTAATTTCGATACACCACGTGTGCCTGTTAGTTTCCATGAACCCCAGGGTTGCCAGCGACTCACTTTTCTCACTTTTTTCCACTATTTTTAAAATGACTCACTTTTTGCTACTTTTTTGTAGAAACAGTCACTATTCGTCACTTTTTCGGATGTAAAGACGGTAAAATGACTATTTTACTGCGTCCCGTGAGAAATTTCGTCAGTTTTGTAAGATGTTTCAAATTGTCGCTGCTACTGAGATGAAAGTTAGTATGTGTTCACGGATTGACCCATACAGAAAACTGCTGAATGACGCATGCCGATCATTAGCGCTACCGCAATAACGCGGCTCGTATTTAAGTCTTTGTGGATCATTTTCTAAGCGAGCTCTCAGAGCCTACATGTGATAAGGTTCAGAGACGTCTGACGACATTGAAAAAGACGTCAACTTGTACACTCCTAGAGAACTTTTGTGCAGAAAACTATTACATGATGTAGTCTCGTTTAATCGAGAATTTTTCCGGGGAGTTCGATAGTGACTTCGAAAATTTAATCTGAGAGCTTAGAAAATGTTCTAGAAAAACTGTGGGTCATCATTCAGTGATCGACAATTCAAAGTTTTTAGTGATAGTTTTCTGTTCTTGTGCTTCATTTTTTTTACACTCAATCTAAAGTCATGACGAATGTGTGCAAAATATGAGCCATACGTTCCAAATTATAAAATTCCAACGTAAAACGTCACTTTCCCCCCACTTTTTAGACGTAAAAATTCACTTTTTTGTCACTTTTTGGGGATCAGGGAAGTCACTATTCTACTATTTTAAACCTTCTTGGGCGCTGGCAACCCTGATGAATAGGGTAAGTCGTATATCGCTTCTTTTCGATTCTTGGGTTGTAATAGTGTTTTCCAAGCGCCATTTTGGATGAAAACTCCTGGAAACATTTTTTAAGTTTTTTTCTTTAACGTTTTCATAACCCTACCTTGCCTGTTATTCTGGCCTGCCATAAGAGGTGGTTTTGAAAACTTCAATTTTGGGCGTATTTTTTTCTTGACTAAACACGCAATTTTACGGCCCTCAGCAGCTCTTAATGTCGCCATCTTGCCACAGCCTGAGCCTGGAGCGGCTCTTAATGTCGCTGTCCTGCCACAACCTGAGCCTGCAGCAGCTCTTTCTGCTGCCGTCCAGCCGCAACCAATGGCCCCATCCTTATCTATCACAATCAACCTAGGTAAGTTTTTAATTGTCTGCATAACCTTTGCAGGGTTTGAACAGATGCTTGTGTGTGATATCCTATTAACTGCATGTGTTCCCTTCATACCTGTCTTTTATCAGTCAATGATTGGAAACTGAATGGCACTTAAACATCTTGTAGCCAGGTTATTGTACTGGTCATATGTTTCTTTGCCTTTACCGAACTGAGAAGCTGACTGGATGGGTTGCTTTCTTATTAATTCCACGTGGCTCTGTCCTTGTCGTAATCATGGGACAAGGGATCAGTCGGCAGAGTGCAATTATTTTAATATCAGACCAATTCAATTTAATTCAAACAAATTCAAAACTAATTCAGCTAATTCAGTCCAATTCAAGACAATGTTCAGTCAACTCAAGTCAATTCAAGCCAATTCACGCTAATTCAATAAAATCGCAATAATTCAAACCAATTTAAAACCAATTCAACCAATTATTCAGTCCAATTCAAATTCAATTCAAGCCAATTCAAGCAAATTCAAGTTCAATTCTTGAAATTTGTACACCCAATTCAGGAGTTATCCACCAGAGCCCTGCACCGAGCGAGCATCGGATGCCTACATGGCGTCCGAAAGCGGTTGTGGGAGCGAGAAGCTCGCGCCGGGCCATAGCTCCCTCTCACTCCGATTCGCTTTCGGACGCCATGTAGGCATCCCAGGCCGCTCGGATGCAGGGCTCTGTTATCCACCCCTCGGTTTTTACCCAGTTTGCATTTTGTTTCATCTAACAATGTATCCTAATAAATCACTTTTCTGTGCAGTGTTGCCTCATGGGATCAAGTTACCGGAGTTACCTCTGTCAGGTCTACTCGGCCCACTTTGTGAGTAACATTTCATGATTTTCTTGAGTATTATATTGTGGCTTGCTTCAGATTCATGACATTTGACATTGCATTATTGTATTTGAATATTATTTTTTCTTCTAGTGTCAGCCGCAGCAAGGCCGCCGAAAGTTGTTGAGGTGGAGGGTCACTCTGCTTCGCCCTCAACTCATGGAAACTCTGCTTCGCCCTCAACTCATGGAAACTCTGCTTCGCCCTCAACTCATGGAAACTCTGTTTCGCCCTCGACTCATGGAAACTCTGCTTCGTCCTCAACTCATGGAAACTCTGCTACACCCTCAACTTCTGGAGCACACTTTCCTGTCGCATCGACATCTTCTGATGACTACAATTCTTTCCCTTCGACATCTTCTGATGACTACAAGTCTTTGCCTTCGACATCTTCTGGAGACTACAATGTAGTCCCCTCGACATCTTCTGGAGACTACAATGTGGTCCCCTCGACATCTTCTGGAGTGATTGACTTAACCGATACCCCGGATGACTATATGGACTTCGGTTACCTCAGAGGTAAGGGTTGCTGCTTTGATGCAATAAGTTGTTGGTAATCACGTGCAAATGCTTATCTCCATGGTTGTGTGCCCTCATGCACAGCTCTATGGAGTTTCACATTTAAAAGTGCTTAACTATAGTTAGCTGAGCGATTAGCGAAGCCTATTACTCCACTGATGATCAAAAAGTTTCGCGTCTGTTTGTCTGTCTGTCTGTCCGTCTGTCTGTTTGTCTGTACGCACGATAACTCGAGAACGAATTGAGCTAGCGACCTGGGATTTTCAGGGTCGTTTTGTATCATAAAAAGACAGATCGAGTTCGAAGAAGACCATTCTAGCTCAAAAACTGGATTTTTAAAAAAACGAAAACCACAGGTCCCCAAAATGACGTTTTTTTAAAATATTTTTTTAATGTTTCCCAAGGAGTAACTCATCGAAGTAGAGCCCTTTGGGCGAAATTTTCATCCGTTTGGCTCTATCTCTAACCGTTGAGGCACTAGAGGGTGTTTTTGACGAAAATAAGCGAAAAAATGTACAACCCTGCATGCTTAGGCAAAGTGACGGGCCGTTAACGGGCCGGAGGCCCGTATCTTTGTGTACACTTTTGCACTACCCGACTCGGGTGTCAGCGCCGCAGGCCTAGGTAGATGTATGCCAGGCGCGTCGCAGCGTAACAGTGTTTCGTGAGATATCGCGAAGCCTGTTACGCGAGACGTGGTCTGGCGTACATATAGCTAGTTTACGTTGGTTTTGCCAAGAACTGCCCCACAGCGCCGAAATGGTACAAGATAGAGCAAAACGGATGAAATTTTCGTCCGAAGGACTCTACTTTGACGAGTTACTAGTTAGATAATTTATCATGTCTGAAATTAAATTGTTCAGCGGAAAACATTTGAGTTATTTGGGGGGAAGGTGGTATATATAGGTATATATAAGGTGTATAAAAGAATCAGATTTGTGCAAACATAGCTGAACTTTGTGAAAGCACAAGGCTGGGGTAGGCATGATAAATCATACTAGAGTTGTAGTGAGCAAATTTTATTTTCCAATTCCAGAATCTATCAAACACAGCTGAATAAACAATGAGAAAAAATCCATGAAGAGTACAGCGAGAAAACAATAGCATATAAGTATTTAAGCATGGCTGCTTACACAAATATGACTTTGTACAAAGCTTGACAAACTATTTCTCAGATAAAACCAAGGTCGAACAACAATTGTAAGAGTGCACAGTGCAATGTAAATTTAAATCAAGAATAGAGAACCACATGTGTCCCACTTGCTACAAGATAGCTCCTACGATAAACATGATAGAGATAGCCTACCACCTGGAGCGGCTGGCCCTGCTGGGGTTCCAGGACGCTGAAGAACCTTTTGCTGGACTTCTGGACGTCACAAGCATGTCTACATAGTCTCCTCGCCTCGACTTGACCCCAGTTGGAGCGGCTGGCCCTGCAAGACTTCGAGGAGGTGCGTCTTCTCCTCCTCGCGCTGCCTCTTCTACGGTCTCGACCTGGACGCCGAGCCCGACGACGGCGTACTCAGGGCCATCACTCCAGCCAGCCACGGCGCCGGCCCTGACTCGATGACAGTGGGGACCGAACACGAGTGCGAAAGGTCCACGCAAAGAGCCGGGCCGTCCACGCCGTCGCTCACCAGGCTGCACTGCCTGGCCAACGAGCACGCGGCTTCCTTCACGTACAGCATACTGGCCGCGCACGCTGCTACCCTGGAGGAGGTGTTCACAAGCACAGACTTCCCCTTCCAGGAGACGGTGACGGCGAAGTTTCTCTCTGCGCTACCGAGACTCCGCAGTCTGCGGTGCGAAAACCCCATTGGGGGGCTGGAGGCCGTATCGGTGTGCCCGACGCTCAGCGAGGTCGGTTTCGACCTCTATACAGAAGATCTGGATCAGTTGGATATGCTGAAGCAGTTCCTTCGCCGAGCCGGCCAGCTGCGCCGTGTGCACCTGGGCAACTGCGCGGAGGGCCTCTGACAGATGTGCACGTCGCGGAGCTCGAGGCCCTCCCTGAGGCTGTGGCTGGGAACTCGGGGAAGGACAAGTTTGTCCAGAGGGCCCCAGTTGGAGCGGCTGGCTCTGCAAGACTTAGAGGTGCGTCCTCTCCTCCTCGCGCTGCCCCTGCTGCGCTCTCTGCGCCACCTCGACCTGGACGCCGAGCCCGACGAGGACGTGCTCAGGCCAGCTGCGCCGTGTGCACCTGAACAACTGCGCGGAGGGGCGTCCTGACAGATGTGCACGTCGCGGAGCTCGAGGCCCTCCTCGAGGTTGTAGAACTCGGGGAAGGACAAGTTTGTCCAGAGGGCCCCAGTTGGAGCGGCTGGTCTTTAAAGGCTTTCCTGGACCTGGACAACCTGCTGACCGACAAAATCCTCAGGAACATCACTCTCACCACGGCGGGCAGGTTTCTCGGTGGAAGATGAAGGCCGATCACACAGGTGAAAGGCCTTAATACGCAGCTGCCGGCGGTCAGTATCCCTCCTGCCAGACGACCAAAATAAGCGCAAGAAGGTCTTGCGCGCTACAGCCGATGAGAAGTTCGGCCAGAAGAAGGAGAGTTGAGAGACGCGTTCAGCAAACGAAGCGTCACAAAGCGTGATCAGAAGCACAACCCTGCAAAACAAATAGATAATTAGTTCATCCTTGATGCAAAGGATTATTTCACTTGAAAACTGAAAGTGTTCTGCCAAAAAGAAATCTCACCTCATGCTGCAGAAATGTTGAGCCTCGATAGATAAAGTAAAATGGTGAAAAGAATGGTGTAGTCCTTCGAAGCCTAAGAGTTTTAAGTTGGTAACAATCTGAAATAAGATATTGCAAGTGGTTAAGCAAAAGACCACACCAAAAAACACAAAATAAAAAACATTGCTCAATTGGTGTAATGGAGACTTAATTCTCACCTGGACTTGAATATATTCTTCTCATTTTAAGTTCACCAAGAAATACCAAGATAAAAATTCCTGCATTTCCACAACTCACAGCATCCAACAGCTATGCAAAATGACACCTGTAATACCAAGGTATCTACATCAGTTGACAACCAAGTAGAGGTGAGAGGGCCGAGATAAGGAAAGAACCAGCATTAACAACTACACACCTAGGATAACTATTCATTCAGTTCATCCTCAAAAGGCCACGGGTAGCACAAAAGTTCATGAGCCAAAACCACCGCGTGTCTACATCATGCCACACTATCAGTAAACATGGTTCTCGTGACTTGTGACAGCATTCAAGATAAACATTCCACATGAGGAGTTCCATCAAAACCATACCTAAACAATACAACTGTTTTAGAAACAAATCATGGCCAAGGTAAACACACACACAATAAAGAATCTGCATGAAAACTTACCTGATAGCCATTCAAGATGGATTTTTCCCACATTTTCACGAGGGCCAGTCAGCACAGTGAAATTTGGGGTTACGATGAGAGTTTATGGTCTCGGGCTGGAAACTCAACTGAAAAACTGCCAAGAGGCATTGCCTGCAATGAAACCAACTTGAATTACCGATATGAAGCCATACATGTGAGTCACTAAATGCACCCCTGTAATTTCACAGGAGAAATTGTCCCAGTTTATCCTCATCTCTTTTCCAGATTGCCCCTTTCCATAGCCCGGTCATGAGCGTGGCTATCATTCCCAACAAAACATGGGAACAAACTCAGCACTTGTTGAAAGAGAAATGGAGAGCTTTTAATGTCAACTACACTAGTGTGGAGCAGCGCATCGTTGTCACCTGCAAATCAAATTGAAACCATGATCCTTCTGCACAGAACAACATCTTCAAAAAAACTATGTGGAGATGCAATAAGATGCATAAGAATTCGTACCAAGACACACACTGCACATGCTCGTCCTCTCCCAAGTTCCCACCAAGGGAGGCCTCGGGGAAGGACTTCCAAAAAGCCTTCATAGGCCAGGCGCTACAATTGTGGCCAAGACGAGGCCATGAGGGCCTCCACAAGCCCTGAAATCAGAAACAAAAATACACATAAGAGCACTGGATATGGCTCAATAAACTATATATAACAAAGAACTGGTCATACCAGGAGGCCCTCTGGACAAGCTTGTCCTTCCCCGAGTTCCCAGCCACAGCCTCAGGGAAGAACTTCATCGCATTACCTGCAAGATAAAAATGCTCGTCAATACAACTACAACACGGGTGAATTAGAAGTGCAAAAAGCAACTGATGGAACACATACCAAGCTTCAGATCATCATATTTACCAGAGGGGCCTCCACAACCCCTGAAACAAGAAACAAAAATACACATAAGAGCACTGGATATGGTTCAATAAACTATATATAACAAAGAACTGGTCATACCAGGAGGCCCTCTGGACAAACTTGTCCTTCCCCGAGTTCCCAGCCACAGCCTCAGGGAAGAACTTCATCGCATTCCCTGCAAAACAGAAACAATATTACATCAGATATGAGCAAAGAGCATGGTTCAACACCACAACTTAAACCTTATTTTACACTTTTAACATAAGAATTCGTACCAAGACAGACACAGCAACATGCTAGTCCTCCCCCGAATTCCCAGCAAGCGAAGCCTCAGGGGAGGACTTGACAAGCCTTCATAGGCCAGCCGCTCCAAATGAGGCCAAGACGAGGCCATGAGGGCCCAACTATATGCCCTGAAATCAGAAACAATATTACATCGAATATGAGCAAAGGCATGGTTCAACAACACAACATAAACCTTATTTTACACCTTTAACATAAGAATTCGTACCGAGCCTTTAAAGGTCAGCCGCTCCAGGTGGTGTCCAGACAAGGCCACTCCTGGCCCCCAAAAACCCTGAGGCCCCCATCTCTGCTGTTCCGGCCGTTCTTCCTGCAGCCGTGCCTGCCGCTGTTTCGGCCGTGCAGACTCCAGTCGTGCCTGCAAGGGAGGCCTCGGCGAGGCCATCATCACAATCCCTGCGAGGAAAATCGTCAATTAGAAAGGGAACGGTAACACAGCTTGAGCTAAAACGTTCAGCTGTGAGGCAGCGACCGCATGACGACGGGTTCAGAGAAACGTTGTTGCCTGCTTCTCCACACAAGAATCATTGCTCACACCGGTGATGGAGAAGTCACAAATAGTGGAAAGGTACTCACATGTGAACAATACTTCTTACTCTGCACACACTAAAGTCTTCTTGTCGGCCGGGGCTGAGAATGAAACTGATGTTGTAGATGTTGATGAAAACTGTTACACAGCCTTGGTGTCAATGTCAAACGAGAGAGAGAGAGAGAGAGAGAGAGAGAGAGTATCGAAATATCGTATGGCAAAGTCGAGAGTCCCCGAAACCGGGCCGAGCAAGGCCGAGCCGGGCCGAGCCGGGCCTGCCGAGCTGAGCCCAACGGATCCGAGAGTCGCGGCGCACCACAGCCGCTCGACGGCGTGGCGCGAACCAAGACTAATTCAAATTTAAGTTAATTAACTTAGTTAAGTTAAGTTAGTGAAATAGCGTAAGCTATTTCACTTACCCTTTTCCGGGCCCGGAACTGCTGTTGGGCACCTCGTTTGCTCTCCTGATGGTATCTGTACCTGTTTTAGCTCTTATGTCAACAAATGCCTCTAAATGAAATAACATAATGTAACTAACTATTTTACTTATTTTATTTATTTCATCTACTAAAATAGATTAATTCACTTCGGACAAACGCACTTCGGACAAACGGGCTCACCTCAAACCATTTGCCAAACAACTGCCTCATAGGATAGAAAACTTATCATCAGTGATAACTGTTAGAACAACAAGTGACCTGAAACCAGTTGATTTTCAAATTAAATCTAACAGGGTACGTATTGCATTAATATGGTTAATTCAGAACAACCCCTTATATTTTGTTGTTGAAATTAGTGATGACAATTTACAATCATTACCAGAGGATGGGAATGTGTATGATAATGTGCAAAGTTTTCAAGATATAGAAGAAAATTCAACTGACATTCTTGTTCCACCTTCCGAAGAACACAATTCTTCTAATCAATCTTCGGAAGATATGGAAAATGAAAGTATCCTTGAAGAAGAAGTTGAAGAGGATATTGGAACAATTTATGAAACTGGTGTACCTATGTTAGGTAAACCAAGTGAGAAGTCCCAACTTGAATCAATTCTTGACTGGCCAACTATTGATGCTAGTCCTGTAAATGAATTTAGAACTGTAGGCTACATTGCTCAAGCTTTTCCAAAATTATTTCCTTGGGGTTTGGCAGATCTAAATTCTCCACGAGAAAAAAAGGTTACCCCCATCAATTATTTCAAGCATTTGATGAAATACCATGATGATAGATTTGCCAAGCATCCAAGGTTTCGATTCTTTGCCCTAAATTCCACTATGCGATGGTCTGCGCTTAAAGATGGTAATCTTTTTATAAAATTTCATCCGGAATTTAAGGACATGAAAGCTCAGGATCTTAAAGAGCAACTGGCACATGATCCGAACTCAATGAAGAAAATGATGTTTCACAGTTCAAACATAAAAGGAACTCGTGCTTCTTGGTATGCTCGTGGCAAAGAATTAATGGCTATGATTGAGCAACTCCTATTACCAACATTTTTCTTTACACTTTCTGCTGCGGATTTTCATTGGCCAGACCTTTATAAACTTTAAGCTCCAAATGTGGAGTACAGTTCAATATCAGAACTTGATAGGAGAAAATTGATTGAAGAAAATCCAGATATTGTTGATAATTTTTTCTATGAGAGATCTACAATTTTCATTAAAGA
>NW_026267142.1:2603405-2606946 GCF_000697945.3 Frankliniella occidentalis | reverse complement strand
TGTTATTTATTTTCCTAAGGGGAAGCCCACATATCCATGGCTTATTATGGTTAGATGATGCTCCAGACCTGACAAACCTAAGTAACGCAACTCTTGAAGAAAAAAGATCAATCATCAAATTCTTCGATCAATTTGTAAAAACAATGCATCCCAATATAAATGAAAGGCTTGCCCCAGTTCATCCTTGCAGAATTCAAGTAAATGAAGTTGACGACATGCAAAAGGATCTTGCTCAACTCTTAAACAAGGTGCAACGTCATTCCAAATGCAGTGATGGCTACTGTATAAGGTATAACAAAAAAACTAAGTCGAAAGGCTGTCGATTTAAATTTCCAAAGGCTCTTCAAGAAGCAAGAGATTTAGTGCTTAATGAAAATAACCAATATGAACTAGTCACTGAAAGGAATGATCCTTTACTAAATAATTTTAATCCTTACATACTTCAAACATGGCGAGCCAATATTGATTTTACCCCTGTTCTTTCAAAACAAGCTCTTATTAACTACTTAGCAAAGTATATTTCTCAGCCTGAAAAGGAATCTAAACAGTTAATAGACATTCTAAAAAGTTAACTGCAAAACACAGATGATGACAAGTTTGTTAAAAGTATAATTCAAAGGCTCTACATACAATGTTGTTCAGAAAGAGACTACAGTGCGCAAGAGACTTGCCATCTCATTAGTGGTAGAAGACTGTACTCAGCTGGAGGGAGAAACTTTATAACAGTAAACTTTTCACGTAAGTCTGGTGAATGGATATTTATTCCTCAAGACAATCGTAAACAACCAAAGACAATCTTTGAAAGATATAAAGACAGAGCAATTCAATATGATAATGAAAGTCTGTGCTATATGGCAAAGAACTTTAATTTGTCTTCAGGTGAAAAATATGGAAAAGAAGCAATACTCCAAATATATCCTAATTATCAACTGAAGCCAGGTGAAGATGATCACAATGAGTTGTATTATCGTCAACAAGTTTTAATGTACATTACATGGAGACATGAAGAAGAGTTCATTCAAAATGAATTGCAATGGAAAGATATCTATGATGCAAACATGGAACTTATTAGATCAAACAGTTTAGTCAAATGCAATTTGGATGAAGTAAGCCCACAAGATTCTGGATTTGAAAATATAGTTGATATTAATGAAGATTACTACTCCATCGAAGAATGGATGACAATTTCCAGAATGGGTCCAGGCCAAATTGTGGAGAAAGTAGAACTTGGTAGGCGAGACATAGATATTAACAATGATTGGCATGCTCCACTACAGAAATATGAATCTTTGGGAGGAATACCATTTTTAAGTACCTTCATTCAACTGGCAAAGGAGCAAGAAACCACCTCAGCAATACCAATAACACCGCCCAACGTTGTTTTCTCACCTGAACAGCAAAGTGTCATGGAATTGTTGGACTTACAATTAAAGTCTTTAAATGACACCCAATTTTCACCCAATTTTTTGTTGCCAAAACGAATAATTGTTCAAGGCAGAGCTGGTAAGTTTAAAACAAAATACATTTAAACTACCTTTTAAATATGTAATACTGGTGAATATTTAACTAATTTTAATTATTATTCTTTTGTAGGAACTGGTAAGAGTCTGGTTATTCATGCTATGACCCATAAAATTTATACTCAATTAGGTGAGGGATCATACATTATAATGACTCCAACTGGTGTTAGCGCCAAAAATGTTAATGGTTCAACGTACCATTCTGCTTTACATATCAATTTGAAGACCAAAGACTTTGGCCCTCTCAAAGGACAAGCTTCTCATAACATTCAGAAGAAATTTGAAAAAATTAAATTTAGATTAATAGATGAATACAGTATGATTGGTTGCAACGCTATGCATATGAAAAGAGAATACAAGAAGCTAAAGGATTCACAGGAGAAGATTTCTCTTCGTGTTTTGTATATCTTTTTGGTGATGCTAAACAACTTGCACCAGTTGCAGATACTCCAGTTTATTCAGATAAGGTATTAAGTTCAGAAAGACTACGTGGGAAATTAATTTTTGATAATTTCCAAGGAGTAATTGTGTTAAAGACAATTCATAGACAGAAAGATACTTCATTTCAACAATTACTAAACAATGTTGGTGATGGAACAGTTTCTATTGCTGACTATGATATTTTAAAACAAAGATTTACCACAAGTGTGTCCAAAGAAGAACGACTTTCATTTCTTGATGCCGTTTATCTTTATTCAACTCGGCTAGAAGTTCTGCACCACAATCGATTAAGACTGGAGAATCTGAAAGATGAGAACAATTGCCTTTGTCCCATAGCAAGAATTCCATCTCTACACAACTGCAAATCTGCGTCAAGTGGAAGTATTGATGATGCAGAAGGACTTCCACCAGTTCTATACTTATCAAAATGTTCAAGAGTTATGCTCAACATAAACACCTGGACTGAAAAAGGACTTGTCAATGGTGCAATGGCAACAGTAGTGGACATATTGTACCATGAAAATTGTTGTCCACCAAATGTTTTACCTGCAGTTATTATCTGCAAACTAGGTAACTATGATGGACCATCAGTTGATGGATTAGTTCCTATAATACCAGTAACCAAATCATGGAAGGACAAAAGTGGACAATCTTGTACTAGGACACAATTCCCTCTAACATTATGTTTTGTTTGCTGCATCCATAAATCTCAAAGTCTTAGTCTTCAGAAGGTACGGTATGCCAATTTAAACCTAAATATCAATGCAGTGTTGTACAGGATAAAAATAGTTATTTTGTTACAGGCTTACGTTAATATTGGAGTTAAAGAAATGTCAACCGGTATTAGTTATGTTGGTATAACAAGAGTGAAATCTTTGGAAGGGTTGCTCCTTGAACCATTCCCACCTAAGCGACTTTTAATCTAAATAAGAAGGTTTCTATTAAAAAGCGTAATGAGTGGTTGCAAACACTTGAAGAGAATGGCGTTCTCAGTGATTGCTTTTCAGTTTAAGATTCAAACTTTCCTGTCAATATTAAAATTGAACATTCTGTAATTTAGAATATTAAAATTAAGCATATACAGTGGCTATAAATATATGTACTAATCAGGTATTCACAACTGAAACTGAAGTTAGTAAAAAAGGAGCTTGTTTTGTTTCAATTCTCTTTAAATGTTTGCTAATGAGAAGCAGGACTGTGGCATATCAAATTTTATAAAGATTCCTAGCTAATGAAAATTTGTAAGGTGGCATAACTGTTAGTTATTGCCATACTTGTCAAGTTAACTATAAGCAACAAGTTCAACTTCCTAACATATAAAGTAGAGGAAGAAAAATAAAAAAAAAGGGAAAATACAAAATCTTGTATCATTTATTGGCAGCAACATTCAAGTTGAAACATTCAACCCTAGATATACATTAATACGTAAAATATGATACAATTGTACAAGAGAACAATATAAAATATTAAGATACAAACAAAATTATGGTTTCCATCAAGTTATGAACTAATCATGTTGCAGTGTAACACTGTCCCTGTGGTTGCTGAGTTTCCCTTACAAATATTTAGTTGAGAGAGGG
>NW_026267142.1:2602388-2603355 GCF_000697945.3 Frankliniella occidentalis | reverse complement strand
TTAACGTATGTGTTAAGATCTTTGTAAGAAGAGGTAAAAAATCTTAGCAATATAAACAATACTTTTCACATGAAGTTAAAATCAGAAGTCTAGTGCACTGGTGTAAATCCCATCAGAAAATTTACCTTGAGGAAAAATACGATCAAAAAAGGTACGATCAGTTATTTGTCCCCTGATAGAAAATGGGACGTTCCTGATAGTTTTTGGCCTGATGGTATTGTTCTGATAGTAAAGTTGGGCTCCGATGGTAATTGCGTTTTGATGGTTAGTATACTAATGGTAAATGTCCTTGATGGTAGCATCTTTGGTGGTGAAGGTGAAGTCAGCAGCGGGCCGCCGAAGGGTCAAGATTCCACATCACCCGTGTAAACTTTCGGCGCTGAGCACAATGGTGGTATCAAAATTGACCTACCTTTAGCCGTTCTCCTAGAAATCACAGGGTGATAAAGGTGATTTTGTTATTATGTGAGCAAACGATAAAGTATGTGATCCTCTTACACCACACAAAGCCGTTTTACCGTGTGACACATAGTTTCGTCAGGCCAATTATTTTCTTGATCGCGGCGATCAGGAAAACATCATTTTCTGATGGTACTAAAAGGAACTATCAGAAAATGTCAAATAACCATCAAAGATGTTTCTACGATCAGAAAATTACCATCAGACCTAGAAATTATCCTGATGGTTTATACACCATCAGAAATTTTACGATCAGGGAAAAAATACCATCAAAAATTTGAGATAATACCATTAGGTTTTGAAGGAACGATCAGAAACTAACCATCAGAAACCGAGAAAACCATCAGAAACCTTGGATGCGATGAGGAATCAGGGCACTGCGATCAGGAAATCCTGATGGAATTTACACCAGTGTGATGCATTGCACATTGCACAACGGAAGCGAAACTAAACTTATACACGTTACTGATACATAACCAAGAACACCACTACAGGGAATCAAGCAAGT
>NW_026267142.1:2591133-2594253 GCF_000697945.3 Frankliniella occidentalis | reverse complement strand
AAAACCTTTTCAAACCATATCACATAGTTGTGAAGGGCCGCGGAATCTAAACGGCCCGTATTCTGAGAATCACCCAGTAACTTCGCTAAACTTTTTCCTGCACGGATGAATGTCGGCAGGAGGCAAGTCCTTACCTGGGTTCATCGTCGAAACCAAGGAGTCAAAGTACCTGATAACGGCGTTGAGGTGCTCCTGAGAGGCATCCTTCAGGTTGCTCACATCAGGGGCACCGTCTAGGTACACGATACAGTGAACGTGTGGTGAACCTCGGTGCTGGTACTCAAAGCGAAACCAGTAATCCTTTACATTGTACTTAACCTTAAATACATTTCTAATGAAAAACTTTGTCCTCTCGGCAAAGAAAGTGTCAGCAATGTGAGGATTCTCGCACAGTAGTTGCTGTCGCCGAGTCTCCGTCATGGTCTCGAAGTCCTCGCCGGGCGACACGAGCCGGAAGAAGTCCGACCAGTGCAGATCAGCAGCGCTAAGAATCATAAACAGTGTCGGTATTCCAAGCTGATTGATCATGTAAAGTAACTCACCACAACGTGACTGCCAGTACTGCCTGGTGCCCTTGAGCTTGTTGCCGTGGTACAGCGCCTGCTTGAGGATGTTCCTCTCGCCCGCCCGGATGCGCCGCCTGAGATCAGCGGCCGTCATGTCGTTGAACCGGGGGTTGTTCCTGATGAACACCCGTCCGTTTGTCAGAGCGTTCCACCGCATCATGGAGTTGAGGGCGAAAAACCTGAAAGTGGGATGGCATGAGAATCGTCTATCAGAGTACTCCATTAGAAACTTAAAGTAATCAGCCGTGTGGATTTTAGTGGTGCAGCCACTCCTTCCCGTTGGGAAGAGATAGGGGAAGGCCATCGTCCGTGGTGAACTCATTGACAGGCTGAGGTCCGATCGTTGGCCAGTCCGTCACATGGGACTCAACCTGGTCCTCGTTGAGCTCGGGCCGGATCATGGGCATGCACGTCACGTGGATGCCGACGGCCTCGGCGTCCTCCTGGTGGGGCCCGGCCTCTGGGCCGCCCTCGGGCGCAGGTCGTGCTGCGGGTGCTGTGGGCCCTGCAGTAAGGTGGGTCGAAAATCTGGGATCAAAAAAGTGGACCTGGAAAAAAGTACTTGAGTATATCCTAAGAAAAGGTGCAAAGTCCATTTGGACCCATCGGCAGCCCTTTCAGCCGTTTGGAGCCCTCAAAGTTAGGTCTTTGGGTCAAAAATGACTCTTTTCGGCCTCCAGACGCCTACCTAGGGGTCAGCCAGGATACGGCTATCTCTGGTTTGGTGCGGAATTGATATACAAAAGCACCCTCGAAGGCGATACGCTGTGCGACACGATCTTCAGATCCGACCATCGACTTATATATAAAACTGTTTTTAACCAAAATTTGCGTTTTATGGCCATATTTTGAAAACTATCCGTCCCACAAAAAAAATATGGAAATGAAATCGTCTCGTCTCGTCGAGATGCATCGGTGAGTAGCCCTAACGACGCTACAAGTTTAGTGGCTGGGCCGGAAGTACCTTCCTTACCTCCGGACACGTGGATTTCCGAGACCTGCATTAGCAGGCAATTGAGACAAATTTTCCTCTGAGATTTCCACATCACGGTAGTAGCGCTGGTGCTCCTTCAGCCAGACCAGCGCGGCGCGGACTCGGCCCGCTCGCACGTTGAAGTCGACGTGCCCCTCGGCGCCCTAGACGCCCTGGGTTCGCACCGTGGTGATCGAGTTCAGGTCGGCCAGGCGGTGCGGCAGCGCGGTGGCCAGCTCCTGGACATCCTGAGGGAAATTAATGATATTACCTGAGTAGCCATACTGCCCCCCTCTAACCTTATACACAGACACCACGGGGTGCACGCGCGCGATCAGCTGCTGCTCGATGTAGGTTAGGCCCTGCAGCTCAGGGGGCACGACCCCCGGGTAGGGCGTTCCATTTTAAAATCGGTATGCCAGAACGCAGGTGAAATGAAAGTATACGTTGTGGAGGTTACAACAATGCTAAGCGGAGGTGGCTGCGATGTCGGGAACCATGCGCAAGAACAAATTTTATGCCTTTGTCACTTTCGCGCCAATTTTCCCTCACGGTGGTTTTTCGCGCGCCCCGCCGCGGCCGCGCGGCCGTGGCCGGGGACCTTTATTTTACCTGCGTTCTGGACAGATCGGTATTCCCGACACCGAAAATGGAACGACCTACCCCCGGGTCCATCTGGTTAGCGGCAGTGAAGCGGACCTCGCATTCGCGTTTCGCGGGGTCGTTCCGAGCACGTTTCGTGCACGTGGGAGCCAACGACCCGTCGGCCGTCATGACCGCCCTGTTGCAGTGATGACACACGTTCAGCGACTGCGCCGCCATGGTGGCGTCGAACAGCTCCTTCAGGGTGGGCTGGCCAGCTGCGGCAGGGGCGCGCTGAGGGGCGGCTGGGGCCGCGGCGGGTGCGACATCCTCCGGGATGTCCAGATTGAGCACGCGGGGCCGCGGGTGCAGGTCGCGGAGCTGCCGCTGGACGCGGTCCTGGACGGCCCGCTGCGGCGTCTGCACCTCCCGGACATCGGCCATGTGGGCGGCCTGCAGGGCGCGGCGCGCGTCTTCGTCCTCTGGTGTCTGCAACAAACGAGCACTAGCATGGCGTTCAGCGTCGGCGGCCCGCCTCTCGTCGGCGGCCTCTGGGCCTTGCCGCTCGCGGACCCGGGCATGCCGGGCGGCGTCATCGTCGCGGCGCGCGGCCACCTGCTCGGGGGTGGCCTCGAGGCGGGCGCGAGCACGGCGCTCCGCGTCCTCGACACGGCGAGCCTCAGCCTCCTCAGGGGTGGCATCGGCACGGGCGCGAGCATGCTGCTCCGCGTCCTGGGCAAGGCGGGCCTCGACCTGCTCGGGGGATTGCACCTGGCGCGCATGGCGCATGAGAAGGGCGTTCTCCTCTCGGCGCGCTGCAGCAGCTTCCTCTCCCTGGCGTGCTCGTTGCGCGCGCTTCCTTTCGGCGTCTGCTGCTCGTCGCTCTGCTGCCTGGGCCGGCGTCTCCGTCGCTGCCATCTCCAGCCTGGCTTGTTTGGCAGTAGCCTTCTTCGCTGCAGCTGCGGCTCCAGCGCTTCTCTTCCTTGATGGTGGCATCTG
>NW_026267142.1:2590495-2591083 GCF_000697945.3 Frankliniella occidentalis | reverse complement strand
TCCGCCTAGCGGAGTACAACGGAGAGTCTCCTACCGGGGGCAGTTGGCGGACGTCCCCGATAAGAAAGATATTGAGACCAGCGAACACCTCGTCGGCATGGAATTTTTATCTTTAATTTTAAAAATATGATTCATTTTTTTTTTAAATATGATTGCAAAAATCAGAACTATTGGAAACTTACTTCCCCATGATAATTGATTGCCAACATAACGAAATCACAAAATAACGGGAACGCGCATCGCTTCCGCGACCAAGGATCAGCCTCTTTGTCTATAACAATGCCTAGTAATTTAACGAGACTGTTTTACGTAGGGCCCCGTGCGTAACAGTCAGGCACGGGGTAGCTGAGCGAAGTTAGAATTACAGAACGATTAAAAGATTCGAAGATTCGATGTGATTCAGAAAATAATCGGCCAAAATTATAAATTAGGAGTCTCGGCGCCTGTTAGGTGGGCAACCCATTCTGCTTTGGTGTACAGGAGAGTTGCCTATACTCGTCTCCCGCGCGGGGCGAAGTGAGGCGGCGTCACTGCGTCAGCAAGATTGCTACATGGTTAATTCCCCCCCCCCTCCCCCGGGGTTAGGTA
>NW_026267142.1:2585858-2588366 GCF_000697945.3 Frankliniella occidentalis | reverse complement strand
CACGATAACTCGAGAACGAATTGAGCTAGCGACCTGGGATTTTCAGGGTCGTTTTGTATCATAAAAAGACATTTCGAGTTCGAAGAAGAGCATTCTAGCTCAAAAATTGGATTGAAAAAAAAATCAAAAACCACAGGTCCCACAAATAATGTGTTTTTAAAATAGTTCTTTTACAGTATTCTAAGGGATAACTCATTAAAATAGAACCCGTCGGGCTTAAATTTCGTCCGTTTGGGTCTACCTTGAATAGCCTGTCCGACGGAAAAAAAGTTTTCGAGGTTCGGACGCTAAATGATAGAGGACATTAAACGATGATTTCCTGTCGTTGTCCGAAGTCCGTGCGACAACGTTTAGGGGTCGCGCCACTCGATTTTCAAAACGCCCCCGAGAGCGCGGGAAAATGGCTCACTTCTTGTTGGGCACGCTGTGCGCGCTGCGCGCCACCGGAGGTGTCGATGAGGGCTTGAGCTGAGACCTTGGGGGTTCTACTTTACATCCGGCAAGTGCAATTGGTCACCACCGTCACCCCGTGGACGCCGGGGGCCTAAGTGTCTCGTTCCGCGTCACTTGCGCTCGCCGTTTGAAGTCCGCAAAAGTTGCGATTTTTTCTTTGCAGACTTAAGGGGCACCTCATACCCTTTCGATAGCAGTATCGCCTGTCAAAATGCGCAAACTGGAACACGGTTGAAAATCTAAAAAACACGCCTGAGGGGACCTCAGCCCGATTACTAGGCAAAACCTGCATACACGCATGTAATGCGGGTAGCCAGTTGGCCCTCTCCAGGCGCCTTTAAGCATGTTTTTTAGATTTTCAACCATGTTCCAGGTTGCGCATTTTGACAGGCGATACTGTTATCGAAGGGGTATTAGGTGCCCTTTAAGTCTGCGAAGAAAAAATTGCAACTTTTGCGGACTTCAAACGGCGAGCGCAAGTGATGCGGAACGAGACACTTAGGCCCCCGGCGTCCACGGGGTGACGGTGGTGACCAATTGCACTTGCCGGATGTAAAGTAGAACCCCCGAGGTCTCAGCTCAAGCCCTCATCGACACCTCCGGTGGCGCGCAGCGCGCACAGCGTGCCCCACAAGAAGTGAGCCATTTTCCCGCGCTCTCGGGGGCGTTTTGAAAATCGAGTGGCGCGACCCCTAAACGTTGTCGCACGGACTTCGGACAACGACAGAAAATCATCGTTTAATGTCCTCTATCATTTAGAGCCCGAACCTCCTCAATTCGTCACTTCGACCTCCAATTTCGGACAGGCTAACCTTGAACCATTTAGGCGCCACAGGAAGTTTTTGACGAAAATAGGCGTAAAAATGTGCAACCCTGCAACTAAGCAAGTCGAAGTGACGGGAAGTTGACGGGCCGGAGGCCCGTATCTTTGTGTACATTTTTGCGCTACCTGGCTCGGGTGTCAGCGCCGCAGGCCTAGGTAGATGTATGCCAGGCGCGTCGCAGCGCAACAGTGTTTCGTGAGATATCGCGAAGCCTGTTATGCGAGACGTGGTCTGGCGTACATCTACCTTGTCTAATTGTACATCAAAGTGTCGGGAAGGTTTTTATCATTCTTGCATGCGTTTATACGGAGCCGCCACGAACTCCGTGTGTATAGGTTTCAAGTGTCGATTAAGCATTTCTTTGGAGGTGTCCCGAAACCCGCGTTTTGCAAATAGAACATTGTGTATTCAGCACGCTGCAGATAGAACATTGTTGTTAGGACGTGTCGTATTCAAAATCTAGTATGTATTTCGTTTGACAAAAATGTTGATTTCATCAAATGTGCTGATAGGGTCTTTTACTGCTTACTTATAAATTGTTTATTGCTTTAGGACATTAATTCTGTACTGGCTAAGAATAAGGAGAAAGGGAAAGGCCCATCAATTGTTAAATATTTTCACAAGTTCAAGACGTTCACAAAGAAACATCGAGATGATTCCGTAGCTGATATTGTTGTTACCGCTGCTCGTTTAGTGAAAGAAGGGTAAGCTAACGTGAAATCAATGCCTTTAATTTAGTTGGTTACCCTTTCAAGAGTTTTTCTAATTTTATATTTTTTCTTTACCAGTTTACGGCATAATGATTTTGAAACTTTGAGCTTGAAGATTGAAGCTACTTTTCCTGCAGAATCACAAGTCAGTTTTGTCCCTACCTTTTTACATTGCTGGGTATAAACATTTCTAACTTCTTTCTGTTTTTCAGTTCATCTGTTACATGGAGCTGGGTACAGGAGGCTCATCACCGAGGGGGTAATCACTCCGTGAAAATGCGTACACCTCAACTTTTCACTTTTCCACTTTTATTCACTTTTTCATCGTTTTACAACGTTTACTTCATTTCTATGCCTATATCCCCTCTATTTGATTCATTTTTGATCTGGTCAACGCACGATAAGTCACTTTTGTCCACATTTTCTTTCAGTTTTCATCACTTTCAGTCAACTTTTTGTCACTTCCACTTTAACTTTTATAGAAATGTGTACACCTACTTTCTGTAGTGATTACCCCCTCG
>NW_026267142.1:2584683-2585808 GCF_000697945.3 Frankliniella occidentalis | reverse complement strand
TAGTTTCAGGTGTAAGGCAGCCAGCAACAGAACGCACAGTGATAGGAAGCAGATTCTTGATAAGAGTTAACGTGTGAAGAGAAGTGTTGTATTGTTCACTTGTATTCAGCAGCATACAATAAAGAGTATCTCCCATATATTGTCGAGTATTCACATGAATATTACAATTCTGAAAACCGATGGATGTACTGTTGATCATACAACATGCAGTTGGTTCGAAAGCGCACTACTGTGCTCTCTAAACTCCTTACATTGAGAAGGTCCTTTGCTCCCCATGTTTTCTTAACCAATATTACTAGTAAATATACTCATAAAAGGTTGAGCTTTGATTCGCTTTGTGTAGAGTGAAAGTGAGAAATTCAGCAATGTCACGCAGAAACTGCTCATAAATCTTGCTGTGTATGTGACACTGATCTGATATGATTGAGAACCTTTATCAAACACACAAGACATCAAAGTAAAGAATAAATAATGTGAAACGGAAAAAAATGTCAAAAACAAGCCCTTTTGTTGTTGGTACCCCCTTCTCTTCTTAGTTATTGTTTGTAGTACCTTGTTGTTGTTTAGTCTGGTCAAGAACAACAAGAGCCGCCTCGTTCGGCACTGGAACGATCGCCCGCCATATTGTGCTCGGCCAAAGTAATCCCGTAATCCCTGTTCGCGTCGCGATTATCACGTTATTTCGTGTCGAGTCGAGCAAAAGAACTCAGCATTCTCATGTAAGCCCCGTGTTAGGTTCTATGTATCATAGGAAGGGGGTGCTAGTGATTTGAACTTGTTTTCCGACAATGATCGGAAGGCACTACCATGCCGGCGGAGCCTTCATTTAGATGATCAATTTAATTGTAGTTTAAATTCTTTAAACGTATGAGGTTATTTAGCAATACATAAGTAATCAAAGCTCTCATTTAAAATAGACAGCGTCATTTACGGAGGTCCTTTTAACATGTAACTTGGTATAGACAAAATTATGCAGCAGTATTTTGCCAGCTATTAACTGTTAAAAAGGAGGGAATCTAGATATTTACAGCATTAGCAGTACGTTGCGAGCGAATAATTACAAGGAAGGAACCATCATATTTACACAGATAATTAGCAGTACGTTGCCAGCGATTAACTGTTATA
>NW_026267142.1:2581696-2584633 GCF_000697945.3 Frankliniella occidentalis | reverse complement strand
TGCCAGAAGATTGCTATTGGCCATTGTATTAGAATCTAATACATTTAGGATCCGCCTTGAGCCATTGCTTCATCATCTTCTTGGACGCCTATGTTGTCTATAAACTGTGAAAGACCATTGCTCAAAGCAATGTTTCCTGCAGCATTGGGATGTATGTTGTTCTTTCCCACTTCTAAAAACCCTGGAAAAACCAAAATATAGTTAGATAAGATTATGGCAAATATACAAATCATGATATACCTAATATTGAAATATGCATACTTTAGAAACAGAGCCTGATTTGAGGCAGCTCCACTCATGAAGATATTTTGTGCGTCAAACACAAGCACATTATCTGAGATACATATGAGCTAAACGTCAAAACAATGTCTGGCTAAACAAGAGTTTTAGATTTGATTAAGTTGGTAAAATTTACATACCTTTGTTGGTAGTGCAGGCTTTTATATGGTCATTTAGAGACTTTTACTCCTCTAAGTGATTTGCATTTGTTGCAGCTAACTTGGAGATGGGCGGGATGGTCATAACAATTACTTGTATAGCAATGTCTGACAAGTGTGTCAACACATTCTCTACTGCCTCTTAAGTTTTATCTCTTGGCACAGACTGAAATTTTTAAAAATTAAAGTTGTTTTATATTTATATTTTTCCTCACTCAATCATTAATGGTACTAATATTTACCTTTAGGAAGTCATTAGTCCCTATTAGGACGACACACTTTTTATTGATTACCAACTTTGACCTACAAACATTAACTTTTGTGTTACACAAAGTAATAATTATAAAAGCATTGAAAATGGCAATGTAGGTTTAATTTGTTTATTATCTTAGTTCACAAAGTAAGGTCACTGGTAAGATCAATCGAATCCCTAATACAACAATCTGTATAGGGTCAGGTTGGTAATGATGGACAGGGGGTGCGCGGTCGCAGTAAAAGAAGGGAAGGAGGGAACTAAATTCGAAATTCTAAGTTGGTTTTTACAGCACTGGTAAACAGGCCAATGTTTTCAGAGCACCGCGTTGCGGGCCGACGTACGTATTACTTTGTTTTACACACTGCAGAGCAGGCTATCGTTTTCAGAGCACCGCGTTGCGGGACGACGTACGTTTTACTTTGTTTTACACACTGCAGAGCAGGCAATCGTTTTCAGAGCACCGTATTGCGGGCCGGTTCGTACTTAGTTTTACAGCACTGCAAGCAGGCCAATTGTTTTCTTAGCACCGCATGCGCGGGCCGCAACCTTTAGAACGATTTACAGGACTGCAACTTACCGGCTGTTCCTGACAATCGCTCTTTCGCCGGCCTCACGATCCAGGAACCCCGGACTGTTCCGGATGTCCAAAATTAGGTTGAGACCGAACTCGGGGTCGATTAAGAGTCCCGCCCAGGACTTGACACGGGACATCGCAACGTACATCAGACCCACTGCAAAGTCCCTGAGGCCCACACTGACCACGGCACGGTCCAGAGTGAGGCCCTGGGACTTGTGCTCTGTGACAGCCCAGGCCAGACACAGCGAAACCTGCTCTCGGCTGCAGGCGACCTGCTCATGGTCCCACGAGTGCACCAGCGTGGGCACGGGTACCAAGCCGTCGGCCACGGTGGGGCCGGTGTAGTTGTCGAACTTGACCATCACCACGGTGGGGAGGTCCTCTGGCTGGGCTCGGCCCGGCTGGTAGACGATGTCTACCACTGTGCCGGTGGCGCCGTTCACGAGACCCGTCTCGAGCCACATGTTGCTGCGCAGCATGACCCTGGCGCCCTTGGCGAGGTACACGACGGGCTCCAGGCCGGCCGCGTCGTCAGCGGACCCGCGCTTGGCCGTCGCGTTGTTGTGCTTGGCGGGCAGACGCGCCACGGGGCTGTCCAGCTCCAGGGGAATTGGAAAGCCCCAGGAGTTCAAGAAGCTGCTGGAGCCACGGGGACGTTCAGTTTGAAGCGCTCTCCAAACCTGGCGTAGTCGGCCGCCGTGGTCATGCCAACACTCACAAGGAGCCTTAGGTAAGTGTAAATTCCCGATTCGGTTCAAACTCGGTATATTTGCTTCTTGACCATGTAGATGACGAACGACGGTCGAATTTTGTGCTGAAGTTCACATCCCGGGGTACCGGGTGTAACTGAGAATGCGCAACAGTGTTGCGGGATTGCATACCCGCCAGGGCTGCAGGGGCCATGGCGCCTTACGGGCTAACTGGGTAGGCAAACCCGCAATACTGTTGCGCATTCTCAGTTACACCCGGTACTTTCTACACTGGAAATGCAAGTGTGTGAATGTCGCTCACCTGCAGGTGAGTGACATTCCATTCGTACACTTCGGGGGGTTAACGTGTGAAAAATTCACACCTTTACCCCCGTAAGTGTACGAATGGAATGTCGCTCACCTGCAGGTGAGCGACATTCACACACTTGCATTTCCAGTGTAGGAGCGTTTTATAGAAAAAGTTTAGAAATTCGACATAAACTCATGGAAGGCGGTCTCAAATCGAAAAATGGAAGAGGAACTACCCCCCCACAACCGCACATTCTGAGTCGGAATATCGCTTTAAAAAAATGTTAACATGAAATTTTTATTTTTTGGGAATTATAGGCCCGTATAGGCCCCTAAAGGGAGTTTTGACATATGAACTTCAGCACAAATTTTGACGCGCAATAGTCATCTATGTTGTTAAGAAGCAAATATACCGAGTTTGAACCGAATCGGGAATTTACACTTACCTCAGTCTCCTTGTCAGCCGGTCGAGTGCGACACGGAAGGTGACGTCGGCCGGTCGCTGGGACACGGATAGGATAAAGGACTTATTGAAAGTCCTGTTTGAAAGTCCTGTAGACCATCTTGCCGGCCATCCGCCTAGCGGAGTACAACGGAGAGTCTCCTACCGGGGGCAGTTGGCGGACGTCCCCGATAAGAAAGATATTGAGACCAGCGAACACCTCGTCG
>NW_026267142.1:2580704-2581646 GCF_000697945.3 Frankliniella occidentalis | reverse complement strand
TTCAGTTTTCATCACTTTCAGTCAACTTTTTGTCACTTCCACTTTAACTTTTATAGAAATGTGTACACCTACTTTCTGTAGTGATTACCCCCTCGCTCATAACAGACCATATCGAACGGGAAGTTACCAATTAGATACAGAAATGTTTTAAAACGTGAGAGAGAGCTGGCTGGAGTGAGTTCCAGAGCAAGACGGCATCCTAAAACTATAAACAACAACAACGATCCTTATGCAAATGTAACTGGTGTGATGCATACTTACGGCTAGAGACGAATTCTATTTTTGATGACTGGCCTTTACTTAAATTGAAGTGGCGTGTGTCTGCCCCAAAGAGACTTAAACAGTTATACAATGACAAGGGTGAATCCATTGATAAATATGTTACTAAGTGGCAGAGGTGAGGAGCGGACCCATCCGGCGCAACGATCCGGCCCTGTCTGCGCGCCGCAGCAGGCAGACAGACCGGCCACCTCGGCTGGGGAGCGCGTCGCTATGGGGACATCGACGGAGAGACCGCAATGGGACCGGACCGGAAAGGGACCAGAGAAGGACCGGACCGGGTCCGGATTTACGGGCAGACTCGGCCCGCCCGCCGGGTGGCCAGGCCAGAGATTTAGGTTCTCCCCTGCCCCCCATTAGTTTCTGGTCCCGGGTCGGACGCTGGGTTGAATTTCTTGAAGTGTGACCCCCCATCCCTCTCCCCCTCGCTCTCAAACGACCCCCCCCCCCCCCCTCTTGTTCACTCCCTCTTTCCCCGCACATCTCATCTGTCGGATTATTATTTGCATCTTCAAAGACGAAGGTGGCACACATTTTATGGCAAATACCCATGCAACATTAGAGCCCAAAGTCCGTGCCGTAGGCCGCGGCCACGCCGTCGCGGGGAGGGCGCGCTATCATTGAGATTAAATAATAACTAAAAAAACTAGGAAACTCACAAAG
>NW_026267142.1:2574434-2580654 GCF_000697945.3 Frankliniella occidentalis | reverse complement strand
AGTTGAACTGTCAGCCATTGCCATGGCGGACAGTGAACAATATCTGCGCTGCGATACGTTCAATCGTCAAGTGAGCCCTTCTTTTCAACGGCTAGGTTTAAAACAAGTATAAGTACTTTAACAAAGAAAGGACATCTATCTGGAAAGACAAGCAGCAGCAATGAGCAGACTTCCTGTCTGTGATTCTCATATCTTGACTCAAAAATTACAGTATAATATTAAAAAAATAACCATTATCCTTTGCCATGCTTGTGAATTAATCAATTCAGTAAGTTTTAACTACTTGCACAAAATCAGTATGTCACGAAATATTTTTCATGTCTTCAATGAAAACAATGAGCTGCAGCAGGAACGCACTAAACTGTTGTGCCACTAAGGGCTGCACATAAAAATTGCATTGACATGCTATGAAAAAGCAAAAGACCATGGTTGTCCAACTCCTTAAGCAATTAGTGGTATTACAACTTGCAGAACCAAACTGAAACACAAATAACGATATCTGGTATTGAATGTGAAGTTTTGCACCGAGTAATTGACCATTGGAAAGAGTCAACACAGCTGAATACATCTATCATGTCGACAAAAACTTATTGATCTGCAGTACAGTCAGGGTTCTTTTTAGTGCGAACTAATCGTTAATTAGTACTGAACACTTCGAGCCTGTCCAAAAGGATTTATTCCCACTGTGACACACCAAACACACAAGAAAGCGATTCTTAGAAAAATTTCAGTAAATTCACAAATCTACAGAATGGTATCTTGTTGTTTGTATTAACGTAGAGAATACTTTCAATTCCATCATGAGTGTCTGAATCATGTGGACCAATGTAAACATAACAAATACTGACATACGACACACACATATAAAAACTGAAACAGAACACAATGTACATAACCACAGTTCTTCTCTAAGTAAGATGACCATTCACAAATTACTCAAAACAGAAATACAATGTCTAACCTAATAGGCGGAATGTAATATTGAAACAGTTGTCACTCACAATGTAGGACAACTCAATGTAGGACAACCTTCATACTTGGCACTCAAATAAAAATCGTCCCACAAAACAACTAAAGAATCAAAACGTGTCTTAAAACGAAACATCTTGTGAAAAAATATTCCCTTTAAAACTACAGAATTTGAGATCTGAACTTTGTAGCAAGCAGAAGCAGACATGTTGTTGATGTTGAGGTAGGCGACAGGGGGAGAGGAGGAAGGGAAGGTGAGATGGGAAACTGGGAAATGGAAATGCGACGACGCCATTGAACTCGTCCTTAAATTTGAGTGAAACGCACGATCAGCACCGTCCGAAACCTGTCGGAAATAACGCACGCGAACATATCAGTCGTACCGCAATCGCACGAAACAGGAAGACACAAAACTGACGGTTAACACTGAAGTGAGTTAGTGGCGAAGAAACACAAGGTCAAAAGCAATAACGAACGAGTACTCACGAAACGAAAAAGGTACACTGGTAGGCGGGGCGGGGAAGAGGAAGGGGATATAGATAAACAGATAATCCTCGTAAATTATCGATTCTAAGACAAACCCGCTTCTCGCTGTCAGTGCAGCAGATTTTGAGGAGATACGGAATGTGACACACAGACAGACAGACAGACTCACGACGGAGACATCGCCTGACCCCTCAGCGACTTGGACTGAGCTTCAGCGATAACACACGTTAGTAAGTTACGATTTTGGTTTCTTACAAGTTGCCCGGAGGGCCTTGAGCTCACCCCTCAGTCCCTGACTGCTACTAGTTATTATTATTATTGATGTTGTTGTTTATTCCTGGCACATAGGTGAACACTGCAGTTCTGAAGTGCAAAGATCCGCTGAGGTCAATTTCCCCACCACGTGAAAACTTGACACAAATTGGTATTGACATGTGTGGACTACCTTAGCAAGTGGTCTGAGGCCAAAGCCCTCTAAAACAAGACTGCGTTGGAAGTAGCAAGATATATTTGGGAATGGATTTCAAGGTTTGGCTGCCCCACAATTGTTATAAATGATCAAGGCAGAGAATTTTGTAATGCGGTGCATGACGAACTTTGTGAAATAACAGGGACAGAACAAAGAGTTACCTCTGCCTTCCATCCCCAAGCAAATGGTCAGGTGGAAAGACAAAATGAAACAATCAAATGCAGGCTATTGAAGTGCCTCAGAGATAGAATTCACGAATGGCCAACAGTACTGCAAGGCGTTCTATTCGCACACCGAACACAGAAACAGCGTTCTACTGGGTAATCGCCATCGTTCTATTATTTGGACAGGGGCCTGTGCTTGCGCTTTACGTAGAACTACAGCGTAGTGAAGAAGCAGATGAAAATTTCATGGAAAATTCTGGTAAGCAAAGTATACTTTTGCCAATATAATAAAAGGCAATAACATTACTTTCGAGGGGTGTGGAACAATATGTGTACAACGGGAAAAACATCCAGAAACAATCATGACACAATAGGACTCAATCACACGGAATCGAAAACAACCCCACCATCCGAAACAATCACACAAAATCCGACACAATCATGACACAATCACACACCGTCAAGTCACAATGTGACACAATTTTACGAAATGTGCCACAATATTGATCGCACAATCTGAAACAATCACACACAATCAATCGGAATCAATCACATAAAATCGCACACAATCATCGAGACAATCACACACAATCACACACAGTCATACTCAATCACGCCCAATCTGAAGCATTTATTTTTTGAGAAAGTCATGTGTACACTTTTTCCGACTTTTTCGACCACTTTCACACCTCTCCATTCCTTAAAACTTCAACATATTCTCTTTTTCCGGATGGGCCTGAAAGTGCCATGACTTAACATAATTTTTTGAATACCTATCATGAAGAAGCCTGTGATGAATGTAAAGAAAAGGCAGCCGTCGTAGATAAGTTCATAGAAATGAAACACAAGTACTGTCTAAGGCCCGATAACACATAAAGGATGCACGAAGAATTCAACGTAAAGAATACGACAAGAGGAAAATTACTAAAAGGCTCTTCAAGGAAAGGAATGTAGTGCTTCTCAGGAATCTGAAGAGGGATGACCGGAAGGGAGACTGGAAGGAGAGCCCCTGGCTGGGTCCGTACACCATAGTTGAAATAAAATTGGACGACGGAAAGTGCGTTCTACGCAATTTGCAAACTGGGCACATTTTAAAGACAACACGACGTCAAGCAAATCTCACAATTTATCATAGAAGGCCTGCTAAATTTATGGCTGCTGCGAAAATTAAACGAAGTAGAATCAAGAATGTTAATAAAACTCATGAAAAAACTATGAAAACTGAAAAGAAACTTGGTAATGTATTTTTTTTTACGTAACATGAAAAATTACCACGATCTATTTTGCGTTAAGCATAATAAATATTTTATAAAATTTCTTGCCTACAGATGGGATGTTGAGCCTCAGTAGCCTGGCTGCCGTATCAGAACCCACTCAGAGCAATCAGGAGAAGACTGACAATACCGACTCTGCGTGTAAACAGGAAATCGAAATAGGTACATCATAGTATTTTTACGTATTAAAACAAATTGTGTCGCGAAAACAAAGTGATACAGTTGGTATTCATTGTTCAGTTCCCCACTTATAATTTGCGAGGTATTGCTACATGTCACGAAGGATTTGCCTTCTAAACTCTTTAAATAGTCCGAATTTTCGGTTTGTCGGTCAAAAATAAGTAACTCCTAAGTAAACACGGTAAAATTGTAGCAATATGTTACCTGTCTATATTCTCGTTTTTAGGGCAAGCACCTATTGGTTTGATACACATTTTGAAAAATGGCAACATTTTAACAGAAGTACATGTCGACATGAGTCGCTACGTGATCATCAACACTTGTGGGTTCGACAGCGTAGTTGAACTGTCAGCCATTGCCATGGCGGACAGTGAACAATATCTGCGCTGCGATACGTTCAATCGTCAAGTGAGCCCTTCTTTTCAACGGCTAGAGATCTCTTTAGTTCCGGGACTTCTAGTGACGTTTACGTCCTTCGAGCAAGAGCGATCCTATGCACGAAGCCCAACATCCGGAGCACAAGGTCGTAAGGTCGTATAGTCTTATCGATGCTGCGTGCAGTGTTGCGGAGCTTGTCCCGAAACTCCTACTTACAGGCAGTGTCACAGAAGAGCTGACATGCACAATTAAAAGCTGCCCAAAAGGAAACAAACAATTCGAAAGGCAAGTTGTTGCGTAGCATGTAAAAAATGGAGGAGCACTGACAAATTAAGGAGAGCCCTTGAATGAAAAAATACAGCCAACCTACACCTCTTGTAATGCGACAGTTTCCAAAAACGTGTACTGTGAAGGGTGGGAAACTCTTCAGTTTACACAGAATGCTCAACACTTGTACATAGAGGCTGTACAAACTAAAGACAACCCCAAAAAGTTCTTACACTGTCACATTAAGCTGGAGTGTCTGCCCCATCAGGTTTGTACATCATATATTGTTAAAAAAAGTTCAGTTATATTGATTTATCAAGGTAACTTTCAAATAAAAAAGGTAGTCCTATTTTTAATTCAGATAACAGTTAATGCATGAGAGACAAGAATTAATTCTGAGCGGCGTGGTGGCCTTCATCGGGTCTGATACGACCTTAATATGAAACGAACATGCCCCAACCCCAAAAGCCCTTTCAAGTGCCATCTTATTTTTTATTCGATTTAAACATTCTGAACTTGTAACTTTTTTTAAGCCTCCTGCTTCGTTTTAAACTTTGAAAGTAATCTTTTAAAAACTTGTTTCTATTTTAAACAGAAAGAAAACTTCTTCATTTTTAATGTTTTATTAAAATTTAATATTAGCACTACTTGAATTATGTTTGATTACTTAATACGCAATCCTCCACTCCGAGGCAGACTGAAGGGTCACATTCACCCCGTGATAAACATGCCCCCTACGACGGGCAAACCCGGAGGGCGCGTTCATCCCGTGATAAATCAGGCCCCTTCCTCAAGGCAAGTTGTAGGGGGCAGATTCATCCTGTGATAAACCTGCCCCCTTCCTCAAGGCAAGCTGTAGGGGGCAGGTTAATTCCGCGATAAACCTGCCCCCTTCCTCAACGCAAGCTGTAGGCTGTAGGGGACTGACTCATCCCGTGATAAACCTGCCCCCCTCCTCAAGGCAAGCTGTAGGGGGCAGGTTCATCCCGTGATAAACCTGCCCCCTTCCTGAAGGCAAGCTGTAGGGGGCAGATTCAACCCGTGATAAATCTGCCCCCAGCCTGAAGGCAAGATTCATCCTGCACCCAGAAAACCATTTAGTCAAGACTAAAATGTTCGGTTCCTTCGAGATTAACACGAATTTAGTCGTTCTGACTAAACTTTAAATCCGCAGAAAACGCCGGTTAACATCTCAAACTAAGATTTGGTTCGACGCGTCGTACGAACAAAGTTCGATTTCCGGGCGCGCCGTTCAACGCTGTCCGATCTCCTTTTCAGCTTTTATCTGCACCGTAAGCTTCAAGCCGTGATATCTTTTTGATAGTTCACTTATAGGGCACTGTTAAAAAAATTTCATTACATTTTCATAACATTTATATGAAGCTATTTTCATTACAATTTCATTACAAGGTTGTTAAATTTTCATCACAATTGAGTAATAAAATTTCATAACACATGTTATTAAAGAATTGACAACTTTCTAAAAGAAATTCTTTTTTCGCTCTAACCCTTATGGCATCAACTCCTCAACCACCTAACGGATTTTACAGGCCGTAAGCATAGCAGTTTACCGCACCTTACCGGGAGTTTAACCCGGACCCCTTGGGTTGTAATACCCTCGCCTTTGACCACTCGGCCACGAGGATTACCTGAGAGTGGTTGAGCCGTAACGTGGTCTTAAGGGGGCTTTTATCTCCCAAAATGCATTTTTGGTACATTTGTCATTAAAATTAGTTTCTGAGCCACTGTAGGTGTAGGGATGGAACCTGAGGGTATATTTCTCAACACAGGGGATGGGTTAACACATTAACAATATCAGAATGCCACTAACTTTACTTTAGAGAGGTCCTAAGTGTGTACTTCTATCTTTATAGGATATCTTCTTTTAAAGTTTACGCGCAGGATTTCTCCGGAGAAAGTGGTGATAAAAAACTGGTCAATAGCTTGTTTGTTTCAGTTCATCAAGGACTACAGATTGACACAGGGGTTTGACTGAATTTTGAAAAATAAAAATTATACTCACTTTGAAGTAA
>NW_026267142.1:2572142-2574384 GCF_000697945.3 Frankliniella occidentalis | reverse complement strand
TCCGCCTAGCGGAGTACAACGGAGAGTCTCCTACCGGGGGCAGTTGGCGGACGTCCCCGATAAGAAAGATATTGAGACCAGCGAACACCTCGTCGCAGTGAGGTTTCGCCTCACGCAAGCGTCTCTCCATCGAACTGAGGAGCCTGCAACCGATCATCGAACTCTCGTCTACAAATACGAATGAAACATCCTCCCATTCTTCCTGGAACTTGCGCAGCCTGTCGCCCTCGAGGGGCTTGTAGGCCTCCCGAGGCCTCAGCCTGCAAGCAGAGTGAATGGTGGAGCACTTCATTCCTAGCACATTGGCAGCGGTCCCAGTGGGCGCCATCAGCTTGGCGGCCTTGGGGCCCAACTGCGTTCGCACCATTTGTACCATCTTTCTGATGACAGTGCTCTTACCGCACCCCGCCTTGCCTTGGATCTGAACACGCTTTGGCACTGCATCGTGCCCGCGGGGAGGTGCCCCATTGCGGAGCGCGTTGATCTGCTCCTGGGCCAAGTTGATAAGTCCCTGCTGCTCTGGGGTGTAGACGACGTTGTCCACCACAATGTCGTCATCTGCAGCGACGTGCAGCGCTTTCTGGGTGGGGATGAAGTGGCGCAGAGTGGTGATGTCGCCATGGGCACCGGCCGACTCCTGCCAGTCGTAGGCCAGGTCCATCTCACGCCGGCCCAGCTCCACTCTCTCGGCCTGGCCGTTTGGACCCATCCTGGCCAGCGCCATCCACTGCTCCATGACCTCGGCGTCGACCTCGGCCTCGGGCTCCTCGGGCGGCTCGAACAGAGCCTCCTCCACAGCCATCTCGGCCGCTTCCGCCACGGCGCCCTCCATGGCCTCCACGGGGACGAGTCCCGCGGGGACGCGAGCCTCGAAGGCCGCCTTCCAGGTGTCGAACGCACCCTTGGCATCCTCCTCCGTGCAGCAGCACCTGGATTCGGTAGAAGTCCTCGTCCTTCTCCTCGTTGCCTGTTAGTTTGAGGCGGGGGAATGCCCGCACCACGGCGTCGTACGGCCGCCCATTTCTCATGTTGCGGGTCCATCTCTTGTTACGTTAAGAGTAAGCTTTGGCCACCTGGAACAGAGTCAAGTCATTCATGGCAACCAACCTACGGTTTTGGTAGGCTTTCACAAAGGCAGGGAATGTTGAAACATCCTCTCCCCCAGCGATTGCCTCGTCAGCGCCTTCCTCGCCCTCCGCGGCGTCCTGCCGCTCGGCGTCACCCTGGGCGTCAGCGTGGCCGACCGGGTCATCGACGTCCTCGCCGTCCCCGTCGCCTCCGTGACCGTCTGGGCGGAGCTCAACCCACTCGTCCTTCCTCAGGTTCACCACATTGAACGAGCGCGACGACATGTGTAGCGGCTGGCCGGTGAGGATGTGGCACACCTGCGCCGAGTAGTCTCGCTCTGATACCGTCTTGATCAGCAGCTTCTGAATGACGGAGCAGGCCGAGTCCTCGTCGCCGGCATCGTCCAGGATAGCTCCCACGAGCTCCCGGCAGGTCACAGACTGTTTCTCACCTTTTGCCGTGTATTTGGCAATGTACCTGAGCATAAACTTCATAGAAAGTACAGGGCTAGCATCAATGTTGGCTCGCCACAACTGAATCACCCACTGCATGTACTTATATAAAAGACTGTCATTTCGAGCTGTAATTAGTTCCCATAAGCCTTTCTTATTTTCAAAAAGCCTAGTGATAGGCTCTTCCTCGAAAGGAAACTTAAACCTGCAAACCGGTTGGCCAGTAGTCCTATCGACCCTTATGCAGTAATGCTTTAAACACCTGTGATGTTGCACTCTGTTCAACAGCTCGCCCAGGTCGCGAACAGGGTCAGTAGGGTGATTCTCAGAATACGGGCCATTTAGGAGTTCCTAAAATTTTTATTTTTTTTGTCGAATTTGCTAGGTTTTTGGGTCGCAATGGTTTTATTTACCTTCAAATAAGATACGTGTAAAGTGGCGATAGTTCAAATCACGTACTTCTAGTACAACGTTAAAAGACCATATTGTGGTCACGTTCAATCAATGATAGAACTCAAATATTGCCTCCCGCACCTTTTAATTAGTCTTTTGTTTGCTCCCCTAGTGTGTCGTACTCATATTTTACATCCAGTCATCCCCATTTTATGCGTTTTAGTATGACTAGAACATTGCAATAAATAACTTGTTTTTCGCCCCGACACTGCTCCACAGATGCCCAACCTCATAACGTACAGTTCTAAATTAACCCCTTACTACATATT
>NW_026267142.1:2568991-2571719 GCF_000697945.3 Frankliniella occidentalis | reverse complement strand
GAAAATAATATTTGAATCCTAAAAGTAAGATTTCATGACGAAATTGGACGTAAAGTTTTGAAATTATCGGTATTTACTATCTGCTGTCTGCTGTTTGCTGTCTGCTTCCCGACTGCTTCCCGCTTAAGCTGATGCAGCCCAGGTGTACCACCCCTACCAAAGGGCTTAGAGGGATAGAGAGAGAATAGGGCGTCGTGCGCGCAATGCGGTATCTTTCCTATGCCGGTCCGGTCCGTCCGGTCCCAGCCTAGCCAGTGATCCTGGCCCAACCGACAATGCGGTCGCAATCAGGTCCAGTCCGGCCTCAGACCAGAACCGCAAAGCGGTCCGGTTCCGGAACAAGCCCGGAATAATGCGGTCCCTGATTGTCGCGTCCGTATGGGTCCGCTTCTCACCTCTGCTAAGTGGCCTGTATTAAAACACCCTTCAGGATATTCTCTTGAGTGAATGTAACAATAATTTGAACTGCATTTGTTTAGCAATTCCCTTGCTTAAACATTAACACTGGTTTTCTTTCCAGCTGGAGTTGGACTATTGCTCCATCTAAGGTCAGGTAGGGGAAAAACGAGACATTTCAATGACTTTTGTCTTATCTAGCATTTAAATAGTTATTTGATAAGTTTTTCTGCGTCAGGTCGAAGAAACACAACCCCAGTCATGAAATTACAGCGTTATTTTAGTACCGCAACCTGTGGTGTATGCAGAATCCGAAATAGTATGTGTCTTTTCCCCAACACGCATTTCGGGGGAAAATGAGACACCCGTGGGTAAGATTGGGACAGGCAAAAACCCAGCAAATAAGATACGGACCTGCCTTGGGGAAAAACGAGACAGCGCCAGTCCATTTTTTCTCTCATTTTTCCACGCATTGGCTTCCCATGTAAAGTCAATGGAGCTGAGTGTATCTTTCTTCCCCACGCAAGTGTCTCATTTTTCCCCGTGCACTTATGTTTAGTCGTACTGTCAGTAGAATTATAATTCAGGATGTTGTATAGCTTCACGGAACCGCCGAAATCCCAGCTTTCCAATGAACTAGAACACTTAATCTCTACTCCTAAGAATACGGATGCAGTACTGAAAGTATAACACCCCCCCAGAAAAGTTTTAGAGCCCTTGCGTATAGGTGGTCGGACAGGCTTCCATTAGATATGTTTCGTGACGAGAACAAGCGAGTTAACTTCCCAGAACCGGTTGATAATTGAAGTCGAATGTTAAAAGATGGGTTTTAAGCACCCGAACACGAGGAATGAGGTCAAACAGCATGCACACAAATCAAGAGAAGCGAATGTATCATTTTTCCTCAATTTAGAGGTGTCTCATTTTTCCCCGACCTGACCCTACCCTGACAAGGAGCTCAGTCTGTTAACTAATTGGGGTGTTTTTGTTGATACTATAATCAACTCGGGCAAGACCTGACTGACCGAGTGGGAAAGGATTGCTATGCTCTTGCACAAAGTGTGACAAATCGTGAGTATCTGTTTTATTTCATGTGTTACCCATGTGTAACTAAACATGAACAAGGGAATATTATTGGCTTTGCTCATACTAGTAGTTTGCCTCTGCGACTACATTATTTTTAATAGATAGCCTACGTTAGTCTGTTTCAAAAAAAATCGGTATGCTGGAACGCATTTTAAATGAAAGTATAGTCAATTCTAAGGATAACAGTCGTTGTCCGGGGCTTTTGCGACCCCCAGAACCATACGCTCCTCGCGGTCATAGCTTCACATCGCTTTTGGCGGGTAGCACGGGTGTCGTGTTTCATGCCGCGCTGCGGCGAAACGGTGCCACCTACGACCGCGCCCGTTCCAGTGGATACTACCTATGGTATGTACTTCACACCGGACGTGGTTGCGACCGCGCGGCCTACCCCGTTCAGAACGTCCCGTATGGAAGCCGAAGGCTGAAAATGGTCATATTGTGGAATGATTTTTTCGTCTAAGGGCCGAGACGAGCCCATGTCGACTTTTAGAGAGCAGATTGTGTCCAAATGTAGTCGAGCACAAGACCACATGCGGACGAGAAAAGCGTTAACTTTCGTGGTACGAATTTCCTCGCAATGTGGTCTTGCTGTCGCTCGAATCTCGTCACAATATGTTCCGTTTTATGACGAGATAACGTCGAGATCATGACGAGTTTCAGGCCGCGCAGCCCTGTGGCGCTACCCCGCAGCCCTGGCGCTCGGCGGGCGCCTCGCCCAAATCTCGTCATGAAATCAAGACGAAATACCTTCGAGATGTCCAGCCTGTTTCCACCGGCACTACCCCGCGCGACGGGCACGACCAGCGGGTCGGCGTCGTCATAATTTCGTCCATTCCACGGCGCCCGCCTGCGGACCCCGCTGTTTGTGTTCGCACTTTTTAGCAGATGATACATCATGCACAACTGAAATTAATAATACTTTACTTAACGATGTGTCATTGCTTGTACTCTAGTGCGGAGCACTGAGGCTGAGAGGCACAAGGCATGACGTCATCCAGTAGTATGTAGGGCGCTGTTGCGACCGTCCGTCCGTGCCCCAAAGCCCATAGCTACGCAGGCCGACGCAGGCCCCCTCCCCTTCCCCCTCCCTCCGGCAGACTCGGCTCGTCGCTCGGCTCGAAGCGCAGCTCGGAGCTCGGCTCGGACCGTCTCGGCTGAGGAACGCGCGCGGCGCGGGAATTCAAACTCTAACCTCACTATGCAGAGACAGAACTAAATGAATTCAGAAACATTATTTTCAAACCAT
>NW_026267142.1:2567967-2568941 GCF_000697945.3 Frankliniella occidentalis | reverse complement strand
CAAACCCCTGTGTCAATTTGTTGTCCTTGATGAACTGAAACAAACAAGCTATTGACCAGTTTTTACCACTACTTTCTCCGGAGAAATCCTGCGCGTAAACTTTAAAAGAAGATATCCTATAAAAATAGAAGTACACACTTAGGACCTCTCTAAAGTAAAGTTAGTGGCATTCTGATATTGTTAATGTGTTAAGCCATTCCTTGTGCTGAGAAATATCCCTCAGGTTCCAACCCTACACCTACTGTGGCTCAGAAACCAATTTTATTGATAAATGTACCAAAACTGCATTTTGGGAAATAAAAGCCCCCTTAAGCCACCACTGGCCGGGGGGGAGTTTCCTGACTGTTTAATAAACATGTAATGAAAATTTAATAACATTGTTATGAAAATGTTATAACATGCACTGAAAAGGGGCGTGTAATGAAATTTCAATAGCGTGTAATGAAATTGCCATTAAATTTAATAAGAGAGTCATTAAATTTCATGACAAATTTATTAAAATTAATGTATATTGTGTAATGAAATTTCAAACATTTTTAAGAGTGGGAATTAATAAATTCTATGTGATCCTCAAAGATTACGCAACACATTGGGCCAATAATAAAATGCTATAATCTTGACAAACAGACATACGAGGCGTTTTAACTTCCACCACACTGCAAACCCTGAAAAGGAGATCGAACAGTGTTGAATGGCGCGCCCGGAGATCGAACTTTGTTGAACGGCAAGCCCGGAGATAGTACAGAGTTGAACGGCGCGCCGGGAGATCGAACTTTGTTCGTAGGACGTGTCGTGTTGCCGAGCGCCTAGATGGGCATTGTGTTCAAATGACTAAATTTGGTCTTTATCAATAAAATTTCATCTGTAACGATCAATTTAGGCCTAAATGAAGTAATCGATAGGGAGTCCTGCGATATGCTACACAATTGATCTTGATTGGCTGAGCGATTAGCGAAGCCTATTACTCCAGTGAT
>NW_026267142.1:2558569-2559062 GCF_000697945.3 Frankliniella occidentalis | reverse complement strand
ATAAATTTTTATAACATTTTATAAAATTTGTATACAAACCATTTTTACCCGGGATTGTCCAAAAATAAAAAGTTCCTTCAAAAATAATGGATTAGTATTAGACAATGTTATGCTATATCAAACTTATTCAATAATTAATTGAAGACACGGGAAGGGGAAGGAGCGTGGACAGGGATCTTTGGCTGTCGCTCTGCTGAGCAGACATCCACTCACTACTTTGAACCAATGAAGCACTTGGCGCTCCGAAACCAATATGGTAAAAGTCGTTTTCGGCAGTAGAGGGGAGTAGGGAAGCAGAGTTATCAACAGAGTCAGAGATAGAGTGAGACTGGTGAGAAGATGAGAGTTCAGAAAATAGTGGAGAGCTAGAAGAGACAGGAGAGAGAGAAGTGGCAGGAGGGTGAGGGACAGCAGCTGAGTGAAAATGATTTTGATTGATTTGATTGATTTTTTATTTATTAAGGTGTGGTTACAATAGGACTGTTAAGTCCCA
>NW_026267142.1:2551665-2552979 GCF_000697945.3 Frankliniella occidentalis | reverse complement strand
TGGTCTTTTAACGTTGTACTAGAAGTACGTGATTTGAACTATCGCCACTTTACACGTATCTTATTTGAAGGTAAATAAAACCATTGCGACCCAAAAACCTAGCAAATTCGACAAAAAAAATAAAAATTTTAGGAACTCCTAAATGGCCCGTATTCTGAGAATCACCCGGGAGCTATCCTGGACGATGCCGGCGACGAGGACTCGGCCCGCTCCGTCATTCAGAAGCTGCTGATTAAGACGGTTTCAGAGCGAGACTACTCGGCGCAGGAGGTGTGCCACATCCTCACCGGCCAGCCGCTGCACATGTCGTCGCGCTCGTTCAATGTGGTGAACCTGCGGAAGGACGAGTGGGTTGAGCTCCGCCCAGACGGTCACGGAGGCGACGGGGACGGCGAGGCCGTCGATGACCCAGTCGGCCACGCTGACGCCCAGGGTGACGCCGAGCGGCAGGGCGCCGCGGAGGGCGAGGAAGGCGCTGACGAGGCAATCGCTGGGGGAGAGGATGTTTCAACATTCCCTGCCTTTGTGAAAGCCTACTAAAACCGTAGGTTGGTTGCCATGAATGACTTGACTCTGTTCCAGGTGGCCAAGGCTTACTCTTGGCTAGAGTTTGAAATTTACCGGTAATTTTGGTTTGGTGCGGTAAATTACCAAAATTACCGGTAAATTGGTAATTTACCGGTAATTTTACAAGATTTGCTTCAAACAGATGCAAATATTTTTGGAATGTAAAATAAACGTTAAGTATCAGTAAAATAAGTTTTATTAAGCGTTATGGGTTGTTCTGTAATTCTTAATCTAAGATATATGTTGGTAAGAGCGCGCGCGCGGTCGCCGCGGAGATGGCATCCGCCCCTCCTAACAGTTTGATAAGTAGGGGTTTTGGGGTGCGCTAAAGCCATTCCCGGTGTCCGTTTGCACCTCCTGGGTAATCATCGGGGTCCTCATTTAACCGGCGGTTACGTCCTCCCTGGAAATCTGTACTCGTGGAATTCGGATAGACCGAGGCCCCGAGACTGCAAGGTGCAAACTACACTGGAAACCCCCGAGCACGGTTTTTTCAGGAACGACATAATCGCCGACCGCTTGAGGTTCCCGACGACGTCCCCAGGATGACCCTGTAGGTGCAAACAGACACCAGAAATGGCTCCAGCATACCCGAAGACCCCAGGGTACCAACTTCGACACAAACTAGGTAGTGGAAATCCACCCGTCCGTATCTTAACCGAAAAGCCTATTTTTCTCCTTGCCTTAAAACCCACAATTAGTACAAAATAAGAACTGAAGATCGAGCAGACCTAACAAAAGTAATAA
>NW_026267142.1:2548668-2551615 GCF_000697945.3 Frankliniella occidentalis | reverse complement strand
AAGAGTACAGTCATTTTCATAGTTGAGATAATTATCGCTGAGCGAAGCTCAGTCCAAGTCGCTGAGGGGTCAGGCGTTGTGTCGGTCGTGAGTCTGTCTGTCTGTCTGTCTGTCCGTGTGTACGTTCGTCTTTTTCTCGAAAACGGCTGCACCGATGACGGAATGCGAGTTTGCGTAAACATCTATAATTGAAGGGAGACCCAGTCTCCCCTTTACGCTCGTGACGGGCTGATTTGAAATATATCGTCCTTTTTTAGAAAAGAAAGAGAAGTTTTAGTTTGAACGTTGGCTGCGCAGCGACCGCAGCTCGAGCTGTGATTGGTGCGCTGAGTCACGTGACGCAGCGCCACCTAGCGGCCGCCGCTCGAAGCGCTCGCCCCGCTGTCCGCCATCTTGAATGATTACGACAGCGGTTACGTGTTATTATTGAAATAGTGAGTTTGTGAGTGATTAGAAGGTGTTTGATTCAACTGTGTTCATCTCGAGTGTTGGTAAGTACTTTGAAACAGTTCAGAGGTGTCGAAATATTGTTTTAAAACCGTTTCCGAGTATTGCTTGATAAAGTGTTGTCACCCCCCCCCCCCCCCCAGCCTTTCAATGAGAGTAGTAGTAGTATTTGTGTTTGGTTTTCGAATGTTTTGAGTTCTTTTTAAAGATGACAGGCAGTAAAATGTGCGCGATTGTAATTTGGGTGTGTGTGTGTGCAGTCCGTCCAAACTTTCGTGTGCGAGTTTCTGTTCGACATCTATTCGTTTGTCATCTGCTCCCTTCTCGCCCTCGCGACCTTGACCTTCCTCAACATCATATGGCTGTTTGTTTACAATCCAAACTCCAAACTTGTTGTGCTCTCATACCACAAGAATTTTGAAAGAATTAACATCTCGCGAAAAGTTGTGTTCGTATCACGGCCTGTCCCATGTATAAACAGTGTTAATTTGTGTTGATTATTTGTGTGTTGAAAATGTTGTTGAATATTGAATATGGTGAGTAAAAGTATACCCATTGCACCTTTTTAGGTTAAAGAGAGTGTGAGAGTGGTTTCATACTTGTGTGTACCTATAATTGTTATGTTAAAAGTGGATCACATGAACCTTACATTAGCTACATTAACATACAATTATAAGTTTATCTTTGGTTCACTGAAACAAAAAGATCTCTTCTCTCATTGCCGTTATAAAGTCACTGATATCTGACTTTAAAGCGCATTCATATATCTTTGTGCTGTCATAGTGATTAAGTTAAATGTTGAACGCGTTCAGTGCATGTAGTTCTAGATCAGGGTTAGGTAGCTCTCAGCTGGTGTACTTTTTCATCTGTAACGGTCCAAGGGCATTCTAAGATTTGATATAAATATTACCATGACTGCAACATAGTCCTCTCTCTTACATAAAGGGAGGGTATTTTTGTTAATATTTTGTTCGAACCTCAATAGTATTACTGTTAAATTACTATTTCTTTTGTTAGTTTGTTCTGTTTTGGGTTGACGTGTGAGAGGGATTTTGTTCAGATCGATTTATTTTATATTCACTTGCATAGCACGCAATGAACTTTGTTCTGCAAATTTTACCATGAACGGAACATCAAGAAATGCATTCACGATAACACGCTATCAACTTGAGTCTGCAACTTTTGCTATGAGTGGAACATCATAAAATTCATTCATGTCATCTAATACATGGAATATATATGATATTTGCATGTCTCTTGCTATTGTTTGTTAAGACAATCTATTAATGTAAATTCAATATATATTTCGGCTTGCAATAGAAACAGTTTACAGTAGAGTTTAGGGCAAAGTTATTGTTCTTCAATGACACACAACGCACTGTTCCCGATACTGAATTAGATATTAATAAGATTTTTACTTTTTATTACCAGTTTCTAATCAAACATTGTTGTTCTGCAGGTAGAGATGGGCAAGAGGAAGAGCGCAGCCACCAAGGCTGCTGAAAAAGCTGCAGCTAGCAAGCGTGCGAGACAGGAGAATGCAGCAAGGGAGTCCGAGGCTGAGGCGGCAGCAAGGCGAGCTGCTGAAGCACAGCGGCTCCATGAGTACCGCGCCAGGCAGGGGGAGGAGGCTGCTGCAGCGCGCCGAGAGGAGAACGCCTTTCGAATGCGCCATGCGCGCCAGGTGCAATCCCCCCAGGATGCTGAGGCCCGTCGCGTTGAGAACACGGAGCGCCGTGCTCTCGCCCGTCTCAATGCCAGCCCTGAAGAGGCTGAGGGTCGCCGTGTCGAGGACGCGGAGCGCCGTGCTCTCGCTCGTGCCGATGCCACCCCTGAGGAGGCTGAGGGTCGCCGTGTCGAGGACGCCGAGCGCCGTGCTCGCGCCCGTGCCGATGCCACCCCTGAGGAGGCTGAGGGTCGCCGTGTCGAGGACGCGGAGCGCCGTGCTCTCGCTCGTGCCGATGCCACCCCTGAGGAGGCTGAGGGTCGCCGTGTCGAGGACGCCGAGCGCCGTGCTCGCGCCCGTGCCGATGCCACCCCTGAGGAGGCTGAAGCCCGCCGTGTTGAGGACGCCGAGCGCCGTGCTCGCGCCCGCCTCGAGGCCACCCCCGAGCAGGTGGCCGCGCGCCGCGACGATGACGCCGACCGGCAGGCCCGGGTCCGCGAGCGGCAGGGTCCAGAGGCCGCCGACGAGAGGCGCGCCGCCGACGCTGAACGCCATGCTAATGCTCGTTTGTTGCAGACTCCCGAGGAGGCGGACGCGCGCCGCGCCCGCCAGGCCGCCCACATGGCTGATGTTCGGGAGTTGCAGACGCCGCAGCGGGCCGTCCAGGACCGCGTCCAGAGGCAGCTCCGCGACCTGCGCCCTCGCCCCCGCGTGCTCAACCTGGACATCCCGGACGATGTTGCACTCGCCGCGGCCCCAGCCGCCCCTCAGCGTGCTCCTGCCGCAGCGGGCCAGCCCACCCTGGAGGAGCTGTTCGACGCCACCATGGCGGCG
>NW_026267142.1:2546189-2548618 GCF_000697945.3 Frankliniella occidentalis | reverse complement strand
AGGCCCGACCATCGCCGCCGGCAGGCCAAGCAGGCCCGGCCCCTGCCGAACGGAGTTGCCGGCGCAGCGAAGTGGAGCTGGTAACTTCGTTTGGCGGAAGGGCGGGCCTGCTTGTTTACAGAGAACTATAAAACGTAGAATTTTGGGAAATAAAGGTGAGGTAGAGGTTGCAAATAAAAATCTATCCTGGCTGATGACTTACCATTAGCAGCCTCGAGAACCTTTGCAGGGAATTTCACTGTGTTTCTACACCCTGACCCTGTTAATCCAGGGTGTGAGGAAACACTGTCTGGCACCAGCCTACCCAATAGTCCACGTAGTAGGAGTGAGGGACAGTTTGGGTGGAGATTTGCTCCATGAGTAGGGCAGATCCACTCAAGTACACCTCTTTGTCAGTGCTCAGTTTTACCTAGAGTAAATGAAAAAGTATGAACTCAGCAAGAATAAGCAGAGGAAAGTTACTGTTGAAAATTGTTGAAAATAAAACTCACATCTGCATCACTACGGGTATAACACGGTAAAGTGTCAACCGCCTTCCTCAAAGGCTCAAGCTCCTCCTTACTGCGGTTTTTGGGCAGGCGCAGCGTACTCCTACCCGTTAGAGGATTTAACATGCCTAGATCACAGTGAAAATTTTAGTCTACTTATTTAATTTGAATATATAGGTTTTAAATATGAGCATTTTTCAGTGAGTGGAAAACAAACAAAAAGAAACCATACCGGCATGAGTCAACTTGACAGAAAAGCAATCACTTACCAACTGGTCCACTGCGTAAAAGTCTTTCAGAGACCACCCTCAAGTGACGTTCCCTTGCCGACAAGTTCTGCTCTTTTTTTTGTCAAGCTCTTGAAAGCGGTTGGCAACAGCAGGGATGTCATGGTCATCAGGATTAATAATGACACCAGCATTGCTTACTTTCATTGCCCTTAGGGCCTTTTCGGTTCCTATGTACAGGAAAAATTATAAATGTAGTACACAAGATGTTTTGATCAATCCCTTGAGGGGGGGGGGGGGGCGTCAACTCTCTTGTCTGCCAGTAAGTGTAAAAAATGAATACAAAAAGTATAAAAAAAAGTTTGTCTAAAGTGCCACCAAAGTGTTGAGGTTCCAATCTGCTATATTTTAAGTATACCCGAAAGTGTCATTTGGATATTCTTATTTCCATGCGGGGAAGACACTTACCTGTAGCAATAATTTGTCCGTCGCATGCCGCCGGCCATCCCTTTTTCTTAACTTGACGGATTGTTCCCGCAATCAACAGCCCTGTGTCAAGCGTCATCTCATTTATGTTAAAAGTATCTGCAGCCGTTAGATCCCGTGTCACCACCAGAAGAAAACGCCCGGAGCCATGATTCTAAAAATGAACAGAAAGTCAGAACGCATCCAATAATACAGTACGTTTAAAAAAAAAATTTAAAAAAAGAAAAAAAAAACAACAGAATGACAGAGAGCTTAATATGGGGATTTGAAGTAAAACCTGGTAAAACACATGGTAGCATGCAATTTTAGGTTAGGAAGGAGAAGTTCACAATCAGAAACTATACAATAGCTCACAACAATTTATTAAAAAAAACAGTGCGAAAATTGCAAAACATCGAAAACTATCCCAGCTTTCAGTATAAGTCTTGCTATTAATAATTTACCCTCAATTTCATTGAGAAGTTTGACGTTCCCGCAGTTCTGTCGTCGATTTACATTTACGTGGATGGTTGTGACGGTCGGCATAGACAGTGATGGAGAGAGGGGAGGGGGCGTCGATCTCGGCCGCCGCAGCGCACACATTCGGAAGGAAATTGAAATTCTGACTTTGAAACCTTTCGTGTTGTTCTGCTTGAAAGTTATAGAGCAAGTACATAATGTCAGGTGGGTCGGAGAAGCCCCTCAGCAAGAGGGCGAAGACGCAGCTTCGAAAGCAGATGCAAACTGTGACTCTGTACTTAAGTATTTGGAGGTTAAGTGACGGTCCACCACGGTTTAGATAGGTTACATCAGTTTTCATGTGTTGTTGTATTTCAGGTCTGAAGTGCCTCCTTCTGACATCAACAGACTAACTGCGGTCTCCAGCAGCCACCAGTCGGTTTTGGATCACTCTCTGGTAATGGTTTCCCTGTCTCATCAATAATAATAAACTGCACTCATGTTTCCCTGTATGATAATGTAATTTTTCCCACAGGCAGTGCACTTAACATTTTAAGTACGCCGTCATCTGTACAGAGAGATCATGATGACCTATCTGAATTCCCTACTGTTCAGCCCACAGGTAAGTTGGTACTCTATAGATTTGTTTGACTGAATTAGAGCAAAGTTGCAAAACTAAAGCCGAATTTTATTTTTAGTGAATGAACTGCAACAGTCAGTTGCTGGCCCTTCTCACGTTTTTGCTGCTGTCAAGTCATCCTTACCCACAACTGCAGGTGTGTATTATATA
>NW_026267142.1:2544866-2546139 GCF_000697945.3 Frankliniella occidentalis | reverse complement strand
GAGTACTCTGATAGACGATTCTCATGCCATCCCACTTTCAGGTTTTTCGCCCTCAACTCCATGATGCGGTGGAACGCTCTGACAAACGGACGGGTGTTCATCAGGAACAACCCCCGGTTCAACGACATGACGGCCGCTGATCTCAGGCGGCGCATCCGGGCGGGCGAGAGGAACATCCTCAAGCAAGCGCTGTACCACGGCAACAAGCTCAAGGGCACCAGGCAGTACTGGCAGTCCCGTTGTGGTGAGTTACTTGACATGGTCAATCAGCTAGGAATACCCACACTGTTTATGACTCTTAGCGCTGCTGATCTGCACTGGTCGGACTTCTTCCGGCTCGTGTCGCCTGGCGAGGACTTCGAGACCATGACGGAGACTCGGCGTCAGCAACTACTGTGCGAAAATCCTCACCTTGCTGACACTTTCTTTGCCGAGAGGACAAAGTTTTTCATAACGAAGGTATTTAAGGCTAAGTACAATGTAAAGGACTACTGGTTTCGCTTTGAGTACCAGCACCGGGGTTCGCCTCACGTTCACGGGATCGTGTACCTAGACGGTGCCCCTGATGTGAGCAACCTGAAGGATGCCTCTCAGGAGCACCTCGACGCCGTTATCAGGTACTTTGACTCCTTGGTTTCGACGATGAACCCAGGTAAGGACTTGCCTCCTGCCGACATTCATCCGTGTAGGAAAAAGTTTAGCGAGGTTACTGACCCTGTTCGCGACCTGGGCGAGCTGTTGAACAGAGTGCAACATCACAGATGTTCAAATCATTACTGCATAAGGGTCGATAGGACTACTGGCCAACCGGTTTGCAGGTTTAAGTTTCCTTTCCAGGAAGAGCCTATCACTAGGCTTTTTGAAAATGAGAAAGGCCTATGGGAACTAATTACCGCTCGAAATGACAGTCTTTTAAATAAGTACATGCAGTGGGTAATTCAGTTGTGGCGAGCCAACATGGATGCTAGCCCTGTACTTTCTATGAAGTTTATGCTCAGGTACATTGCCAAATACACGGCAAAAGGTGAGAAACAGTCTGTGACCTGCCGGGAGCTCGTGGGAGGGTGATTCTCAGAATACGGGCCGTTTAGATTCCGCGGCCCTTCACAACTATGTGATATGGTTTGAAAAGGTTTTTATACCATCTAGATACTCGAAAGCACTAATACTACCTGGTGCAACACTAACAACCTAAGAATACTGCAACAGTAGGTGACTAGAGCAGTTTAAATGGTCAAAATGTGAACTCCAGTACGTTCCTAATGTCTGAGTT
>NW_026267142.1:2538289-2544691 GCF_000697945.3 Frankliniella occidentalis | reverse complement strand
TTACATTAAGTTTCAAGAAATTGTATGTAATAATTAACAGTAAACCTTTCTCCCTAGATGCTTCTACTGTACTGCAAGCAGTGTCAACAAAAACTGTTTTCGAGCAGGTTGGATACCAAAATATTCCTTTGCAGCGTGCTACTAGTAATCCGATTTTTGGAGAAAGTTCAACAGCCAATAATCGAAGCGATATCTTCAGAGAACTTTGTGCACAAAGTTTCACTCCTATTCACCCAGGTAATTCATCGTTCATCTCGGACTGTTCCGAAAGCTACCCGGTCGCGCGCTTCGGACAGTTCCAGAATCTTTCTGCTTTCTCTCTTTTTCGGCGTACTTTCGGAGTAGTCCGATACGTCCGGACTGTTCCGCGAGCTGCCCGATCTTCGGGCTAGTTTCGGAATGATATATTTTCATAAGGGCTGCCGAATGACTAGGGCGCGGCGGACAGCTCGGCGTTGAGGCGGAAGGGTGTGGACGGATCGAGCTGAAACTTTACGCGCCCATACAATCGACCTTCCCCTATCCGATGCTGCTTTCGGATTTTAAATAGGTGGAATCGTTTAGGAGAAAATGAGCCGCACATTGGGCTCTGCAGGCCTTGGCCCACCCGTCGTTGCCTCTCCTTCCCCTTCTACTCCATGGGAGAACTAATTCTTTTTTCCGTGTGTCTCCCGTTTGTCTCGGCTCGAGACATTCTAAAGTAACTTTTTTGCCGAGGGGTGAACAACTCGGCTGAGCCGGGGACAGATGAATATATTACAAAGTACCCTTACAAAAATAATCAGTACCCAAACAGTCCCCAAACAGGGACCATTCAGTCCCCACGAGCGTACTGTTTGGGTCCTAGTCCTGGCGCATGGGGACTGGTCTCAAACACTCCCAAAAGTGACGAAAAAACGTACTCCATGTGCCCTGGTCCCGTCCCTTACTGTGAGGGGACTAGTGCGCAAACAGTGACCGTGCGCCGAGCCGAGCGTCCTAAAAGCGTACTAGTCCCCTTTTTCCTGAAACCCAAAAAGATCGCCGCGAGGACTCTTTGCGTACTAGTCCCATTTCCGTATGTGCGCTCGGTCGTATTCGTTAAGCTTGTCCTCTGGTTCCTCGGATTCCTTGCCGGTGATGTCGACGCCTTAGACCGCTGAGCCAACCTGTAACATGGGGATGGAGCGCAACCGACAGCCTCCTCTTTCGGGACGCAGTCTACGCAGTCCTTGCGCCTGCTCGTGTGGGCGAACGGCTGCGCGCAGAAGAACGCAGTTTTCGACTCTAGCTTAAGGGCGCTACAGCGCTTTTGCCCCTTATGCTGAAATATATCTTTGTCTAAGCTCACCTCACTACTATCTCGTCAAATAGGTAACTATTCCTCTGGCGGGTCCATGTGCATGACGTAAAATTAATGTTTGTCAGCAGTCTACAAAGAGTAGCGACACTTTTTGCACTCTCTCTCTCTGTGGGCAGGAAGCACAGGCCCGCGTAGGGCTTAAAAAGTGCATCTTATCTTTAATTTTATGTCGTTATTTCTATTGAATTATTTTAAAACGATCAAAATCGCGACTTTTATCTTTGCTTCACTAATAGTATCAAATGGAACAAGGCAAACGACCCCCTTATAGACAGGAAATTCCGAAACCTTTGGGATATGACCACTGGGCAATTCCAGATAGGGGTGTCCGTCAGTGACGGCATTTGTGAGCGACTGAGAGGTTGAGAGGTGCTACGTATTGTTGCAATACGTCCCTAGAAGCGTCTTGCAAAGACTCGTCTAGTCATGTTCTAACTTCAACAACCCGTAGCACCTCTCACAAATGTCGTCTGACGGACGTTTTTTTAACCATTTTTTCTGGAATTGCCCCACTATAATATCATAGACCCCGCGTAAATTAATCCTCAGTTGTTAAGCGAGTTGCGATATTATTGGGTCTTTGCCGAATGTGCTCGAAGGTTCTGTCGAGTCCCTACGCCACCTATATTACTAGTCTTGCATAGTACTGTTTGAGCGCGAGTCCCTCGGTACGGGTACTGTTTGAGCCCTAGTCCCGCGGCACGCGTACTGTCTGAGCCCTAGTCCCACGGCGCGCGTACTCTTTTGAGCCCTAGGCCTCTCCAGTGAGTATCAAAAGCGCCCTAGTCCCGTGCGACGCGTCCTCTTTGCGCCCCAGTCCCCTTCGATGAGTACTAAACGCACCCTAGTGCGCGCGGGACGGTCACTCTTTGGGGACTAGTGCGCTCGGGAAGGGTACTGCGTGGGTCCTAGGGCGCTGATGAAGCGTACAATAACGCGCACTAGTCCCACAGCTCAACGGACCTCGCAGCGCACTAGTCTCACAGCGAACGTACTGAATGGGTCCTGTTTGGGGACTAAATGAGACCGTTTGGGGACTGTTTGGGTACTGATTATTTTCGTAAGGGTAATATTGGGAATACGAGTAATACACAAATTACGAGTATTACAGATAATATCAAAGTATTACAAGTATTATAAGGTAATACAAGGTATTACAATGAATTACAAAATATATATCAAAGGTATTACGAAGTATTACAAGGTATTACAAGGTATTACAGGTATTACGAGTAATACAAGTAATACTTGGTAATACAAATAATATAAAGTATTACAACGTAATACAAGGTAAATATTGCGTAATATTGCGCAAGTAATATATGGTATTACAAGGTAATACAAAATAATACAAGGTAATACATGGTAATACACGGAATACAAGTAATATCAGGTAATACAAAGTAATACAGGACCCCGGGACAGAGGAATACACGAGATGTTCACCCCTCGTTTTTTGCGTACGAGTTGTTTGTGCACACAGCGACATCCACGTTACTTGTTCGTGTTTTTTTTTATCTCCTTCATTTTGGTTCGTCACGACTCCTTATTGCACTCACTCATTCTCCTTCGGTCATGTCAGTTAAAAGAAGAGACCACAACAACAGCTTTCACGCGCACAAGATGTTCGCTACAACACCAATTTTTGTGGTTTCGCTGCTGCTGGTGGTGAGTACCAAGAAAAACATAATAGTAATGTGCCATCAGGGTCCTTTTTTTTTTGTTTCCAAGAATTGTCGAAGGGCTGCAACTCTTGGTAATCCTTACTTTTCATCTTAATGGCATTTTCCGTAAAAACTCGAGAAAACAAGCCGCTTGTCCCTTTTGCAAAGCACGCAACTCCACGGAGCCTCCGTCAAAGCACGCACAGCGGTCTGGCGCCGGCGAAACCACGTATCGATGTTTTTCAAAAAAAAATCGGAGATAACAATATATTGTGGAAGAGGGGAACGTCCTCTTTCCAACGGGATAGGTCTCAAAAATCAACCGAAAAATCGAATTGCGTGGTTTCGCTGACAGAGGCTCCGCGGAGTTGCGTGGTTTCGCCAGCGCCGGAGCGCCGTGCGGGCTTTGCAATAGGGACAAGCGAAGCAGGACCCGCAGTAGGGTTGTCCAAAGAATAGGTATTTTTGATTTCCTTCGGTCCTTACTCGGATCGAAGTGCGATAATCCCGCTGAGTTGTCTTACATCAACTCAGCGGGTAGCGGCAAGCGAGTTCTGCGATCCATGTGGCATCCCTGCTTTTTTAGTGTTTTATTGCAGAATCTGAGCCACTTTTCGGTGGTGTGACTCCATTTATTTTACAGCTGTAAATGTTTTCTTTTGGTCGCCGTTCCGTTCGTACAAAAACATTGAATTGTTTAGAAACGGTTAGCGCGAGACTGTTAGCATGTCACGATGCTGACGAAAAGTGGCCGAATCGATGTGTATACACGTCATCAGAGTGTGGAATGTTTGATTAATATGAACACAGATATCATCACACGGTTTTTAGTCTTAAAACTGAAAGAATACCGGTCAGAGTCAGAATTGTCTTCTTCAATCACAAGAAATTATCCACACAAAGCTAAACAAGTCGATCCAAAATCAATCAAAACTTGAGGGGAAAGCAAGGGCTCGCGCGTGGATCGCTACGTCTGACGTGTTGTTTCTTACCCACAGCTAGAAAAAAATCCTGGGATTTCACGGAGGAACACTCGTGAAAAGTATTGGCAAAGTCCTTTGGGATTTCCCAAAGAACTCTGTAGATTACACGTGTCAAGTTTAGCTTTGAAACATATAGACGAATGAAAACTTCCACCTTTAACATCTGTTTTAGAACACAAAAACTAAGGACGGAGTCCCCTGAGTATTTCTAATAGTGGTGGAAAGTAAATCTTCGGGAAGTCCCAAGAATTTTTAACAGAGATGCATCAACGGCAGTTGGGCGTCAACATTTTTTTAAAAAGTAGACTTCCTTGAGCAAAACAGTCCTTTCTCAATTTTATCTCGGTTTTCTTGCGAGATGAGCCGTTCCCAGCATAATATCTTGTGCGATGAGCTGTTCCAAATATTCTACGACGTCAAACGGTACAGCGACTCGCTGCTACTCCCTGATCCACTGCAAGGCGCTATAGCGCACCTATTTCTCTCTCCTATTTCGATTGTGTATTAAAAGACACAAATACAGTGTATCTGATGTCCTCAGAGGTGCTTAATATTGGAAGGATTTCACTAAAATGTAATAGTAATTTCAGAAGGATTTCAAAATAAGCGGAATCGCGTTACAGTTCCTCACAATTTTGAGGGACAAAGTAGTAGTTTAATATGAGGGTACTCTATCGCTTGTCCCTATTGCAAATCACGCACGGTGCTTCGGCGCTGGCGAAACCACGAAACTCCGCAGAGCCTCCTTCAAAGCACTGTAAGCGGTCCGGTGCTGGCGAAACCACGCAAAGTTCTTAGGCGCTGGTGAAAACACGTATCAATGTTTTTCGAAAAATTTCAGGTAACTATATATTCTGGAAGAGGGATACGCCATCTTTCCAACGGTAAAGGGTCTTAAAAATCACCCCAAGAATCGAGTTGCGTGGCTTCGCCAGCGCCTAAAACTGTGCGTGCTTTCGCCTGCGCCGGACTGGTGTGCGTGCTTTGACGGAGGCTCCGCGGAATCACGTACTTTATCTGGCGTCGATGCGCCGTGCGAGCTACTTTGCAATAGAGACGAGCGATTTTGAACTTTTTTCTCATATAACTGGGGACGAGTTAGCCGGCACCTAAACGGGTGGCACCTAAAAGGGCATAGGATGACTTTGACCCGGGACGTGATAATCATTTGGGCGAGTTTTCCTGGATCCACCACTTATGCAAAAATTTTAACGAATAGTAAACACTTGTGGCCTTTCTAGAAAATAAACGTGTTCTACATGGTGAGCTTTGAATCTGTGTTAAGGTGAAATTCAGGGAGAAAAAGAGGTCCGAGACAGACTATTCTTTTCGTAAATAGAGCGACTGAACCAATTTCGTATCGGATCGTTGTATTCCCAATCTAGTGGACTCGTAGCTTGCTGCGCCCTAGCGGCGGGAGCTGGAAGCAGCGCTGTCGCTCAGGCCTTATTCTCTTTTCCACCTCTACTGGTTGTGTTTCGGGCCTCATCTAGCTCCAAATCGAACTGCGACAAAAAGTGCACGCTAACATACATGTACATTTTCTCTGCGCAGGCTGCTGCTCCTCTGCTTGCCTTTACAGCAACTGATTGCTCCGAGGTACCTGGATGCTTGAACGAGTATGAGTGGAAGCACGAAGCGACACCCGCAGAAGCCACAACATTTTGCAAGGAGAGGTACTTCAGACCAATTTATCTCACGGTTTTCAGCAGGCTTTGATCAATTGTCATGAAAGAGAAATAGAACAGAAGTGTTTTGCAAGACGCGGAGAGAATAGAGACTTTGCCATGGAATTATCTTTTTGGCTAAGCAATTAGCGAAGCCTATAACTCAACTGACCAACAAAGTTTCATCTTTTTTTTCCCTTGTTTGTATGCACGATTTCTTGAGAAGGATTTGAGATAGACATCTGGGACTTTCAGGGTCGGTTTTGTATCAGAACAAGACAGACTCAGTTCAAAGGTCAGCAATCTAGCTAAAAAATTCACACCTCAAAAAAATCAGAACCAACAGGCTGGAAAATGTATATTTTAAAAAATATTTGTTTATGCGCTTCTAAGGGGCAACACGATAAAGTAGAATTCCTAGGACAAAAATTTCGTTCGCTTTGCTCTATTCTTGTACTGTTTGGGTGCTAAAGGGCATTTCTTGACGAAAATAAGCCGAAAATTACCAAATAGCGATTTAAGTCGTATTAAAGTGTGCATATCGAAAAGCTGTAGAGGGAATGAATACCTCCTAAAACCACACATTTTGGGTTGAAACACAACTTTCTTAAGGTTCTGGGTGCACTTGATCTCTTACTATTACGATTTTTTGTTAGTTATTAGCTATCGTTAGTTGGCTGAGCGATTAGCGAAGCCCATTACTCCACTGACCGGAAAAGTTTCATTCTGTTTGTCTGTCTGTCTGT
>NW_026267142.1:2535491-2538239 GCF_000697945.3 Frankliniella occidentalis | reverse complement strand
AACACTTTTGCTACCACTCTCACCCAAGCCAAGCTTTCTTGATTTAGACCCTTAAGTTGGGGGGCGGGGGGGCTCATTTTCTTTCCACATATTAAAAATAATACAAAGAAAAAGTAATGCAACAAGAAAATGTAATTACAAAAAGTCTTCTTTTAAAATTTACAAGACGTTCATTTCAACAAATTTACATACCGATAATTAAGTAGAAAAGTCGAGTACTTGATGTAAACTTTCAGAACAAAAGCATCCAAACGCAAAGTACAAGAATGGACTGAATTGAAAAACAAAAGGACAATAAAATTACAAGCAAAGAACACTCTAAAATAATGATGAACAAATGGAACTCAAATAAGTTGAGTGAAAATTCTTATAAAGATTAAAGAAAAGTCAAAGAATCTTTTAAAAGGCCAATCCCTGATAATAGAAAAAGTTCTGATAACAAAAAATAAAAATTAGGGTGTTAGAAATTCGTAGGAGTTTCTGATCCGTTTTGGTTTTTGAGTATTTCGGGCAGGGCGCTTGTTTGAGCCTCTTGAGTCAGCGGCAAGAGTTGCTACATTTGGAGCAGGAGCACCTGGAGGAAGCAGTGACATTGTTAGTTTCATTTCAAAATACAGTAACAGTCAGAACAATACACTTTTAAAAATTCAAGTGAGCGAAACAGAAGTACATACAAACTACAACTCAGAAAAGTTTGTTAGAAGTTTTTCACGACTGAAGTAAAGAAAGAATGTAAGATAAAGAAAATAAGGCTGTGAATTCAACATTAGAATTTACGAAACAAAGGAAGTTATAGCCTCCACATTTTAGTAATGAAGGTTTGCTGACCACTCTCTCTCAGCAAGCACAGCACAAATGTAACTGCACTTAAAAATGCTCTCTAAATATTCAGTATGCAACAAATGAACGTTTTTTTGAAAGAATTTTTTTGAAAGAATCAGTGCTACTTGGCTCCGTGACAGAAATAAGGAAGAACTCAAACCAAATAATAAATCAGCAACTCGGTGCCTCACTCACAGAACGGCAACCATGCTGTTTCAAAAGAACAGAAAAGCAAGGAGGGCAAACACTTAGGCTATAACTTGACAGTTAGACTCACCAAATATTTTCAAGTTCATTCTGAAGGTGTCCTGAAAAGGACAGTGTAGTCCTGATAAGGACTGTGTAGTCCTGATAAGGACTGTGTAGTCCTGATAAGGACTGTTGGATCCTTCATAAACCTTGAGCAGAAAAGACAAAACGGTTTTTCCCCAACTCCCCACCCCACCCTCAGATTATTGGGAAGAATTTGAAATCTCCACATTTCTATATTAGTGTTGCTCATAAAACATTAACAACAACACACATAAATGTGTAGTGTTTTTAATGCTGATAACAGGGCACCACATTTGCATGAAAGTGAGACAATCAAGCTAAAATCAAACTTTGAAGCACAATAATACTAAACTTAGAACAAAATGCTTATGCAAAGCATATCTTGATTTTGCAGGGCTCGAAAGTTAAAAGATCATCACAATCATGAAAATGTGGAGGAAAATACACACCTTATAAACACAAAGTAAATATTACCTCGTTTCCGTTGAGTTCCGTTGAGACTGGGCATGCTTCATGACTGGTGTTGCCACAACTACTGCCCATGGACTATCAGCAAGAACCTTTTCTGTTGTTCCTGTTGAAAAGGTGATGAATCTTTTTATGATTTTTTAAAGTAATTGTGCTATAAAACTTAAGTGATTTTATATTTTACCTTTTTCTTTATACATTGCAATTTTTTGTTGCAATGTTTCCAGGGGGCTATTGATTGGTCCATAATTGAGCAAGAGAAAAACTCTGTTCCACCAGTAGACCGATGTAGATTGTGGCATGTAATGTGAATCTGCCAAGAGTCGCAGTCCATTTGGTTGTCCCAAAAACTTAGACTCATGAAGACTAAGGGCTGCTGCTGGGGATGTTCCTTCCTGAAAGTACGTTTCAAACTGACCTCCCAGTTTTTTTCTTCAGGTCTAAAGAACTGGGTAATAGATGACACATTTTTATGATGATTATGGATATCAGTCACAGTGACAACACCACAAAAAGGAGTCTGTCCTTTCAGATAGGGGTCCTTTTTCTTTGTGTCTTTAGTTAGCTTCTTTATCTTGATGTCTTATTTGGCGGTACAGTTGTAGTTACGATAACTTTCCCCCTCAAGCCGTATTTTGATTTTCTTGCTAAACGCACACAAGTACTGTTTGTGAAATGCTACCCTATTAAGATGTAGAAAAAAATTATTCAAAAAGAGTTTTGCAAATTGAACTCAATTACCTACTTTAATGATAATTGCAGTGCTTTGCAAATACCTGTCTGCTCTTTGAAAAGTTTGCTTCACAACCCATTCTGTGAAGGTTCTCTTACTGTAGTCTCGTAGCCACAAATCAATGTCTTCTTTTTTTTTCCCTGGCCACTCTATACACAGCTTCATTCTCTTTATCTTTTTTGTCTACTCGTTTAGTTGCGTATCCTCCAATTTCCTCTGAAATATCCATTTTCTCTTCAATTTATTTGTACACTTGTTACGTTACAAAGGCCCTTGAATGCATTTACCCTCCAAAATTCTAGACTTCCACTGTCTTTCACTAACGCCAATATAATCTCTCTAAAAAAATTGTTATCATGCATCTTTAATCAGTAATATATGGTAATTATTATTTACCTGAGGAATGTAGTTTATTATTATAGTCTGCGTTTTTTAGCCCGCCCTTCTGCTTT
>NW_026267142.1:2533936-2534419 GCF_000697945.3 Frankliniella occidentalis | reverse complement strand
TAGATGTATGCCAGGCGCGTCGCAGCGTAACAGTGTATCGTGAGATATCGCGAAGCCTGTTACGCGAGACGTGGTCTGGCGTACATCTACCTTGTACAACAGAAATCGGCAGAACAGTGAAACGTTGATCGAGATTTTAACTCGCAGTCTTTTTACATCACTAGGTACCCAACCTGCCAAAATATTGACGCAAGAGACATGAAACTGTATTGCAAGCAAGTCCTCCCGTTGTGCCAGCTTTTCGTCTACGGCTACATTGGAATGACGACTGAAGGCCACGAAGAAGCCGATGCTTACTGCACCAAACGCATGCCTCGTTGTTATTCGAAAAAGCAATAAATAATCTCAAAACCAGTGGTTGATTATGTTGTGTGGTGGACAAGAAAGTTCGACAAGCCTTAGTCCTAAACACATCCCGGGTACGACCTAGTTGGGACGCGGGATGTCCCAGCTGGGAGGTCCCCCAGTACTACCGAATGCGAC
>NW_026267142.1:2523828-2525777 GCF_000697945.3 Frankliniella occidentalis | reverse complement strand
ATATGTCTGTTTTCAAATTATCTCCCGGATTTAGCTGTCATTTGTTTCTAGTTGCTTGTTATTTGCAATTTCACCGTACAAGCGGCGGCGTTGAAAAGCGCGGGCAAAGGGGCCGCAGTCGGATCGTATTGTTGTGCGGGGACCGGGAGTCAAGTACAAAATTGGTGAACATAAAATCGTAAAATGTTACGAATGGGAATCCACAATATTGAAATGTATCGTAAAAAAAATACGAACAGCATCATCAAGCACAATATTGCAATGTATCGCAAACCGTTACGAACTAATAAACAAAAGTACAACGTATAATTTATGCATTATGTCCAGAACGGCCCAACCTTTCTAATTATTTTTGCCGTTTATTTTCGCATTGAGACTGCCCATGTACAAGAGATAAGAAGAAATTGATCTCTCCCCGGTGAAAAGTTCGTCCCAAGCCTTAACACGTCGCTCTTTCAGCTCAATTTTCTTCGGTCTTATGTAGTTTTGTTCATGTTTTCTCACAGAGTTAATTTTGAGGAAGGTTTGAGCCTGAACTTGCAGCAAAATTGAAATGGATGAAAAAATGTTAGGATGAGCGCAATTGAATTGGGCATTAAAATCAGAATGGAATGACTCAGCCCCATTGGTTGTAGCAGGCTCCATAGAAGGGACCGAGGCCCAGACGGTAGCAGGAAACCTGAAAGTAAATGAAAAAGTATAAGTTTTCGACGTGTACAAAAGACACCCATCAAAATCAACACTCTAAGAGAAACGCATACCTTGCATTGCTCGCAGTGTATGTCTCTTTAACATATTTCAGGAATGTAGTAAATGTGTTTCCTGGTGGCATTTGATCTTCGAGGATCCGGACGGCCTCTTGCACTTGGGAAGGATGAAGGCAAGAGAGCCCCAGGAACCTAAGTAGCCATTTTCTTTCAGTGTGATCTAGAAACACACACACAAAAAAAAAATGAAAAATATTTAAACATTGAAAAAAATTGTACTTTTAGCCATTTAACGCGATTGACGCCCTACCGTGTCTTTCATCTCCTTCAACCTGCTTTCGGTCGAAAGCAGTCCTGAGTTCAGGGACAGCTCTGATTTGTTTTGTGAAGTTTTGGGAGAAGTGCACGAAGGTTCGTGTATAAAATTTAACAGGCGTTTGTTCGTTAATTTACGATAAAATCCCCTACAGTGTACAGATCAAAAAATAAATGGAAAGAAACTACTGAAACTGGAGCGAAATGATTTTGCTAATCTTGGAATTGCATATGGTGATGCGATAGAGCTGGAAGAAAGTATCAAAATATTGCAGGTAAAGTTGAATTTTTGAAAAACCTCTACAAGTTAAGAATGCATTCTTGCACATTTAATCTTGGCTTCTCTTACAAATTCTTTAATTGTGTCATCTAACTATGTTGCTCTAATTCACATAATGTTTTTTCAGGTTCCAGAGTTAGTTGAGCCTGCTGGTGATAAAGCACCCCCAGCACAAGCTAGTACGAAGTCTACTAATGAAGTAGTCGGGCAGATTGACAACATGTCGTCAGGGAGTGAGTTGTCCCACCCCACACACTTGTCGACACCCATGAAGAATCTGCTGACAAGGCTGAAGACAAGGACCAGGTAAGTAGAAGTACTGATACGGATGTTTCTGATTTGACACACACATGACACAATAATGGCATCTATTTAAATTATGTGTTTATTTGCAGGATTCCTATGATGACATCAAACCATTCTTTGAGTCACATGACTTCAACGAAATGGACCTCTACGAGAAACAAAGCTACAGGAGGAAATATGAAAATTATGAAAAAATGTGTGGAGAGTTAGGTATGAGTACCTTTAAGGGGGCAGACCTGTGAAACGCAAGGGTTTGGGAAAATAGTAACTACAAGAAAACGAAGAATCGTAGCGCTTTCAACGAAAGATATTTAGAAAGAGCAAGGATTAAGCTACGTTTT
>NW_026267142.1:2522063-2523778 GCF_000697945.3 Frankliniella occidentalis | reverse complement strand
TGAATGATTCTTCTCCTTGGTTTATTTATGGTATTCTTGCACACATTACAGTTATATTCAAGTAATTAACGATTAATAATGTAATGAAATACGTTACTTTACCTGGAGTTGAACCTGCGACCTCAGGGTTACTGGCCGACCACGCTGCCCACTGGGCCACGGAGAGGAGATAGGAGGACGGCTTGAGGAACAGGGTGTCATGCCACGGGGTGCCGGGCACCGCCCAGACCTCCCGGGGACCACCTGGGGACCTTCCCAGGACGTTACTGGACTGCGACGACGTCGCGCCGACTTGGCGTAGGCGCAAATTGTAATACTGCTACTAACATTTTATTGTGCATTTTTTTAAAATGATGTTTTGTTTATTTATTTCGTTTTCCACAACCCTTCCAACTTTAATCCTATTTAAATTTTAGAAACATCCTTACTTTCACAGTTTCAGTTCAGTGTGAACTTTTGTTCTCATTTAGCAAAACAATACACCTAATTACCACTTTTGCTTAAATAAGCCGTCAGAAATTGGTAGCTACATAAAATTCTACTCGCTCTATAACATAGTAAGCCGAACCTTTAAAGGATGCCCTTCGGGGCAGTACCGTCGGGACATTCTGTGGAAGCTCCCACGTCTTATGTCTTTGCTAAAACATGCTGGGTAGAACCCCGCTGTTACGCCCCTAGCAGCATATTGGCAGGCCCACCTGAAGACGTACTTGGATGGTATGTCTTGTCTGGGAACGTTCTAAGTAGCACCTCGGTGGGACATCCCTAGCAGCACATTGGCAGGTCCACCTTAGGACGTACTTGGATGGTATGTCCTGTCTGGGAACGTACTAAGTAGCACCTCGGTGTGACATCCCTAGCAGCATATCGGCAGGTCCACCTAAGGAGGTACTTGGATGGTATGTCCTGTCTGGGGACATGCTAAGTAGCACCTCGGTGGGACATCCCTTCGGAGCTCCGCCGTTGGCATGTCCTGAGGATCAACTTCTCAGTACACCCAATCAGAAGTGCGTCCCAATTAGATCCTAGCCGGGATGTGAATCAGGACATGCTGCCAAGCACGTCCTGAAGAAATCCGTGGCATGTACTTTCGGGACGTCCCAGTAGAACGCGTGAGGGATTCCCGGGTGGAAGGATCTACACTTTTGACTACATCAGTTTTCTAAGTTTTTTCCCAACTTATAATGCAGATAGAGTGCATGCGAGTCTAAGTCATAAGTAGGGTTTCAAGTGTGTCTACATGGTAGTTTCAGTGTTCTGAAACTCCAGTTAAAGTACAGAAACACATGCATAGACTACATTATAAGTACGAAAAACTATATTTTAACTGTACGGAAAGTACTACTTTTTTCGATCAAACTACAGTTTTCCATAGTTCGTTTCAGAATTCTGCCAGTTTTCTGCAACTTAAATCACAGTTTTACTGTAGTTAAATATGAGTTTTGTTGTATACTATAGGTATAGTTCTTGTTTTCAAATTTGAAAATTTTTATACCCCACGTTCACCTAATTTACTTTGGTTGTGCTTCACCTGCCTGAAGTTGGCCAGAAAAAAAGTTGGCCAGAAAAAAAAAACTTAGTCTACTAAAAATTAACCATCCAGAAATGCGTTATTAGACTTGGGGAACAACATATCAAAAGATGGCGGGACACTTTTTCGGAATGTCTTGGCCACTTACGCCCTGGGCCGACTTTGGAGGGCGGGACATTTTTAT
>NW_026267142.1:2516825-2522013 GCF_000697945.3 Frankliniella occidentalis | reverse complement strand
GAAACGCCTACGGCAAATCCTGGCAACCACCCCTAAGGGTGTGAATAGGGGTATCAGAGGTTCAAAAATTCTCCCAAAAATTAATTTCTTTTGTGTTGTCCTCAAGGGTAACTCGTCGTAGTAGAGCCCGCCGGGCGAAAATTTCGTCCGTTTTGCTCTATCTCTAACCGTTTAGGCGCTAGAGGGTCTTTTTTGACGAAAATAAGATAAAAATTGCCATAGTGAACAATAAGTTGTAGAAAAGGGCCTAAAAACCGCAAAATAGATATTGAACTCTCCCCCTACCCCCAAAAAACGTTTTCTAAGCAGAAGGGTGGGTTGTAGTCGCGGTGCTTCACCGTTACATCCCTTTCTCGAGTCTTTGGGGCAAACCCAAAGAAGACGGGTTTAAGCGGGCCGAAGGCGCGCTACATCAGTCGATCATGTTTTTCAGCGAATCGCGTGACAGAAATGGTCGGGCCGCAGGCCCGACCATCGCCGCCGGCAGGCCAAGCAAGCCCGGCTCCTGCCGAACGGAGTTGCCGGCGGAGCGAAGCGGAGCTGGCAACTTCGTTTGGCGGAAGGGCGGGCCTGCTTGTTTTCTTTCCTAAAATTTTTGGTAAGGCAAATATTAGCTTGTATGACTTTTGCTGTTGGTTTCAGCCCTGTTTGTCAATTGACATCATCACTTGATATTCTAGTGAGTGTGTGTGTGTGTGTGTGTGGATGTGTGTTGTGTTGTGTGCCAGTGTTAGTGTGCTCTGTGCTCTGCTCAATTCTAAGTTCTAACCTTAGCTTTGCTTTAACTTGATGTCTAAAACTCTCTGGCTGTTACTCTAACTCTGAAAGTCCCTGGAAACTTTCAACATGAGAGAGAAAAAATTGTACTGTTTGTGTCAAAAACCTTGGGATGGAAAGGAGTAAGTGATATGATGGAATAACAAGTAATCCATAAAATCCATGTAATGTATCTTGCCAATTTCTTAGAGAGACGGCCAGGGGGAATATGGAGAATGTAACAATTTTTTGTTGTCATAGGACTGCAATCCATTTATAAATAAGATAAGCTTGCTTATTTCTGCTCTTGCGCCGAGCAACTAGTGGGTGTGACGTGAGCCTCCGCGTGTTCGGTTAGGTTAAGTTCTTTCATTAAGTTTCTTTTGGACCCACGGCTTCTGCTCCCATTTCCTGTAGTTGAGCAATGTTAAATCTATCTGTCGCCGTCCACAAGCTTCGGTCTTGTCACCCACCTCTTTGGGCTCCGGTGGGTGTTGAAGTGGTGAGATACGTAAAAACAAGGGGAATCCCATATGTGATGCGAAGGGAATGCAACTTAGCTTGATTTAAGGACTATCTCCGTTTTTTTATCTCCACCTACTTTACTATTTCCGAAGTACTTCTATTCACCTATTTAGTGTGTAGCTTTCTTTTACTACATGTTACGCATGTTTACCATGGTATGATCGTTTGATGAATAAACTAACTTATTGCTCCTTTTGTTGCGGAACAGGTTCATGATTAATTGAGATCACTGTCCCATGTGGTATTATGGTAGATGTGTTGGTGTCAAAGAGGGTAAGAGACTTAGTGTCTTAGTGAGCACTCAGTTGTATTTTCTCTTTGTCTTATGGACGCTGCTTATGTTTGCTTTCCCCATCAGGAGTTTGGTCTAACATGAATTGGATTTGTCCTTCTTGCTGCAAAGCGCAAGCAGAGTGTCAAAAACAAATGAAACGCTGTGCTGAGCTAACTGAACAGAACCACAATATTATTGGCACTGTAAAGGCCTCATACCGGTACCTCCTATCAATATGCGCTTATAATTCTTTAGGTAAAACGTAATCGCTCATCACCTCGGGTTCTACACAGAACCGCTTACCTGCGCGAGCCCTGCACAGAACCGCTCATCTGCTTGCGGCCGGGGCGCTGGTTAGGTTATGTTGCCCCTCGTATTTACTATAATATCACCCAATATCGGAGGTTCTTACGGGCTATAGCAGTTTAAATATGATGTTCCAGTACAGACAAAAGAGCATGCTGCATTTTTTTGTTTCTAAATTGAAGCTCAGCACCTAGGAACATCCATCGAAATCTGGGAATCACCCGCCCGTATTTCAGAAAGATGAGCGGTTCTGTGTAGGACCCGCGCAGATGAGCGGTTCTATTTAGAGCCCTTACTAATAAGCGGGTTTGTTTGGACTGAAAACAAATAAGCGCATGTTGATAGGAGGTACCGATACTCTACTAAAACAGGTGAGTACAACTGTCAATTGTGACTTTTTGTTTTAGCCAGGTAGAAATTTAACTTTCTAAATTAATTTTTAGCAAGAAAATAATTTTAAAGCACTAGAAAATAAGTCAAGAGAAATTGAAATTTTGAAAGAAAGATGTGATATTAAACTGCAATTATTAACGAGTTGAAGTAAAGCTGCGATAAAGAAATTAACAAGCAGGCCCGCCATCGGCGATGGTCGGTCCTGCGGCCCGACCATTTCTATTACGCAATTTGCTGAAGAACATGATCCTGTCGTCTTTGAGTTTGCCCCAAAGACTCGAGAAAGGGATGTAACGGTGAAGCACCGAGACTTCAACCCACCCTTCTGCTTAGAAAACGTTTTTTGGGGGTGGGGGCAGAGTTTCCTTTCTAGTTTGTGGTTTTTAGGCCTTTTTCTACAGCTTATTGTTCACTATGGCAATTTTTAGCTTATTTTCGTCAAAAAAGACCCTCTAGCGCCTAAAGGGTGAGAGATAGAGCCAAACGGACGAAATTTTCGTCTAAGGGCTCTACTTTGATGAGTTACCCCTTAGGAGATCATAAAAAAAAATCTTTTTCTAACTTTTTTGACCTACCCCCTTTTCTTTGATACTCCCTTATAGCCCCTTAGGGGTGATTGCCAGGATTTGCCGTAGGCGTTTCGTTTTCTAGGAGTAAACCTTTAAACCTTAAAAATGTTAGTTAACACTACTAGGACCAGAGGGGTCAGAATGACCCCTTTTGATTTTTAATTGCCAAAGAAACTACGAATTAATTTTTTGACCGATTCATCACTTTCCGACTTTTCATGTAATACCGAAAGACGCTTGGACGCAAAATATGAGGTCTCTGTGACACAAAGTACGGATGGTTTTGCGAATGCGAAAACTGCCACGCACATTTTTGTCCGTGCCAAATTGGTAAAAACTAAAATGTTTTTGAGTGGATCACACTCCCGCTTTTAGAGTACAGATGGGTTTCTGAAATTAAGCACTTTCAAATGTTTACTAACTCAAATATTAATTTTGAAGTTGAAAAATGCCTGAGATAGTGCGAACAGTTCACATAAATAGCTGTAAAACTCCAAAAAGAAAGGTTTGGGCCGTGCGGGTTGCCTACCTAAGCACATTTTGACCCTACTTAATGTCAACTTATGGCATCAGGTACCTTGAAACACACAAATTCTTAACCATGTGCCATAAAACTGCAGCCTTCAACCCTTAAAAACGGCCAAAAATCGTAGAGGGGTCAAAATGACCCCTCCGGTCCTTCTGGGTATACGAAAATCCCGGTCCTTCTAGTGTTAAAGCAAGATCTGTGCGTTTAGTTGCATTGCATGCGATCTGTATTTGCCGCCCGATCCCGATTCCGACACAGCTCCGTGGTCGCCAGCGCCCCGACGAATCAGAGGCCACCCGGGGCCGCTGGCGTGGGGGAGGTGCCCAAGTCAGTGAGGGTCCCTAAAAACGCGTTCGGCCCCTCGGCCTCGGCTCACAGACATGTCCGCAATCGACCGTCCCCCCTCCGCGCCGCTGCGCGCCCCCACCACATCTGAGCGCTTCCCGTCGAGAACTATACTCTATTCGAACTTACGTTTTAGCTCGTCTCATACACAACGATTCACTGGGTGTGGTGTTTTAGTGGAAAACGCAATGTAGCAGGTTTGCCTAGTCCTTTTGCCCGTAAGGCGCCATGGTCTGCTGCTCCAGCGATTCGATTACTTTCTCACATCGTAACGTCATTGATTCATTTTCTTTTTATAATGGGTAAAATCCGAGTAATTCTTAATTGAATGGCAATAATATTATTAGAGTCATCCCCAGAACTTCTCGTCGAGGACAAAAAGTCTATTCGATAGTAGTTGACATTTTTAGTCATTTTTGAACAGGCAAAGTCCGAGTTGTCCTTCCTTGAATGGCTAAAATCATTCCCAGAACTTCTCGACATTTTTATTTTCTTCTTCAACTACATACAACAACGGTTTATACATGCACTTATACAGTTTCTCTTTATTTTCTGATTTAGCTCTAGTCCCAATTTTAATGTGATGTGAGTAAGGCCCTTGCCAACATTGGGGGGCAAATTTTTGGTCCATTTTTCGGTCGCGCCTCGGGTACCGCGCTCTGAGCCGTTTTCAGAGAGCTGCAGCTTCGTAACCTTGGTGGAACAAAATCCGGCGACCACGCTGGATGGTAGCTAGGCCGTCTGGAAACACCCAGTGAGAAACGTGATATCGCTTGGATGTCGTTTCGATGTTCCCGACGTCGGAAACACATCGATGTAGTAAAGAGCCCACTTTGATGTCAGTGGGCTGCGCCAGAACTACCCTTTCTCGATGTTCGCTTCCGACACCTCTCTGATTTGCCACTCGCACTCCCCCCCCCCCTCTTCTCGCCCTTCCCCATCCCGGCGTATGCGTTGCAACTTGCAACAAGTTTAGACCGGCGAAACCGAAACGCACGTTATTTTGCCCATATTATATGGAATAAAAAGGCCTCTAAGCGAGATGGATGATAAACCGGTAAGTCTTATGCTTTAACTGAGTGATTTCTGCTTTAAAAGGGGTCTAATTAAGTTGTTGAATAGATTAACGAGGCTTCGCAAGTTCATTGAAGGTTATGTGGATTTGGAAGTCTGTGGTAAATTGCATGATGCGTTGTAGTAATTTTGTTAGATCTTCTTGCTACTGAATTACATTGATTATTCTGTAGATACGCCATCTGTTTGATACTGTCACTAACGTTCGAGAACGTTATTCTGATTAGTTTGTCTGCTGAAATCAATTGCTTGGGCTGCTTTCTTTTTCTTTTAGGGCGATTGTAGATCATTTAAAAGGTTCAAAAGAGCATTCGATAGAGCTGCCGGACGTGAGCTGTCCAAAGACAAAAGGGTTGACCGTGTCCGAAACATTATCCACTCTACCCATGACGAAGGTGAAGATAACAACGAGGATGG
>NW_026267142.1:2512618-2516775 GCF_000697945.3 Frankliniella occidentalis | reverse complement strand
CTCTCGTTGATCCGCTTGTACTTCAGTCGCTGAGGTGGTTTGATGCTGCGGCCGGCATCAATCTCGTTCAGCATGACCCGAGTGTCGGCCTCTTCTTTCTTGAACTCGTCGATTATCTTGTATAGTGTGGGGTGGCTCTTGCCCACAACCAACTGAAATCGATTGTGCCAACCCTCAGTCTGGTTGTTGGTCCTCGGCTCGTTGTCTCGGGCAGCTTGGTGCTGGTTCCACAGCGCAGGCAAGTAGCGGGGTGGCCGGCGCTGGCGTCGATTGCGCGCGCGCTTCCCAAGTACGTAGGTCTCTTCGAAGTACTTGACGAAGTCTCGCATCGACCTCGGCGCCGCAGCCTTTGCCTCATTGAAGGCTTCCTCGACATCTTCCGTGGGAACGAAAGCGAGACCCACCACCTCACGGAATGACGTCCTCACCGTGTCATTGTTGTCATCTTGGTAGGCGGGTTGCAGGCCGAGACTTTGTATTTTGCGGAATGCTGCCTGCCGCAAGTGGAAGAGACAGAGGCGGAGCTCGGTGGCGGGGAAGAGGGCTTGGACTGCGTTCATCAGGCCTTTCTCCATGTCGGTGATGACAGTGCGTGGAGCAGGGCGGCGCAATCGGTACCGCTCACATGCGTCGATCACGGCGTCGATGGCTCGATGGTAGGTGTCTTGGGTCTTGTTGGGGAGTAGAGCATAAACTAATGGAAGTGTCTCATTATGGTACTCTCCATGCATAGTCAGAATTTGTGCAAAAATTTCTGGAGGGGTGTCGAAAGTGCCATCTAGGTGCCACACACTTGACGCTGCAAGTTTCCGAAGGTGATCTTTGGATGCAAAAATCAAAATTCTGTTCTGCCGCCTTCTTCTGTCCCGTTCTTCTACGTCTTCGTCTTCGTCGTCCTCGTCGTCCTCGTCGAAGTAGGAGTCGAAGATCAGGAACTGCTTTCTTCCGCGAGTGATGGTGTAGTCGGCAGGTATTTCGCCGACGTCTTCCAAACTCTTGGGGTTTACTGGCAAATTCGCAGCAGCATTGCGGAGTCGATTGAAGGTCCTCTTCATCGAACGCCGCTCAGGGAGATGAAATAGAGCACCCTGCGGGATCTGAAGATACGGAAAATACAGATTACAACAATGTCGGCCAGTCGTAGCAAACGCGAGCGGTATACGTCTTACCTCAGGCATCCCCTCGCGTAGTATCTGAGCAGGGGGAGCATTTGGATGTTCTGCAGCTTTCCGCTTCAGCTGGTTGTAGGCGCCAACAGCCTCGGCCTCCTCGGGAGCGGGAAGATGTGAAGGGTGATCCACAAACTTGAAAATATCTACGGTGTCCGAATTTTCTGCATGGCAAAATAATGTAAGTTAATACTTCTGAATGACCAATTTTGAACTGTGTGGACGCTTGTACGTCTAGCGTTCACTCACCTTGGGGGCTGCTGGTGATTGCTCTTTTCTTGCACGCAGGTTTTTTGCGGCAAATCCAATAAGTACGGCTTCCATCTTTGTTCTCACCGTGCTTATTATACAAGTAACCATTATATGATAGGATGTATCCTCCACGTTCACTCCGGAGTAATTTTCCTTGTTCACCCATGCCCGTGAAGTCCGCGTGTAAGTGTGATGTGTTTCCCCGGAGCGCCAGGCTATTGTTGATGCTCGGGCATACTCCGCTACATGGCTGTTGATACTCCTCGGCTATTAAGAATTTCGAATACGTCAATACTCCGCGCTAGTGTTGGCTTTAAAATTTTAAAAAAGGGTTGGGTGAATACATGGGTTCGAATTTTCTCAGGGTGAATTGATTGGGTTCAAATTTTCCTAAGGTGAATGGACGTGGGTTCGGATTTGGAGGGGGTGAATTGTCGTGTAATCAAAAGATGATGAAAGAGGTTGTAAAGGAGGTCTTTTTATATTTTTATTTTAACTACCAATCTTAAATTTTAATACATACCCCGTGCAAGTGGATTCTGTCATTTGGTTGCCTTTATTGGTATTTTTTTTTTTGGCCGCTGTTATTAGCAGTTAAAACTGCGTGCAAATAGATAACGACTGTTTGCAGTCACAACTGTGAATAGACATTTCTGAAATAATAGCAGTCAACACTGCTTATAAGCGCTATTTCATTATTTGCCGTTGCAACTGCGTGTAAGGCTCTAAAAAATAATCGCAGCCTTAACTGTTCATAAGACACATAGTACTATTTGCAGTTCAAAACTGCAAACAACACCAAATCACTATTTGCAGTCAACAAACTGAAAATGTTTGGATTCTCTGAACAGAGTACTGTGTCGCACTAATTTCTCAATGCTAGTAGCTGCTCTGACCGAATTGGGTATTCCAGAGAGCTGGGCGGCGTTAGTAGCACTAGACGGCGTGCGTGAAGAAGAGTGTATTTCGACTGACGGAGGAAGAAGAATGGCGGGTAGAACATAAACGTGACCGATTGGCCGAGAGCTTCCCGCCTCTACGTCACGCCCGGTAGTGGCCAATCAGGAACCTTTATGTTCTACCCGCTATTCTTCTTCCTCCGTTTGTCGAAATACACTAAGTAAAATGGAAGGAAAAGGGGTGTATCGAGCGACCGAGGTTCTGTACTATTTTTACATCGAGCGCCGCTTGCGCTGAGCGTACCCCCAACCACCGCGATAGTTGAGATAGCCAGCGATGTACTGATTGGTGAATTTGCCCAAAACAATTGACTCGCGGGGGGAATTTGTCAATCGGAAACCTCCATTAGGTCAGGGGGTGGGGGGTGCTCAGGAACAAACGAACGGACGAGGTGGATGAGCGAACGGGAGCGTCGAACGCGTCATAAGAGCCAATGGGGCCCGTTCGTTCCCCGCACCCGTTCACTGCCTGTTCGTTCGCCGGCCTGGTTCCTGAGCATGAGCAACCCCCCTGGGGCGGCTGGCGGTCTGGCCATGCGCAGCCCGTTCTTCTCATTGCGGAAGAGCTCGGCGCCTGCGAGACTCAGAGTAGGCCGACCCGCAGCACTGTGAAAAATATATTTGTACATGTACGACATATTTTGTAATTTGCCATTTACAATACGAGTCGTACATGCACAACCTCCCACTGTCGCTCGATATTCGATTCCAAGTCGATACATAGGGCTAGTAAATTGTACAATTTTAGATTGTACTTGTACGACTTTTTCCATGCAAAATTTTCCTGTACCCGGTACGACAATTTTTCACAGTGAGTGCACTGCAGGCGAGAAGTTGCCTACCTAAAAGGCGTCATTTGAAAGCTTGCGCTGACGAAGCTCGGCCAGCCGTTTCGTTACGGCGAATGACGGGCGCACTTTCGGGACGATCCCCTACCATCAGAGTCTCCGACAATCCATTCGGAAATGGCGATAGAAATTTAGGGATTTATATCATGTCATGCCATGCAGGGGGAGGACAGGACTGCCGTTGTGACTGAGAGGGGTACATTTCTGCAACTAGTCACAGTGTAGGACCTGGACTGATCACTTTCCCAGTCACCAGTCAGTCGGAAAATCGGGAAAAATCACCTCCAGAAGCTCCAGTCGCTTTTCTGGTCATGGCCAGCCATATTCCAATTATCCAGTCACCTAGTCCGATTGGACTACAAGTCAGAGGTGATGTACCCCTCGGTTATGACCCGCTCCCGATTGCCAAAGCTCGGTTGCATCGACCTACCCTTGTTAGGCCCGCAACTGAGACGGCCCAGCACTTCCCTATGCCTCCGCATGTCTATAGTCTCTCTACGCATGTCGTCCCAAGTAGCAGGTAGGAAGCTGGTGAGATGCCTTCAAAACCTACGTGCTTCTCAAGGGCATCAACACTTTTGCTACCACTCTCACCCAAGCCAAGCTTTCTTGATTTAGACCCTTAAGTTGGGGGGCGGGGGGGCTCATTTTCTTTCCACATATTAACACTAGAACCGCGGCAGGGGTCATTTTGACCCTTTTCGATTTTCAATTATTAATTTCTGTATTTAAGTTTTTTCTCGTCGGGTTGAATATTTTTGACATCGTGTAAAAAGATGACAAATGTATCGACACAAAGTCCCGAAGCTGTACGACTATTTTTGTGGTAGTTGTGAAAAGATATACCTAAAACCGCGGCAGGGGTCATTTTGACCCTTTTCGATTTTCAGTCTATAATTTCTCTATTTAATTTTTTTCTCGTCGGGCTG
>NW_026267142.1:2497226-2503007 GCF_000697945.3 Frankliniella occidentalis | reverse complement strand
TGATAATGATGGTGACAATGACAGTGGTGATGGTGATGACGGAGGAGATGATAATGATGGTGACAATGACAGTGATGATGGTGATGGCGGAGGAGATGGTGATGATGATGATGACGGTGATGATGATGACAATGATGATGGTGACGATGATGGTGATGGTGATGACGACAATGATGGTGGTGACAGCGACGATGGAGACGATGAAAGTGATTATATCAACAGTGATAGTGACCAGGAAAATAACAATCAAGAACCACAATTTAATGATGCAAATGAAATGGAAGAATTTGTTGTGAACGGTGTTAGGGAATGGGCCCGTGGTGCTGGTGTGCTCTCCATGCGTAAGCTTGATCAATTGCTAGCCGTTCTGCATCGTGTTCACCCTACTTGACCCCTTTCATATAAAACCCTTCTGAGTACCCCAATCAATGAGGAAGTTCGAGACGTTGCAGATGGACAGTTATGGTATAAAGGCATCCAAGCCAACTTGCAAACTTTAGATCTAGAAGCATATCTTAATAGATATGGTTGTGTTGAAATAGATATTAATGCAGATGGACTACCTCTATTCAAAAGTTCTCGTGAGCATTTTTATTGTATTTTGGGAAGACTTGTAGGTTCTAAAAATCAACCTTTTATTATTGCACTCTTTCTTGGAGATAAAGAACCAAACTCCCATGATGTATTAGATGACTATGTGGAAGAATACAATCACCTGAGACACAACGGTTTCAATAGCAGAGGAAATGTGTATGAATTTAAAGTTCGGCACTACATTTGTGATGCTAAAGCAAGAGCCCAATTAAAATGCATAACTTCACATGCTGGCTACTTTGGATGTGAGAAGTGTGAAGTTGAGGGTGTGTATCTTAATTTTCGAATGACTTTCTGTGACTTGGATGCACGTCTACGAACCGATCAGTCATTCAGAGATCAAGATAATGAAGAGCACCATGTTGGCGAATCTCCTTTGCTTAACACTGACTGTCGTCTCGTGTCTCAATTCTGATTGGACGGATTACACCTAATTTATATGGGTGTGTATAAGAGATTAATTGGTGCATGGATCCGATGGATTGGTCCCTGGAGATTGTGTGCAAATGCTATTGCTCAGATTTCGGAGAGGCTTCATATGCTACGAGCTTCATGTCCATCAGACTTTAATCGCAAACCAAAGTCATGGCTAGAACTTCCATTCGTCAAAGGCACTGAATTTCGGAGGTCATTATTGTATGATGGCCTCCTAGTTTTCCGAGGTGTACTTGATAACAATGTCTATCAGCACTTTCTGCTTCTACACTGTGGTATTTATATTTTGAACAGTTCTGTGTACTACAATACTAAAAATGACCTTACTAAAGAGATGTTAAGACTGTTTATTACTCACAGTATTGCTATTTATGGTCGCATGTTTGTGGTTTATAATGTGCATTCTATGAGCCACTTAGGTGAAGAGTGTGCCCAACATGGCCCAATGGACACCTTTAGTGCTTTTGCATTTGAAAACAGGTTGAAATCTCTGAAACAATCCCTCAAATCTGGCTTTAAACCATTGGCCGCTGTTATTGACAGTCACGACTGCGCAGAGCGACTGTCAACTTGTTCGCAGTCAATGCTGTCAATAAGTACACTAGAGTTACTCACAGCTAGAACTGTGTATAAAGTGGAGAAGACTATTCGCAGTCTTGACTGCGATTAGGCGCCAGAACTATTATACATAGTCATGACTTTCAATTTTGAATAGAATTTTATTCGCAGTCAAAAACTTGGAACTTGTTTATATTTTCCCATTAGTATCCAACGATATAAAGACTATGGATCATGAGATGACCGACAAGTGGCCTGGAAAGTAATTGCAGCTAGACACTCAGCGATAAAGTTATAAAATTTGCTGCGGGGAGGGGGGCAAGAGCGTCCAAGAGCTTTTCGTGCGCTCCTGTTTAACTGACCGATGCAGGCCTCTGCTCCGTCCTACCCTGGAGGAAGGGAGCACGCAGTAAAGTCTACCGCAGCCTGAGGCCCGCTCGCCGGCCACCACGAGCACCTGCAGGGAAGGATCGAACATTCCTGGCCTACCGAGCCGCCACACCCATCCGCCCACGCGGCGCCCGCGCCCCGTACACGCAGGGAAGGACAGTAGTGCGCATGTGGCACGCGCTTTAGCATGCAGCTGCGGTGCGAGTAATAATACCGGGTGTCCAGGCTAAGACATGAAATTACGTTGGGGTTGCCTATGCACTGGCTGCAGGCGCGGGGTGTTAGCGGGGGATCGGCAGCTCCCCTACCAGTCCCCCGCCCCTGCACCCAGTGCATAGGCAACCCAACGTAATGTCATCTTAGCCTGCACCCGGTAACGTTCAAAGTTCATGCTTTCTCTCCATGGCAGTTCTCGTCCTGATGTAGGCTGGCGCCGTCCTTTCGCGCTGCGGCAGTGCGCCGGCAGTGCCTGACGTCGGCGTCCTCCGTCCTCGCGTTTGACTATCACAACATCGACTCTATGAGCTCAGGCCGTGGCCTACGTGGGGAGCATGGAGACAGTTATTCTCCATGTCGTCTAGGTCTAGCTGGGTCGAGTTCGGCCAGAAAGTACTGCCGTTTTCCTCAAATTCATTGGGGAAATAACATGAGCTCAGCGCCTGCGAGACTCGGGGAAGGCCAGCCCGCAGTATACGCATGCACTGCAGGGGCGCTGTTTGCCGTCCCCGCACGCGGCCCAAAGAGAAGGGGAAGGGGCATGTTTGAAGCACCCTGCCCGGGCGTGTGCGTGCGTGTCCGGGGTCAGCGACAACGTGTGCTGTCAGCTGAGCTGAGGGAGGGTGTTCGGAGTCCTCTGCCACGCAGGCACGGCGCCAGTACGGCAGTACGGCCCTCGCCATTGAGACGGCCAAGCGTGAGCCAATCAAGACGCGCGGATCGTGAGCTTCGACTCGGACCTGCTGCACCTTCTGGGGTCGCCAGAGTCCAGAGTCCACCGCGGTCCCCGTGGCCCCGACGGCCGTCGTGCCGTCGCCCGCAGTGGTGCCCGCCGGCCGCGGGGGCGACACCCACGCGCCCGGTGCTGGTCATATGCACCGAGAACAGCGTGGAGGGGACAGGCCCAAGAGCATGGTGCTGGCCAGTCTACAAGCAAGGCGAGCAGGCGCACTGCCACCCAGGGCTTGTCACTCGACCCCTTAAGTTTTCTACGCCAATCAGAGCTATTCTTATCTGCCGTCAACAAGACCTTCAACCTCGTCACCGTACATTGAGCGCTAGGTAGGAGCCGTAGGGTGGGCCGCCGGTAGAATCGCGGCCCCCTTGCCCTGCAAAAAGGGGCTCCGGGTCGGCCGGGTCCTGAGCATGAGACCACCTCGGCGCACTCCTTAGTAGCCACGCTCAGCTGCTAGTACGTGACATGAGATCCCCTGCGCGCGACCGCCACCCGTCCCACGACAGGAACAACCAAATCAATGATCAATCACTGACACAACTCGCTCTTGAATTGTTGTGCATCCAATAAACAGGATGGAACCATTTCAGTGGAGCAATTGGCTCCGCTATTGGTCAGATAAAAATTACACATGGAATTGTCGTTAGTTGCAACTTTTAATTGGAAATAAAAACAAATTAAATGCTGAAGTCATCAGCAGACAATAGATTAAGCCTAGCAATTTTACCAACATACTATTTGTCTTACTAAGTAACAAACAATGAAATTAACATTCCATCAAAGTGGGTAAAAAAAAAAGACAGATCATGAAAATTAGATCCATAATAAGTGGAGCTCTTAGTATAAAATAACATTGAAGAGGTGAAATACGGCCAACTACAAACTTGCGTTTGGGTCTGATGCTTGGTCAGATATGTCAAGCTCGCTATAAATAATTTGAGTGGAAATATTTATTTGTAATTAAGAGTTGTCTTTCTTAAAAGCACAATTAAAACTAGCTCCTCTCTTTCAGTAAGGTACCTAGCATAAAACACAAGAGTTGTAGAACAATGGTCACTTTTCCTAAAATTACAAATGTTAAAATCCCATGAAGCAAATTGCTATCAGATAAGTTTTACAAGTGACTAACACACAGATCTTTCACTGTTAAAACCTCAGGTAGCATAAAGTAGAGAATTGAATCTCATAACACCAAGTACGATTGAACAGGGAATAAAAAACAACAAAGAACGTATTAAGGTGGGGTATCAAAAGTATTAAAAGACTAATTAACCGCAGGTAGCATAAAGTACAATATTGAATCTCAAAACACCAAGTACGATTGTACAGGGAATAAAAAAACAACAAAGAACGTTTTAAGGTGGGGTATCAAAAGTATTAAAAGACTAGTTCACCGCAGGTAGCATAAAGTACAGTATTGAATCTCAAAACACCAAGTATGATTGTACAGGGAATAAAAAACAACAAAGAACGTGTTAAGTGGGAGTATCAAATAAGTAGGAGGTCCTGATGCGGGCTGGCATCTGGACGTCCCGTTTAGGTCTTTTGGATACCTCTTCTGACACATCGGGGCCTGTGGGAATAGAATAATTCCATATAAGTCTTAAGTGTACTGTAGAGGTTTACAAGAGAATACACGTCCTCAGAAAGAACAAAATGTCGTGCATTGTGAGGGAAGTTTCATTCCTTTTAAATTGCACTCAGTCACTGTAGAGAAAAAGAAAAGGATCAAGAATTCAAGATTTGCTTTTCAAGTTTTAAAGAAATCATTGAAAAAGTACTTGAAAGAAGAGAAGGAACCGACATTACCATACACATCCAGCGTAACATAACACATTCATGATGGCTCTACACAGTGGTCTAAAGTAGATTCGTTTTACCCAAGACCAAAAATAGAGTGTTACTAAAGGTGTTGAGACAAGAAAAACAGCAAGGAAGAATGCTATGTTACTATTGTTGCAGGTACAAACTCACCCAAAATTTACCAAGTTCATTGAAGAACTAGTATTCTCAAAAGAACAGTTTTGAGTCCTGAGAAGGACTGAAAGAGTCCTCAAAAGGACTGATGGCATCCTTTTTAAGGATTAGAACCTAAGAACCTAAAAGCAAACATACAACCCTTTATTATAAAATCTGTAAACATTCAGTCAAAATAACTCTAAATATGACAAGCAGAAAAGGTACATTAATACAACAACGAGACCACTGCTTGAAACACTTGAGCCATCTTTAAAGCTGTGTGTGCAATGGTTGCAACTGAATAAAGTGGACTAGCGAGAAGAAATTTTCAACTAGCGTGCCTGTTTGACTATGACACCTCCAATAAGTTTAGCAAAAATAGGCATAACTGACAGGTATTTGTTCAAGACCCACTTTTGAAGAGTGTTTGTTTCTCAACGAGGTATTAGACTATACTTAATTAAGTTTTGGACTGGTGAAACTACCGAAGAATAATAATTTAGAATAACAGTACAAGCAGCAACTGACATTGTCAGATATAATTGTATGCTTTCTAAATGGCATCTCTTAATTAACATTATTAAAATCGACACTTGAAACCTATACACACGGAGTTCGTGGAGGCTACGTATAAACACGCAGTTCCCAGGGGCTCGGTACAACCACGGAGTTCAGCAGGCCGCCGTATAGGGTCGTAACTATGTTTTTGGAAAATTTCGAGTTATGAAGTGCGTCGGATAGAGGAAACCAAGGGCTATCGGTCAGCGGAAACCTTATTTCGTTATGTTAATTAGTTCAAAAGTAATTCTGGTCTGAAAATCCAGCCGCCCATAAGGCGCAATGTAAATCCAAAACTTTGAAGCTCTATATCTCAGAAGTGACTTTCAAGCACT
>NW_026267142.1:2496414-2496756 GCF_000697945.3 Frankliniella occidentalis | reverse complement strand
CGTAACCTTGGTGGAACAAAATCCGGCGACCACGCTGGATGGTAGCCAGGCCGTCTGGGAACACCTCTGGAAAATATGGGATTTTGTTCTAGCAAGGATAAAAATGTCCCGCCCTCCAAAGTCGGCCCAGGGCGTAAGTGGCCAAGACTTTTTGCGCTCTGAGCCGTTTTCAGAGGGCTGCAGCTTCATAACCTTGGTGGAACAAAACCCGGCGACCACGCTGGATGGAAGCTAGGCCGTTTGGGATCACCTCGGGAAAATATGGGATTTTGTTCCAGCAAGGATAAAAATGTCCCGCCCTCCAAAGTCGGCCCAGGGCGTAAGTGGCCAAGACTTTCCGAA
>NW_026267142.1:2492383-2495069 GCF_000697945.3 Frankliniella occidentalis | reverse complement strand
GAAGCCTGTTACGCGAGACGTGGTCTGGCGAACATATAGCTAGTTATATTGAGTACTGTAGTGCAATGGCTAACTATAAATATTGAGAACTATAAATCGTTCCAAGTCCAGTCCATGGTCCCGTCGAGAGTCAGTCACACACCACTATCACTCGCCATCTATCGGCAGACCCCTCAACTACGTCGCCACCCATAACGTTCTTCTTCAACCCCTTACGTTCTTCTTTACGTTCTGACTTCCAATACCCTATAAAAGCAGGCGCCAGCCTTGACTCGGCGCCACACTGTGACCAGCGCTTGATGTGAATACATCGCTCTTAAAAGACTCCGGACTTTCATTCCAAATACCCCTCTACCCGTTACAGTACTTTAAATTTAAATTTCATAAACCAGGAAAGAAGTTGAAAAATATTTATATGTTAACATAAGTCACATATGAAATAAAAAAAATTAGGGGATCAATATATTTCTCATTGAAATATCAATAGTACAAGTGATAATCAGGTCATTTTCAAAATAACTCTTGCAGCTAAGACTTTCAGACTGGGCACAGTTAGTTTTTTGTCAGCTACCTTCCGATTGGCATACTTATTCAAACGCCCACTCAAGGGATTGTTTTTGTTTGCAATTGCAACAACATCAATGACATAGGTAGGCACATTGACGGGTTCATTTATATTAAACTTTAACACAACTCGGCATATGGGCAGGTCAAAATTTTCAATAACATGTAGAGCATAGCTGCATTTTGCTAAAATGTGACTTCAATCTAAAGTTCCATTCGAAGTTTACTGTGATAAAACGTATACATGTAAAACTTAGTTTCAGACTGGATTATAGTTTTATTTTTAAAGAACTTACCTTTATAATTTAAGTGATTTCATACACTCGTCAAAACATTTAGCGGTCCACTTTTTAACGCGTGGATTAAATTATCTCCCCTAGCACCTAGGAAGTCGAAATTTGACATAGACATGCACCCGTGTGTGTTGTTTAGCAACCTCGAGCGCGAATGTCGTGCGACACCCCTTACGCCGTACGCATCCCCAAATGATCACGGGGGTGGAAAAGTCGAAAAAAACGTGAAAGGTTAGGGTAAAAGGGGGTGCCGGAAGATGCTGAAATTTGGTGTACGGGTGTCCTAGGAACCAATTTGAAGGTTTTTGGCCCGTTCCACCCCCGCCGACAAACCACCCCCTACCCCCAGTTACCCCCACCCCCTCAAAGGGGTGTTCTTTTTTGAAATTTCGTACGCTACGGGAAATCTTGTGGTTTGACACGGGCAACGACAGCGAAGTGCCGGCTTCACTTTCGCACCCCCTGGAGGGCTGTACTACCCTTAACTGTCCAACCCTTACCTGAAATTTCCACATTTTTCACACTAAGGAGGCCTGGAAAAGTCTGGAAACTTCAGTTGAGAATGTGTAGGACGCACTGAGAAAGTCCCCGGTGAAAAACGCGACGATTTTCAAAAACTACCCTTAGGGTGGGGGTGACCACCCCTGTGATACTTACGCCCCTCAGGGGGGAGTGGTGGCAAATCTGCTTTACAGCAGCTTAGGGGGTCATGAAATGCACCTGTGATCAAAATTGGAACGCGGTAGGACTTTTCGTTTTCGCGCAGCAGCCAAAAATGTGTGACTTTGCTCTAAACCATCCTCTAAGTTTACGCCCCTGTAGCGACAAAGCGGGGTGGAATCCGACGGTCGCCACCACGGTCACAGAAGGGCATAACCTTCATCTTTTCGGGTACCGAGGGCCAAGCCGCTGGCAACACTCATTCAGGCCGCTGGGCCTGTTAACAGAAGGTACTGCTTTGCACCGTGCTCGGGCCAGTGGCTGACGAGCACGCACACGGACTTGTCCGAAAGTCGTTGCCTATCCTGCAAATTTTGACGAGAAGATTGTTGGACTCGTCAATAATCCATTAAATTTGCACAAAAGTTAAGGAATTTTGGATGAGAAACCAGTTTGACAAGTCCGTGTACGTGCTCGTCAGCCACTGGCCCGAGCGCGGTGCAAAGCAGTACCTTCTTTTAACAGGCCCACCGTAAATGCTTAAGGTACAAGGTTGGGGGGGGGGGGGCACTGGCCGTAGCCCACTAGGAGGTGTGGAACACTGATGTTACGTACTTATTTTTGTACCCTTATTTGCAGGAGATTAGATTAGATTATTTATTTCGATCTTTTGTATGTAGCACAATAGATGAAGTCAGTTTTAGTAAAAATAAGGAATAAGTACATTTAGAACTAATAAATATAGGACAAGTCATAAAAATACACAGCTGCCCCTACAATAGAAAATCATCTATATCATAGTACTCTTTATCAATTAAAAATTGCTTAAGCTTATTTTTAAAGGCATTATAGTATTGGGGTTTACGGGAGAGCCAAGATCATGTGAACAGCAGAACTCATGAGTGGTAAATGGCGACGAGTCAAAGGCTCGCGCCTCTATTTATTCAGTGTTTGGCATAACAACAAGAAGAACAAGGCGATCGTAAAACAATTAAATGGTTCAGGGGTTTCAGTGTAGGTGTCGCCTCCATAGTGATCACTAGTGGCCGTGACTGATGGTATTCTGCTGTAACCTGGTTAGGTTAATGTTACCATAATACTACACTACTCCCTTCTTTTTAGAACCCTTCCCTAAAAATGCTCAGAAAATTTTAACAATCACAAGAGCT
>NW_026267142.1:2484520-2492333 GCF_000697945.3 Frankliniella occidentalis | reverse complement strand
AAGGAAAATATCCTATTCTTGTCTTACTCATGGGGGTCTAAAAGTGACCACTTACTTTACTTGATGTTTCATCAAATAAAAACTTTTTGAACCAGTCCGAAACAAATGTGGAGATGCTCAGAGTGAAAGCATGGCTGAGTTAAAAATTTACTCCTCGTCTACAAAGTTAATTGAAATACCTATTTTTCTTCGAACAGACACATTCTGTCTTTGTTCTAAAGGAGGAACAATAAATCCAGACGTAGCAGCTGTTAAGAGATCAAAGTTAGGAATAAGTAAAATTAACACAAAAATTGTTGCAACCACTAATTAAGAACCAAAGTAGTACCTGGCTTCTCAGTGTAGTTTTTAAATGTGCAAACAACTGGATCTTTTCCACAAATGCTGACCATTTTCCCAACATGATCACCAAAATAAACCTTCCTCCTATAGATTGAAATGAAACTTAGACATTCGGAATAGTAAAGAAAAAAACAACAAAAGGGGAAAATTGACTTACTTTACTACAGGAACTCCACAGAAGCATACGTCATTTTGATCTGAAATTAAAAAGACAGACATGAAACAAATTGAACAGATTACCAAGTGGAATGCTACAGAGAAAATTCACATGCAGGCAGTTTGTGAGGGGTTTTGGCAAATAATTTTCAGTGGATTCTTAGAAACAGTTTTACGTGCAGTTTTAGGCTGGGATTTGGTGGGTGTCTTATACTGAGATTTGGAGGGAGTTTTAGACTGAGATTTGGAGGGTGTTTTGGTTGGGGTTTTTCTGAGAGATTTGGAGGAGTTCTTTTTGGTGGGGGTTTTGGGCGGGAGGGTTCCTGATGATCCAGCAACGTTGTAAAGTGTGTCAACCCAACGGAATATTTTCTTTGGGCACTGAATAGGACATCTGAAGAAGTCTCTCCCAAAGTTGGGTCCTCCAGGCCTCTCGGATGTCCGCCTGAAAATTCACAATGTAAAAACAATAACTAGCAATAAAAATAGAAGCGGATTTCTCAAAATCTTGTAATGATAAAACAGTTTACCTTTCACAAAAATTGCCACAATTGCATTTGGGAATGTATGTATCGCACTTTCTTGTATTTGGCATGTTCAATCGCTCATTTGACTGTATTACTGTCCACAATTCAGCCAACTCTTTATCATAATCATTTTCCCCTGTAACAAGAGAATTTTCAATTAAAAACAAAGTTATTACCTATCAGAAAGATTGCCACAGAAGCATGTGGGAATGTATGTGTTACACTGACCTGTTGAATTTGTTGTGATTGATGGATTAGTTGGCTGTAGTGAGTTAAATGATTCAGTTTCCCCTATGACAATAGAGCACTTGATTTAAAAAAAGACAAATTTTACCTTTTACAGTTGGAATTGCTACAGAACCTGGGAATAGATGTCTTACCAAGTCCAGTTGAATTTGACTCTGACAGACCCCGTGACTGTGGTGCCATCGACACGTCAGATAAGTCTGCATCAGTCTCAACTTCCATTGGGTAACAAAAGAAAAGTAACAGTATTAAATTAATTACATTGTTTTGAGTCCTGCCACTAGAAGCAAAATTTCAAAGAAGTCTAATATGCTTGAATGACATGTATAGTGGGTATATGTGCTAAGCCAAAAATATGCACTTACTCTTTACATCTGAGACTGCAGTATGCATTTGATGTGCTGTTTGATCCTCATCATCTGATGAAATGCAAATTATATCTGGGTCCTGCTTCTCTGATGGAGCGGCTCTTGCAGGACTGTTTTGAGCATCAGAGCATGCATTTTCAAAATTATCATCCTCTTCCGAATCAAATTCCTCAATTATACCATCTTCATTGGGAACTATATTACTTTCAAACACCACTGTTACAAAACATTATTACAGATATAGATAGATATATTCAAGATTTGACAATAAATACAAACAGAAATGTAAGGAAATGTTTGCATACTTAAACAGGAGGGACACAATAACATGAGCTTGGTTTCACCATGCACATTCATTCGTGACTCTTTCCACCTTCCCATCTCAGAGCAGACATGACACTCAACTGTGAAAAGAAAGATAACACAATCAAATCATTGATTTAAAAGTGCAATGAATGACATCAGGTTGAATAAATTCACCTACCTTTCTCTTTACTTGTTTTTCTTAGACCAATCTTAGTCAAAACGCGACCCTTAGGTCTACCTCTAATTTTTAAACTTTTGGGCACTTCCATTTGGTTTAACATATCCTTTGACAAAGGATAGTATTTCCTATTTTGAGACACTGTACAGAAGGAAGAAAAGTACTCTGATTAATGCAGTTTGAAGTATGCAATACTGTATGTATGTAAATTTCAAAACTTTTACCTCCTAGAACTTCCTTAATCGCTTTATTCGTCTGGGCGTTGCAATTTTTGGGGTCTGCAGTATCCAAGTGCGCATTAGTAGGAATGCTTTCTCCAAAATCTAGAGCACAGTGATAATTTTTAAATTTTTCACATTATTATACAACACATTTTGATAGTGTAGTGTAAACCAACTCAATCAAAAAACCAAACACTGATATTAGAACAGATGTCCGAAGCTTTTACTTACCAGAATTCACATGCACATCAATGTCACCGGTTCCATCATCTGAAAAGATAAAAGACTACAGTTTTAATGCAAAATAACATACAAAGCCACAATCATTTGGACATTTTACGACTTCATGTATATTTTAACAATAAAGTATGTCAAACTGAACAGTACCAGCACTGCAGTGATTCTCAGTTTCAAAGGATGCATCGTGATTCACAACACTGGGCTTCTGTAAGTTGTCATTGACGGAACCATCAGATGTATCAGGAACATTAGGAGGCTTATCATTCTCACTTGAAGCAACATCTCAAATAAATCACATTACATTATGATTGGAAGTGTAACTTGCAATGCCATAGAACACGACTAAATAGGAAACACATGCAGCTTTAACAAAAATGGTCTTTTCATAAACTTATTAAATCTTACCAGAACTGATTTCAACAATAAGACCGCCACCCTCACTGTCTCCTACAGCTTCCAAAATAACAACATCTTTGCCTCGACGCCAGATTTTCATCATTTGGTCTAAGATCTTCATCTTTTTAGCATAATCTTTGCCACCATGGAGTGCAATTAGTTGGGCGGCTTCCAAGGCTAACTCAGAGGCCTGCTTATATCTTTGATTCTGGCTAAGCGGTTTCCCTCCTGTCTTGAGCACTTCAGTGCCAATGAAACCTTCAGGAATGTATGATGAGGCAGGAGGTTCATCAATTCTTTCTCGAAATCCCTCTACTGTTAGCTTCTGCCATCTTGCTGGCACGTCTGCAGGCGAGAAAACATCTACACCTGCAAGTAGTACAAGGTATACATTTTAATCTCAAATCTCAAATAAAACAGATACAAAATGAAATAATAGAACAAAGTAAAAAACATTACCTTTTAAAAGGCGAAGGGTAAACATGTGGCGGCAGGGTAGGCGTCGCTCACAATAAATTGGGCAGGGGCATTTATTTTCGGATGGCTTCCAGTTCCTAAAATTGATATTCTCTGGTAAGCCCAACCGTTTCCGCCCCTCTTCATATTCTATCCGGATACACTCCGCAGCAAATGATGTAGCAGACGCCAAATTTTTTTTCACTATGGGGTCTTTTGTATCGGTTCGGTATGACACCTTCATGATACCAAGGAAATCTTTGTAGTTCGTCACCGAATCACTACTTACTTGCAACACCAAGAGCCCCTTTACCAACTCAGCCAAACTGCTTCTTTTACTCAACAAAGTCTTAATTTTTTGGTTGTGGGATTCCACGGAATTGTTGGTTCTCTGACCAAGGTTTAAAGAATTGAGCCGCTCAAAACAAGACCAAGCCGACCCGTAATTCTGCCAGTTTTCCTCAAAATAGTTCAGGAATTTCTCTGATGCATGCTCTTGGAGTTCTTCAAAGCTCTTTTGATACCTCTCACTTGTTAGAGCATACACCATATTCTGCAGGATCTCCCTGACTTTATCTTTGTCTGCCTCTTCTTTTGTGGCTCTCTTAAAAGTCTCAAGTACATGCACACTGCACAAATGAATATGCACCCAAGGTAAAATTTCTTTTAGCACAGTTATTTCGTTGTAGTCTTTGTCCACAACAATTGTTTGAACCTTATCAATAAATTCAGAGTTGGCTTCTTTGAAAGCCAAGACAGATTGCCTCATGATGTCTAACTTCTCATTAGAAACTAGGCAGTAGCCTGCCGGCTTACCTTGCCCATGACGGTCAGTTACTCTGAAGACTACAAGAGGCATATTATTTTTGTTCACACAGTATGTGGTGTCCATTCCCACAACTTCGGGATACTCCTTAAAATTTTTTGCCATTTCAGGTGTTTGAAAGAAAATGAACATTATTTTCTTCTTCTTCTCAGGTAGATTCTCCTCCTCGTCTTCAGAATCTTCAGATTCTTTATCTTGCTCTTCTCCAATAATAATTGTACCTCCAGGAGACTGATTGATTTCTTCTAACACGGCAAATAGATGCTCAGTCTCCGAACCATACCTTTTTTCCTCCTGGAGTCGCAGACGGGTCCTGTAATATTGGGATAGTTAAATGATAGGCAATTTAGTACACGCTTATGGGAGTCAACTTTGAGACAACTGATGTACCTGACATTAGCAATGTCTTGGGGGGTAGTGAATTTTGAAAGGGTTGCTTGGATAAGCATAGCTTTGGCTTTCGCCCCAAGCATTTCTTCCACTTTAGTCTGTTCTTCAGGATCTAGGTGGCGCCTCTCAGGATACATGGCAAAGAGTTCGGGTTCCATAGGGTGGTTTTGGTGTTCCTCTAGGAATGTTTGAACGATAAGGAATCCTTCGGGTGTAGCATTAACTCTCAACTTAGAGCAACAGCCCATTTTGAAGGTTCTGAAACAGAAAACAAATGTTGGTGTAAAACATTTACAAAGTCAACAAGCAGAAACATTAGGTAGCAACAAACTGCACTTGCTTTTGATTCGGTCGCTGGCCGGTGAGATTTTTGTTTACTTTCTTCTGACCGAAGTGCTTACAACAAACTAATAATGTCTTGTACTTGAGTTCTGGCTTCACGAAAAAACTCCTTGGTTTCAGATTCTCGTTGTGAGTTGAAGCCAGGGTCCCACTGCTGTGGGTGTACACAGTGGATGTCTCAACCATGTACTTTTCCAAGGCATGTTCGAAGTCTGCATATGACCTATACAGCGCGCCCTCCTTCAACTTTGGAATAGTTTCATTAAACTCTTCTTCAGAGGCCTCCAAATCCATGTCAGCAAGCCAGCAAAGCCTTCAAAAAACAGAACGAGAATAAGGCTTCAATGAATGAAATGAATGAAAGGCTATTATAACCTCAACCTCACTGGAAGGAATCACTTCATTCCTTCCTTGTATATTAACGACGAAGGATAAACGATTCAATTACTTACTGTTCTCATAATCTGAAGAACACTTCTGAACGCTCAGAATCTTGTTAGAGATGTTGTTTAATCATTAAACTAAAAATAATGCACTGTTGCCGGAGCCTACTGACCGCTACTTCCCGCGCAAAGCGAACCGACCGAAAGAAGTATGGAATGGAAGAAGAAGAAAACGAAGGGGAAGGGGCGATGGAGAGGAGGTCCATTCGATATATCGAAAACCCAGATCTTCAATAATTTCCGGTTGGTCCTGCATTTAGGTTTATTTAGTGGTTTTCTTTTAATTCTACAAATAAAGATTGCGAGTCGGCGTAAAGCATCGTCAGTGTAATTAGAGTAGAAAGCCTCTGCCATAGAGCTTCATCTACACGATTGGAAAGAGATCCCTGTTTTTGACTGCGAATAGTGACCAAATGCTTGGCCACAGTTATGACTGTTGGTAATGCTTTTCTATTTATTTGCAGTTAGTGACTGCGAATAGTGTGACATTCTTGGCCGCAGTCGTGACTGCTTATTATGACTCGGCGTAATATTCGCAGTTGTGACGGCGCATAGTGCCCAACGGCTAATTCGCAGTAACCGACTGTCAATAACAACTTCGCACAAAGTTTGGGTAATCTCTTCACATTTTGCATACCCATATGTCCCATTTTTCTGTGCAGAATGATAGCTTCACTTTCACTTACTTTCTCTGTCAATAGAGATAAATTTTCCTTCTCTACATGTAGATTTACCATAAATAGTCCTTTTGTCGTTTTTGTTCCTTCCACCAGAATGTTTTCTTTTGGTATTTTAATATTGCCTTTGATTATTTGTACTCCATCTTTTGTAAAACACACAGATTTTCCTTGCTCGGTAATTGTTGAAACAGATAGCAGATTTCGGTCTAGGTCTGGAACAAAACGTATGTTCTGTGAGCCAAGTTGGTCAGTTATCATTTTACCTCTACATAAGGATTTCATGCTTAATTCCTTTTTGGCAGTCTTTATAACATCGTTGGTGGGAGTAGAGTGTTTTATTATTTCCACATTATCGGTCATGTGGGCTGTGCATCCACTGTCTACACAGAATTGTGTACAGACATGAGAGGAGCTTGAATCTGTTACGTTTACACAGCAAGATTGCTGACAGTTTCTTTTCTCGCATTTTATTGCTATGGAAGCACACAGCTCTCCACCAACGATATTTTTGCCTGAGTTATTACTGGTAGCACACAGCTCACCATGGTTTGATTTTGTTTCTGTACTTACTTTTCTCCCCTTTTCAGAAGAGTGTGATCTCTTGTCACCTTTATTATCATATTTTGGTTTTTTATACTCTTTTTGTTCATTTGATTTTGAGGAGCCACCTTGTGACTCTGTCCAAGTCCTCTTTTGCGATTGTGGTTTTTTTGAGTCGTAGAATTTGTCTCCGGGTTCAAAATGACAAGCATTTTCTGGGTGATTTGTTTTTGAACATATTTTGCATGGGGGATATGCCTTGTTTTTTTGGTTTTCTGGACAGAAACGCTGATAATGTCCGGGTTGACCACATTTGTAACATACCTTCTTTTTTGGTTTGTATCTGCTAGCTTCAGCTCGGTAGCACACAGTTTTCTTTTCTTCTTCTGGTCCTTCATGTCCTGATTTTCCTGCCGCTTTAGCCAATCGGCTGGTCAGGTTTGATAGTGTTCTTTTATTTGCTTCCGTGGCCTCCCAAGCTGAATTTATATGGTCCCATTCTTTAGGTATGGTATCCAAAATCTTCTCACACACCATGGTATCATCTATTGGTTGTTTTAAAGCATTCAATCTATATTGAATATGTTCAATAATGGCTATATTCTCCTGGGCATCTTTGGATGGATTATACTTGTAATTGTAGAAGGATCGGAGAAGTACACATTTTTGTTGAGCAGTATCCTGCTCATAGATACTCTTCAGTTTGGTATACATTTCAGATGCTGTTTCACATGATAAAATGTGTCTTTTCACTGAAGGATCAATTGTACTTAGAATAGTGGTGGACGCTTGACCATCACTTTTTTTCCACCTTTTCCTTTCTTCTATCTGTGCGATGTCTATATCTTCTAAAACCTTCGTACCTTCTACAACATCCCATATTTCTTGATAGTGGAAATAGTGCTTAATTTCTTTTGACCATAGGGGAAAGTCCTCTGCCGATTTTAACGTTGTAATATGGTCCGTATCTTTCCCCATGGCTCCAACACACCTGATATAACACATTACACAAAACAAATTAACAAACCAGAATTGTTTTAAGCAATACTGGGCCCATGACCTGTTAAGATTTGTTATAATTTGTATAATGTGACAAATAGGATAAATAAGTAATGTGGTACACAAGATTCACTTGATTTCACCTGATATATTTCTT
>NW_026267142.1:2479254-2481975 GCF_000697945.3 Frankliniella occidentalis | reverse complement strand
TTCTTTCCTCAATCTTAAGCCGGTTCGCGGGCTTCGTGAGGACGCTACTTCATTGTGTGCCTTCATTCTAGATTTGCGTCCAGTGCATCCAGGCCACGGCCACGGTGCAAAGTCCCCATTGGGACGTTGTCGATCCCTCCTTTGTCCAGTATGATTTGGTCATAGAAAACTATCTGCTCCGTGATGCTCAATTTTTGGAGTGTGGCTGCTGCCTCTCCCGCTGCTTTGTAAGTTTGGTTGCTCCCTTTCGTGCCCTGTCCCTTGTGTTGTGCCTTTCGTCTTAAATTTTCTTTATTATTATCTGTTAGATCATCCTGGAGCGTGGCTTGCCTCCACTCAATGGGGCTGCGCCAGTTTTCCACGGGCACCCGGCGCCCCAAGTGCCCCCACCCGGCGTCTTTTTTGATGGCTTGGATCTCGAAATCCTCGCTCCTCTTGACTTCAACGCCATTCTAGAGGATTTGGACGAGTTTTTTGACGACTTCCTAGCTCCCGTCTTTCCTGCCCCGGCTCCTGATCTTGTGGACCTCGTTTCGGACGAGGAGGGCGACGACGTCGTCCTGATCGGTAAGTGCCGTAACGGTTTTTGTTTTTTTTGTGTTCCCGCCCACCTCGATCATGTCTGTCGTAGTTTTCGTCCATTATCATTGCGCCCTTGAGGATGGCGAGGATGTCGTTTTGTGCGGGCCTTGTGCCTCTTATGCCACACCTGATTTTGTGCTGACTGGAGGTTTTTGCTATAAAAGGCTTTAGTTCAGCTTGAACCATCTAAATGGTCCTCACAGTGGCTACATCTGTGCGCGGTGTTTAGGCTGGCCCTTTGTGCGTTCACTTGTCCCCCGCCTCTTTGTTGTTGATATTTTTGTTGTTTGTTGTTCTCTTGCAGACTGAGATTATGCGATTCTCCGCCGCCCCGATTGAGGATGGCGCTGGTGCTCGTGAAGAGTGAGGTTAGTTTCCTTCTGTTATGCCTCTAATTTCTGGTTGTTTGCTTTCTAAACTTGGGTTTTAATTTCCGGTTTTCTTTTCAGGATGTGATTTATTAGACTTTATTTTATCTTTATTTATTGTTACCATTTGTCTAATTCTTACTTCCTCTTATGGGTGACTTTGTGTTTTCATTCTTCGTCCTCATCTGGACTAATTTTCATTGAATGTCCCCATTTATTTACTGATTTCTTTCTGTAATGCCCCATCATGGATTGCGGGCTACTATTGTTTTTGTGTTTATTCTGAATTGCCTATTCTTTTGTAACGCCCCTTCATGGATTTGCGGGCTTATCTTGTTCTTGCATTCGTTCTCAATTTATCTTGTTCTATTGTAACGCCCCTTTATGGATTTGCGGGCTCATATCTTTCTTGCATTTATTCTATTGACTGTTACCATTTGTTCCTAGGGTAATCAATTTATGTACATGATTTGGTGTTTGGATTGAAACTCCTTTTTCTTTTTCATTGGTTTATTGTAAACTTTGAGCATGAACACTTAACATAGTACATCATTTTGCTTTGGCACAACAACAGACTTTATCACCAGTAAAGGAACGATTTGATTGCACTTGAGAATGATTTACAACTTAAAGAACAATTAACTTGGCACTTAAATAGTGAACACATTTAATGTTTGCACTTTAACAACACAGAACAATTCTATCACACTTAGAACAGGAATGATTTATGGATTGATCACAACTTTAGTTTGGCACTTGAGATGCGATATAGTGTTTTTCCGAGGTTTTGTGTTTTTTCTCTGAGTTTTTTAATATTAGTTAGACGAGATAACTGAAAACCTTATTTTGGGCAATCTTTAGCAGTGTGATATCGCTGTCTGCACTTCCGGCATCTTGTATCCTTCCGTGGATCATTTGGATGCCATTTTAAGGTATTCTTGACTTCATCTCGTTCTTTATAAATTTTATCCATCCATTCCTGTCTTCCACTTGGTTTGATGTTCAAGGGAAGTGGCACTAGTTTCCATTGCATGTCGAGCTTTAGTCCTCCACAAATCATTTCTTTTTCTGCACGTTTCTCCTCTATTTTCCTCTCCAGTTTTTTAATTGCTTCCTCTTCTTTTCTCATCTCATTATCCATTTCCTCTAGTTCCATGTCTACTTCTTCTGGTGTCTTCATGTCTACATCTATTTTATTTATTTCCGCCTCCAACATCTCGACCTCTGTGTCCATCTCTCTTTTCTCTTGTATCTTTTCTTCAGTTTCTGACTCTGAGTCTGTCAGTTTTATTTCTTCTATCAGTTTCTTTGCTGTTGCACTTTCTTCTTTCTTCTCCGCTATTTCATTCTCGCTTTCTGTGTCACTGTCACTTGACAAGAATTCTCTTGTCACTAGAGGTTGCATGAAATTTTGGGCTGCATGGTGTTGCCTCAGACTAGGTGGTAGAAAGTCCAGATCTTTCTCATGTTTCTGCCTGATCTTAGAGGTGCTGGGCAGATTCATGTAGTCTGCAGCTGTCATGGGGTGGTGTGCGAACCAATCCTCCTCCAGAATAGGCTTGGGGTCTTCCACCATTTTTCTGCATGTGATGGGGAAACACACTAGGGAACCTGCTGTGGTCTAACTTTGGTTTAGTCCACAACAAACTCAGAAATAGACTAAAAAATACTAGAACTAAAAAACTAGTAAAAGTAAGGTGGAATCTACTTCTGTCTAGAAAGGATTCTTTGAACAAAACAAGCAAGAGAAGGAGAGTGGCAGAGGCCACTG
>NW_026267142.1:2477833-2478169 GCF_000697945.3 Frankliniella occidentalis | reverse complement strand
ATTTTTGTCGTTGCTGTAGGTCCATCCGTTGTCGCGCAATCCTGCACACGGTAAAGGCCCGTAACCCTCCACTTCGAGACAAAGAAGGGCATGTTCCCGGAGAAGCAAGCAGACGTTGTATACATAAAAACGTAGCTTAATCCTTGCTCTTTCTAAATATCTTTCGTTGAAAGCGCTACGATTCTTCGTTTTCTTGTAGTTACTATTTTCCCAAACCCTTGCGTTTCACAGGTCTGCCCCCTTAATAGTAGATATCCGTTACTAAAGGTTCCTAATCTTAGTCATAATAATAATGAATCTGAGACTGATGAGAGTGACATTGACAGTGTTCACTCT
>NW_026267142.1:2465848-2476033 GCF_000697945.3 Frankliniella occidentalis | reverse complement strand
CCCCCTGCCATCCCCTCAAATGCTACTTAGCCCCCCCTCCGTTTGTTGGTGCCTTAGGACCGATGCCGGAATTCAAATACGCCGATGGGGTGGTCACTACGGGCGAGATCCCTATGGGGCCTAACTCCCAATTCCACGCTGCTGCGCTGGCGGCCAGGCCTGACGACCCTGCCTGTGCACAGCACCGGGCTCCTGCGCTGCGCCGCGCTACACTACAGTATCTCCAGGACCACAGCAGGCTCTACTCTGCGCAGCTCGTAAACTTCTACGGGCGTTGGGGCCCTAGGGAGGACCCTGCTGACCCGGTTGCTGCTGCCCTTACTCTCCTCCGCCTGTCGGAGACGCCGGCGGGCCTTGAATGCGTCACGCCCTCGCGACGCTTCTTCCCCTCCCCCCCTCCCCCCGCATCCTGCTCCCTGCGGCGGCCACCCTTGATATCCACCCCCCTGGGGCCTGGCCCCGGGGGAGGGTGCTACCCTCTCCGCCTGGCCGCAACCCTTGAGGAGGACATGGAGGTGCTGGGAAGGCACTACCTTCACTTCGACCTGGTCGTGGGGGTTGCGCCCCTTATCTATTGCCTCCCTGATGAGGGGGAGGGCACTGCGGGGTGCGTTCCCCTCGGCCCGCCTGGGGTGCTGCCACCCCCGGTGGCGCTGTCGTCTGCACTGCATCCCACAGCCACTTCGGACACGGCCTCCCTCGCTGTGTCGGTTCCGCTGCCGCGCCACCCACCCCCGCCTCTACCGCTGCTCCACCCCATCCTCAGCACTGTTGAGGGGGCCATCAGGATCGCCACCTGGAACGTCTACGGGTGTTCCACCCCTGCGGGGATGGCAGCGGTTGATGCTGCGCTGCTCCGAGAAGTCATCCACATCGCTTTACTCCAGGAAACCATGCTGGCGCCCCAGCTGGCCCATACTGACAACTTTCGGTGGATAGTGGAGGGGAATAAGCGCCGGAGGCGCCGGGGCGTCGCCGCGTTGGTTCGCAGGCATATCCCTGACGTGCATGGGTGAAAATCTGGAAAGTGGACAACATTTGAAGCTAGCATTGTTTGAACATTCCCTATCATTTTATTGATTGTATCTGCTGATCTATGTGAGCTAATACTACTCAAGGATCAAATTTGATTAGTTTCACAATGATACGACGTTTATACCTTAAATTATCTCAAATTGTAATATCTGCGGGGGGAACTCCATGGACATTTCACTGAAGCTCGTTTTGAGATACTCGATTTTCAGTACATAGTGCGACATAGTGCACAGATTTGCACGTCGTATGACTCCCGACTTGTACGTTGCACTAATTATGCCATTCCTCCTTTGTCGTTTTCCTGACCCCCCAACACTCACCACTGCCAAATATGTAAATATTAAAAATAAATAAATACATCTGGTTGTGGGTGAAGATGGGTTCCGTGTCATCCGCCGCGGACCACCGAGGTGCGATGTTTCCATCCTTCAAATTGTACTTGCGAAGCGGCTGTGTGTAACGAATGCTGGTCGCGATGAACGAGCCGTATGTTTTGGTACATTTGGGAGGCTGTGATCAGCTGACAGGCGCTCGGTAACCTGCAAGTCGTCGTTCAAAATGTGCTCGACTCTGGAAAGATAAGGACGTACCCCCCACGATGTCATTTCCGTGGACGCTAAGTTTACTATTATCGCAATAGTTTTTCGTGAACATTGAACGCGGAACGGAAAGGTTACATGCCATTGTTTAAATGATTAAACTTTGACTGTTAAAAAACACTGCTATAACTCCTAGTGTCGTTCTAAACACATGGCATGTCATTTCCGTGGACATCATTCCCATGGACAAAGCGACTCCGGCGAGGACGGCCTGTCCATAGATGACGTGCAGCTTTAAATCACTTATTTTTCCCGTCTCGTTGCATCTGGGAAATGAAATTATCATTTTGATGTCATTTTGAATTTTTGTGGGCGCTCTCCAACCTCTCATAATCGTTCTTCGACACTTTGTCAACAAGTTGTCGCTTTTAACCTCCAAATGTTTACACTTTTAGTGCTTAATACTACTAGACTTTGAAAATTGCGTGGAGCTTGTGAATTTTATTTAACTTGGACCATATAAAATGATGTGTAAGTAGGTGTACTTGTTGACACTGTCTAATATGTTGCATTTGCAGAATCGTGGAAGACCAAAGAAGGCTGCTCCCCCTGCTGACCCACTGGTACTCTCAGCTGAGGCCCAACAAGAAAAGAGGAGAAGATAGAAGGCAGAGTGTGAGAAGAGGCGGCGCCAGAAAGTGAGAGAAGATCTTAGAAGGTATGAGGCAGCAAAGGAAAAAGGGCGTCTCAGATATCATGTCAGGAAAGCCCCAGGTAAACGTAAAACCATTGATCAGTTATCAGATAAAGATAGGGCTAAAAAGAGAGCTTGTTGGCGAGTCAATACTACAACCTATAGGGCAAAGCAGGCTCACCAAAAGCTAGTCACTATTCCAAATACCATCGTACATTGGCATCTGTGAAGGGGCAATATAATAGGGCTAAAAGGCAGAATATTCTGCTGAAAGCCAAGTGTGAAACATTAGAAAAAAGATTCGAGCTATATAGGAAGAAGGCACGGGCATTGAATCAAAGAAAATATAGGGAGAGACTGCGGAATTCAGTTGCTCATCAAAATGTACATTCAATATTAAATGGAAGAAGTGTTCCTTCTGATATTCGCTCTAGTTCATCAGGTTTTAACATATGTACACTTAGCAGTGGAAAGTATAGCTATACTGTAAAAATTGTAATACACTGACAGCGAAGAATTACTCGTCCCGATATCTCTGTTTAGGATGTTATTCCAGCGTATTAACTGTGTAATTTAGAATACACTTTTACTCAGTAGTTAAACAACGAATGGATACTTGTTTGTATGATGTCTTTTAACTAAACTCGCAAGTGCAAATGGGAACTTTAGTATGTAACAACATACATAAAAAGTGCAGTCCGACTGCAGACTAACTGTTTACAAAAGCCCAGTACTGCAGTCGTGAATAAACTACAGAAATTTCCCACTTTCTTCTACATTTTAAATGCTCTGTCATAAATGTGTACAGTACACATTAAAGAAAGTGTACATGGCATGTATGCTTCAATTAATGTGTACATGGCTATGTACACATTTGTAAATGTGTACGTTAAGGTAGAGCGAAAGCACAAAATTTTCGATATTGAAGTTCATTTGGGGTGGAAAATGTGCTACTGGTAGAGGGTATTAACCATGCAATATTGCAATTCGGTGCGACTTGATCTTCAGCCCCCAATAACGCATTGAAAATCGAAAAAAACAGCAAAAACACTGACACGTAGGCAACCCGCAATATACCGACCGAGGTGCCATGGAAGGGCCCTAGTGGCCCTTAAGGTAAGTTGAAACACCAAACAACGTCTCCCAACCGCCGGAAACCCCAACAAGGTCGGTATCCTAATAGAAATAAGCGTCAAATTAAACCAAAAAACGTGTATTTTAGCTTAAGTGTGGCTTTAACGTTAATTTATTTATGATCCTGGAAAAAGTGAAACAAAGGGGCGGGTTGATGTAGGTGATGTATGGGGGTGAGGTGGGGGGAGTGGAGGGGGGGGGGGGGCGCTGGCCTGCGACCGGAAGAGTATAGGGAGGTGGGGAGGGGGAGCGGCCGCCGCCCGGCAGCGAGACCGAGACGGCGAGGCATCTCGACGCGATACGCGACTTGTTTCGACTTGTCGGCTCGCCACAGACGCCACTCGTTGTCTTACCATCTTTCACTCGCTCTCAACGTTGCTCTTCTGTTTATTTTGAATAGGTGTTCTCACCAATCACTTTCACTATGGATCAAAGCCTAGAAAGCACATTAGTAGGGTTACCGTTTCTACTTCGTGCCCAATCTTTGGGCGTCCCACTCAGTTGTCCGGTACTTCGTTACCAACATACTACGACGTCATGTCTCACTATTTGTACGTCCGTGCTGAAGTCCAGCTTAGAAATGACACTAAGAAAGAGCCATCTTCACTGGAAATTTCCAAAATTGTAGCTGAAAACAAGAGACATTTGGATTAAGGCTTCAATACCGCCAATGCCCCTTGTTAGCATTCAAAACAAAATTAAAAATGACAATGAAAAATACCGCTCCCATGTTAAATGGTTTCATGTCCCACAAATAAATCAAGCTTACCTGAAAAGACTCACCCAATTTAAAGAGGATTCCCACAAACTCTTCGAAGTTTCTGCTTGTAGATGTCTTGTAGAATCACGGCGCATTTGTCCTGGAGAATACAAAATACCTTCTCGGGAACGTGATTTTCTTGATGATCAAAGAGGGCCTCGTAAGATGTGTATCGTCCAAGTTGACACAAAAGTCTCCAGACTTCTGAAAGAAATGAGGAACGGGCTAAAAGGCAGGCAGAACTATTGGCTGAATCTCAGTCTAAAGCTCAAAGTCAACGTCTTTCTACTATTCCTGAGGAGGTTGAAGCCCAGTTGCAGGAACCCGAAACAGATCAAGAGTTTAAGGTTTATCCACTTTTTAACCGACATTTTAGGACCAAAAAGCGTCAGGGCACTTTGAAACGTACTTCTGAAATTGCTGATAGGTTTAAGCTTTCTGATGTTGCTGTCGCAGCAATAACGACAGCAGTTCTTGAAGACAAGTCTCTTGTAACTCTTGTTGACAAATCTTTGTCGATCGAAGTAAGATTCGACGTGACAGGAGTAAAATTAGAAAGAAAGCACAAAGCACTGCCTATAATGGCACTACACTTCAAGGGCTTTATTTTGATAGTAAAACTGACAACACACTTAAAATAGAAAAGAAAGGTGACACTTATCATAGGAAGACAATAGCAGAGGAGCACGGGTACATGCCAATGTAAACATTTATAAATGTGTTTTGTACCCGCTATTTTTTTTTATTTTTTTGGTATAACACACGTCTAGAAAAATGTCGTACTTTAACTCGAGGGGTCCCCGCTAGTACACTTGTCAGTGCCCAACTCGCGCCCTTTTCGCGTCAAACTCGCCAAAACTTTCGAGAAATCGCGAAGATTTGCAAAAACTCTGGCTTAATTTGTAAAAAATATCGCAAAAATAAAAAAAAATGGTCCCAACTCGTGCTTAACTTGCGACAACTCGTCAACTCGCCAACTTGACGTACACCTGGTTGTGAAGTGGAGGACACCTCGCTTTTACCTGCGCACGCTCAGACTTTCGTGATTTTTCGGCTACACGGACATGAGCCCGCATGGAGTTCAGCCCGAAACACTGTGGGCCCAAGCAGTGACCGATATGAGCCAAGCTAGACGCAGCCAGGACCAAAGCTGACGAGTCCGACTCGGAACTAAGCTCATATCGGGCATTGGTAGGGCCTACAGTGGTCAGGCTCAACTCCAGGCGGGCTCATGTCCGTATAGCCGATTTTTCCTCAGTTGCGCGATAAATGCAGCTGTAATGATGAGCAGTCTGTTACACTGATAAGAAGAAATTCAACCCTTCAACGTTTAATAGTGCGTTACTGCTAATCCAGACTCTTACTGCACAACTTTGTGTTTGAACCCACGAAATAGTTGTAGGGTTGGACACTTTCTTTATCATTTCTATGTCTTGGGTCGTTAGTGAAGTATTGTCTCTGGAAATATGCTACAACCCCGTAAGGGGCGCTAGCTTCCCTATAATTCTATTAGCGCCCGAAAAAGAGTGTTACATAGCACCTCTGTTTTTCTACTTTTTTCTGCGCACTCATGCCGCATTGAGCTACCCGAACCGCACTTACGCAGCAGTCGATCGGTATCTTAAGTTTTCGGCAAAAAATGCTCGGTAAAGTATCCACCTAGTGTCAAAAGAATTTTGAAAATTATTGGCTGAGCGATTAGCGAAGCCTATTACTCCAGTGATCAAAAAGTTTCGCGTCTGTCTGTCTGTGTGTCTGTCTGTCATCACGATAACTCGAGAACGAATTGAGCTAGGGACCTGGGATTTTCAGGGTCGTTTTGTATCATAAAAAGACAGATCGAGTTCGAAGAAGAGCATTCTAGCTCAAAAATTGGATTTAAAAAAAATCAGAAACCACAGGTCCCACAAATAATGTTTTTTAAAACATTTTTTTTTATAGTTTCCGAAAGGGTAGCTCATCAAAGTAGAGCCCTGTGGGCGAAAATTTCGTCCGTTTGGCTCTATCTTGAACCGTTTAGGCGCCACAGGGGGGTTTTGACGAAAACAAGCGAAAAAATGTACAACCCTGCATGCTTAGTCGAAGTGACGGGAAGTTGACGGGCCGGAGGCCCGTACCTTGGTGTCAATTTTTGCGCTACCCGACTCGGGTGTCAGCGCCGCAGGCCTAGGTAGATGTATGCCAGGCGCGTCGCAGCGTAACAGTGTTTCGTGAGATATCGCGAAGCCTGTTACGCGAGACGTGGTCTGGCGTACATCTACGTAGTTAAACACAACGTTACTAATAAACGATTTTCGCGTCAAACTTTTAAAAAGTCAAAGTGAATTTTCTCTTTTGTTGGCTGAGTGATTAGCGAAGCCTATTACTCAAATGATGATCAAAAAGTTTCGCGTCTGTTTGTCTGTCTGTGTGTCTGTCTGTTTGTCTGTGTGTCTGTCTGTCTGTCATCACCATAACTCGAGAACGAAGTAAGCTAGCAACCTGGAATTTTCAGGGTCATTTTGTGTCATACAAAGACAGATCAAGTTCGATGAAGGGCATTCTAGCTCAAAAATTGGATTTGAAAAAAATCAAAAACCACAGGGCCCACAAATAACGTTGTTTTTCAATATTTTTCTTTACAGTTTCCTAAGGGATGACTCATCAAAGTAGAGCCCTTCGGGCGAAAATTTCGTCTGTTTGGCTCTATCTCCAACCGTTGAGGCGCTACAGGGAGTTTTCCAAACGAAATTGACCCTAAATCATTTCAATGTTTTTTCGCAGATATATCATTCGCAGATATCATTGTCTCTGATGTGTCAACTCTTCAAAATAAAACCCTGGTGGGCAGGATTTGTGACTTTTGAAGGCGAAGGCCTATTTACGATGCTTTCCTTTGACCGACTCGGGTGTCAGCGCCGCAGGCCTACACTGTTAAAAAATTTGGATTGTAATTTTACAAATTTTGTTGGCAACTTTTTACGCAATTCAATGTTTGTAAAATTACAAACTAAAACAGTTGTAAAAAATATTGCAAACGTGTTTTGAAATTTCACAATCTGCGATCTGAAAATTAAAAACGTTAATGTGAATTTTCAAAACATCAAGGTATATAAGATTAAAATAATTTGCCATGAACATGGAGTAGGTGAACCACAGACGGTCTAGGGATCAGCTCGTTGGGCTGAAGAAGTGTCAGCTACCTCTGGGGGTAAAGTCGCAGCAAAAATACGGGGGCGCTTCAAAGGCGCCCCCTACTTCACTGGTGCGAACGGCGCCGTACCTAACTAAGGAGAGGTAGCGGGGACCGGCGCGCGCTGGAATTAGACCAATTATTTGGGGCACTTGGTTGACTTTTTGCTCAAAAACAAATGTGTAGCCAGCTACAGCATTGTGTTACAGATCATAGCGCACAAAAGTACATGTCAGTTTCTTGTGCAAATTTTAGTTAAATACTAATAATTGCTCTTGGAAGAGACGCGCTGACCACAACGCCATCTGGCGGCAGTTCTTTTAAGTACAGTTGCTGTTTCGTCGCATGAAAGTCCAAAGTCACAACGGGCTTATAGGTGTTGAGGTTCGTTGTACTGTAGTAAACCTGATGGGAGGACTTGTGCAGGTCCTGTTTCATTTGGTTTTACTTCGCAAAATTACAAACTGCAATCGGAAAATTACAATCAAATCTCACATTTCCAATAGAGTGATCACAATTTTACAATCACAAATTGTAAAATTACAAATGTCTCCTAATTTTCAGAAGACAGATTTGAATTTTCAGGAAACTTTTATGAATTTTAATAACTAATTGCAAAATTGACAATGTTATGAAATTTCCCAACCACGTTTGCAATTTTACAACTGATTTTGATGTGAAATTTCACAACTTTTTTAACAGTGTAGATAGATGTATGCCAGGCGCGTCGCAGCGTAACAGTGTTCTGTGAGGTATCGCGAAGCCTGTTACGTGAGACGTGGTCTGGCGTACATCTACCTAGTAATAACGTTTCCTATGATAGATCAAAGCTGTGATAGGAGATCGTATGCCAGACATCGGCATCTCCAAGGTGACGGGAGTTGTGCGATGTGCTGGAGCCCATTGAGACTGTCTTCAAACTGGTGAAAACCATTGAAATTCCGACATCTAAATTTTTGGATATTTAACCATGTATCCGGATGAAGCCAGAGCATACCCCTTTTCAAGAAAGTCCTATCAAAAATTTCAAAGTTAAATTTGAAATTTTGCCAATTTTGGATAACATTTCCGATTGTAAGGCATTAGTTAAATTTTTTTAAGACGTTACCCCTTATGGGAAAATTAGAAAAGAGGCTGGAACAGAATTGTGACACGAGCGGTAGACATCGGGAAAAACAACAAGAGGCACTATGTGAATCACCATGGTCCCACCTCCTACGTCGCCGCCACTAGCGGGGTCACTCTTCTGCCGGTAGCGTCCAGGCGCCCAGAAAAGTGGCACGAGTTCTGGGCCCTCGTCCTGCGCGTCCACTTCGAAGATTGAGCAGTGCGGTGATCCTGGATCACAAAATCGTGTGGTGTTAGGTTTGCGGTGATCCTGGAGGACAAAATCGTTTTAGTTTTAGTGATGGTTTCTAGCGGTTCCCATTATTGGACAATATACCGTAGGGTCGGCTGGTCACCGGCCCCCTCCCCCCCACCAGGGGAGGTGCTTCACGCTTTGTGGTCTGTATGTCCTAACTAGTAAATTGACAACCCGACCCGATCGGTCCGACGGTCTGGAAGGGTGAAATCGGCCGCTTTAGAATTGTATGCATTTCCCTTAAGGCTCAGATAGGCAGTTACCCGCTACCGCCTCTCTCCCTCCGCGCACGGGCCGGCCAGCCCGGCCTGGGAGAAGGAGCGCCTGCTGGTCCCCGGGTAGGCAAGGGGCCGTTCACAAATTACGTCACGCATCTGCCGGGGGGGAGGGGGTCTCTGCCGGCGTGACGGTCCTATCCTGAAAGCATTAGAAGGTTAGGTTAGCCGCGTGACGTGGGGGAGGGGGGGAGTCAAAACCGCCTGAAATTTGCGTGACGTAATTTGTGAACGGCCCCCAACCCGCCAGCCTCCCCCGCTCGCAGTCAACACAGTGCGCGCGTCTCGCCCCGCTGGCCCTTCAAGGACCCGGCAATCCGATCACCGCTGACGCTTCGCCCGCAATCGACTATCCTGACACTTTGCCTCAGGTCTTGCCCGCAATCGACCTGACGCCCCCGGCCTGACACTGCGACATTAGATACATTACGTCAATATTTTAAAATTTCAATTTTTTACACACTGGGTCTGGCACTGCGAGAACAGCACGGGGACAGAAGGCCCTAGCTAGTTTATTAAGAGTTGCTCATCTTCACTGCACACATGTGTTAATACCACTTTCGAAATAATGCACAAATGCTTCTTTTTCAGATGGCTGATATTGAAAGCATGCCCGACGAGCTGGTTCTGCTAATCATTAAAAAATTGGAACTACCTGAATTAAAGAATATGCTGTATGTTTCGAAGAGAATGGGATGATTGGCAACAGAAATTATAGAGAGGAATATGTACGTTATCTTTGGTTGGTACCTGGGAGTCGGCGAGGCTGAAAGTCTACAGCAAGAAATAGGTGCGGCGACTGGGATTTACCCGCTAATAGCCTACTTCGATGTGGACACAGACATACAACCTGAAATAAATGTGCGTTTTAAAAACTTTATCCAATACCCGCGGGTGACACTAAGCTCCCAGTAAATCGCAGGCAGTGTACCGGCGAGGGCAGCCTCGCGGACTCTTGCCGGCGAAGAGATCCCTACGGTATGCTTCCCTGCGAGGAGCTCGTCGCGGTACGTTAACCTGCGAGGATTACGGCCTCGCGGTTTGTTTCCCTGCGAGGATGACCTCGCGGTATTTGTCCCTGCGAGGTGAGCGTCACTACGTTAACCTGCGAGGATTACCTCGCGATTTGTTTCCCTGCGGGGATTACCTCGCGGTATGTTTCCCTGCGAGGACAGCCTCGCGGTATGTTTCCCAGCGAGGATTACCTCGCGGT
>NW_026267142.1:2457800-2460423 GCF_000697945.3 Frankliniella occidentalis | reverse complement strand
CGTTAACGGGCCGTAGGCCCGTACCTTTGTGTACATTTTTCCACTACCCGACTCGGGTGTCAGCGCCGCAGGCCAAGGTAGATGTATGCCAGGCGCGTCGCAGCGTAACAGTGTTTCGTGAGATATCGCGAAGCCTGTTACGCGAGACGTGGTCTGGCGTACATCTACCTTGTATTTATGTGGAGGCATGTTTGGCTGAGCGATAAGCGAAGCCTATCACTCCGACTGGTCGGAGAAAACTTTTTGTGTCTGTCTGTCTGTGTATCTGTCCGCACGATAACTCGAGAACGAATTGAGATAGCGACGTGGGATTTTCAGGGTCGTTTTGAGTCACAAAAAGACAGATCGAGTTCGAAGATGAGCATTCTAGCTCTAAAATTGGATTTTTAAAAAATAAAAAAAAAGGTCCAAAAATGACGTTTTTAAATAATATTTGTATGGTTTCCAAAGGGGTAACTCATCAAAGTGGAGCCCGTTTTGCCCTAGCTCACACCGTTGAGGCGCTAGATGGTATTTTTGACGAAAATAAGCGAAAAATGTACAACCCTGTATGCCTAGTCGAGGTGACAGGCCGTTGACGCGCCGTAGGCACATGTCTTTGGGTACATTATCCAACTACCCGACTCGGGTGTCAGCGCCGCAGGCCAAGTTAGAAGCAGGCCAGGCGCGTCGCAGCGTAACAGTGTTTCGTGAGATGTCGCGAAGCCTGTTACGCGAGACGTGGTCTGGCGTATATCTAGCTTGTTAGTTATTGGCTGAGCGATATGGTATTTCAACGGAGCGCTGCCCGGAACTAGGAAGAACAAAAGCGGATACAGAGAGCGGTAGTAGGGGAGGGCGCGCGGAGGAGCGGCGGGTGGAGAGGAGCCTCCCCGCCCACCCCTATCACCGCTCTCTGTATCCGCTTTTGTTCTTCATAGTTCCGGGCAGCGCTCCATTGCAATACCCTATTAGCGAAGCCTTTTTCTTCGTCTGGTGCGAAAGAACTTTGTCTGTCTGTCTGTGTATCCGTCCGAACGAAAACTCGAAAACAAAGTGCACGAGCGACCTGGGATTTTCAGGTTCGTTTTGTGTCACTAAAAGACAGATCGAGTTCGAAGATGAGCATTCTAGCTCAAAAATTTGACTTTAAAAAAATAAAAAACAAAAGGGCTCAAAAATGACGTTTTTTAAAAATAAAGGGTAACTCATCAAAGTAGAGTCCTCTAGGCGACAGCTGTGTCCGTTTTGCTCTAGCTCAACCCGTTGAGGCGCTAGATGGTAGTTTTGACGAAAATAAGCAAACGAAGTCCAACCCTGTGTGTTTAGTTGAGGTGACGGTCCGTTCCGTATCTTTGTGTAACTTACATTTTCCAACTACCCAACTCGGGTGTCAGCGCCGCAGGCCAAGGTAGATGTATGTCAGGCGCGTCTCAGCGTAACAGTGTTTCGTGAGGTATCGCGAAGCCTGTTACGCGAGACGTGGTCTGGCGAACACCTACCTTGTAGTTAGTCTTTGGTATTGAGTTCTACTCACACTCATTATCACAGCTTTGTACCTGGCTATCACAGGATGTTATATCACAGATGTTTTGACAGTTGTCAGTGGCAATGAATATAATAATAGAGATTACGCCGAGTGTGTATGCTTCTGTAAATCACTTCCAAGGTTTTCATTGTCATCCTCTGATTTGATTTCAGTTTGTCTCCCTTATTAATCTTCACTACAATCTTACAGTCCCGAGAGTATGTGGTTAATATCTAGCCATTATGCTTGAGATCCCTGCCTTTTTTAGACAGATGGTCCACTTCTGGAGTCAGATGGTCATTAATGTAGATTTTCGACAGAGGTCGTTGGTAGTTAATATCACTGGCCATGAGGGTTCTTTTCTTTAAGCGTCCAAAATCACAGTCGGCATTCATGCCATCTGTTGGTTAGTTTTGCTATAATTTTCCTGGGTTTTCCAATGTTGCTTTCTCCCAAGCGACGTGTTATGTCTATGGCCTGGTGGACAAGTTCAACGCACATTGCTCCAGCTAGGCAATGTCGGTTGTTTATATCCTCTTCCATTTCCTCTGGCAATCCTGATAGAATCAGGTTGTTCTTCCGATAATATTGCTGGATCTCACTTATTTCCTCGCAGTTCTTTTTTATGTGTGTGGTGGCTCCGGAGAGAGTTTCGGGGTCCAGTTGAGTTTTGAGAGAGTTAATCTCGTTTTGTATTCCTTCATACTTTCTAGACACGAAGTCCTGGGTAGCTATTATTCCAAACACTTCTTTTTTGATTTCGGAAATACTGCTGTAGATCTTGTGAGTCAGGAAGACCATGAGGTCATTGAGGTTAGGTCGTGGGGTACAGTCTATTCGGTGACATTTCCAAGATTTCTCAGCACTGGTGCAGATTTCATTTAATTGTTAAGCACTTACTTTAGTACACTCCCTAAGAGAAAATAGACGTCTATATATTTCGATAGATCGTCTAATGCCCGTCTAGCTGGTCTAAGTTTTTAGACGACTAGACGTAGATGACCAAAAGAGGTCTAGTAGACATCTTTTCACATCTACGACTAGGTTTCGTCGAGAAACAGACGACCCGAGACGATCTATTTATTGTCTAACCTGTCTATGTACTTAGACGTCTAG
>NW_026267142.1:2454545-2457661 GCF_000697945.3 Frankliniella occidentalis | reverse complement strand
TGTTTCCCTGCGAGGACAGCCTCGCGGTATGTTTCCCAGCGAGGATTACCTCGCGGTTTGTTTCCCTGCGAGGACAGCCTCGCAATTCGTTTCCCTGCGAGGAGAGCCTCGCGGGAGGTGTTCCAGCGAGGATAGCTTTGTGGGCACGAACTCGTAACCTTGGACGGGTTAACGGCAAGCTCCAGGAGGTGGCGGACTGGAGGTTTCGGTCATGCATATCGAACCCTGGGGGATCTAACACTTAGTACTGTACACGATTCTAAGTGGTCCTCTGTGTGTTTCAGGACAGAACATTGCCATAATAAAATTTACGTGGGTAAAAGTTCATGGGAAATAATGCTGAAAGCATTAAAAAAACACAAAAGAAAACATAATAATAAAAAAAGACAACTAGTCAAACATCAGCTGTTTGATGGTGAATGAGGTATTTTACGACGTCTGCTCCCGGACCATAACAAAGCCATGACCAAGCGCACGGTTTCTCGCGTATCTTCGCTAATACTGAAAAGAAATCATGTTCTACATAATTTTAAAGCTGAGAACCTCAAGAATCTGGTTCACGAGAAATCGCGACATTACACGCCAGTGACCTGCGGCTTGTTATGGTCCAAAAGCCGGGGTTCCTTCTTTTATTCTTATTCGTAAAATACCTCATTCCTATGCTCAGCTTCAAAACACTATTTTAATGACATACTAAAAGAGTGTGTGAGGCTTCATAATTATTTGATAATTGGCTGAGCGATTAGCGATGCCTATTACTCCGGTTTTATTTTTTTTCAAACCGGAACCTCCCGACCTTCTCCCTAGGGATCATGAGGCCTTTTCGGGTGTTATGTTTTACTGCAGTGATGACCAAAAAGTTTCGCGTCTGTCTCTGTGTCTGTGTGTGTGGTTGTGTGTCTGTCTGTACGCACGAAAACTTGAGAACGAATTGAGCTAGCGACCTGGGATGTTCAGGGTCGCTTTGTGTCATAAAAAGACAGATCAAGTTCGAAAAAGAGCATCCCAGCTCTAAAATTGGATTTAAAAAAAATCAAAAACCACAGGTCTCACAAGTAAGGTTTTTAAAAATTATTTTTTAACAATTTCCTAGGGGGTAACTCATCAAAGCAGAATCCTACGGGCGAGAATTTCGTCCGTTTGGCTCTATCTTTAACAGTTTAGGCGCCAGAGGTAGTTTTTGATGCAAATAAGCGGAAAAATGTGCAATCCTGCATGCTTAGTCGAAGTGACGGGAAGTTGACGGGCCGGAGGCCCGTATCTTTTTATTGGCTGAGCGATTAGCGAAGCCTATTACTCCAGTGATGATCAAAAAGTTTCGCGTCTGTCTGTCTGTCCGTGTGTCTGTGTGTCTGTTTGTCTGTCCGCACGAAAACTCGAAAACGAATTGAGCTAGCGACCTGGGATTTTCAGGGTTGTTTTGTGTCATAAAAAGACAGATCGAGTTCGAAGAAGAGCATTCTAGCTCGAAAATTGGATTTTTAAAAAATCGAAAACCACAGGTCCCAAAAATGACATTTAAAAAAAATATTCTTTTACAGTTTCCTGAGGGGTAACTCATCAAAGTAGAGCCCTTCGGGCGAAAATTTCGTCCATTAAGCTCTATCTTAAACCGTTTAGGCACCAGAGGGAGTTTTCTCCACGAAAATGACCGCAAAACATTTCTATGTTTTTTCTCAGATATTTGTTGGTCTCTGGTAGGGTAACTCGTAAAAATAAAACCCCGAAGAACAAAATTTGTGACTTTTGGGGCCGAAGGCCTGCTGACGACCGTGCCTTTTGCCCAACTCCGGTGTCAGCGCCGCAGGCCTAGGTAGATGTATGCCAGGCGCGTCGCAGCGTAACAGTGTTTCGTGAGATATCGCGAAGCCTGTTACGCGAGACGTGGTCTGGCGTACATCTACCTAGTACATTTTGCACCACCCGATTTGGGTGGCAGCGCCGCAGGCCTAGGTAGATGTATGCCAGGCGCGTCGCAGCGTTACAGTATTTTGTGGGATATCGCGAAGCCTGTTACGCCAGACGTGGTTTGGAGTACATCGGTAACCAGGTATTTGGTGGTGAAGTAACTAATCCAACGGAAACCTCGAAGAACAAAATTAGTGGCTTTTGGGGCCGAAGGCCTACGTACGACTGCATCCCTTGCCCGACTCGGGTGTCAGCGCCGCAGGCCTACGTAGATGTATGCCAGGCGCTTCGCAGCGGAACAGTGTTTCGTAAAATATCGCGAAGCCTGTTACGCGAGACGTGGTCTGGCGTACCTCTACCTAGTTGGCTGAGCGTGAGCGATTAGCGAATCCTATTAGTCCAGTGATGATCAAAAAGTTTCGCGTCTGTCTGTCTGTGTGTGTGTCTGTACGCACGATAACTCGAGAACGGATTGAGCTACCGACCTGGGATTTTCAGGGTCGTGTTGTACCTTAAAAAGACATATCGAGTCCGAAGAAGAGCATTGTAGCTCCAAAATTGGATTTAAGAAAAAGTAAAGAACCACAGGTCCCACAAATGTTTATAAAAAATATTTTTTTAGTTTCCTTAGGGGTAAGTGGAGCCCTCTGGGCGAAAATAAAGCATTCCGGTAAAGCTGAATGCAAGGGAAGAAGAAAACGGAACTCGCCATGCTTTAACATGTGACTTCCGTTTTCTTGTTCCCTGCATTCTTCTGCATTTCAGCTTTACCGGAATGCTTTATTTCGTCCGTTTGGCTCTATCATAAACCATTTAGACGCCACAGGGACAAGCAAAAAAATGAACAACCCTGCATGCTACGTCGAAGTGACGGGAAGTTGACGGGCCGGAGGTCCGAATCTTTGAGTACATTTCTGCTCTACCCGACTCGGGAGTCAGCGCCGCAGGCCAAGGTAGATGTATGCCAGGCACGTCGCAGCGTAACAGTGCTTCGTGAGATATCGCGAAGCCTGTTACGCGAGACATGGTCTGGCGTACATCTACCTTGTTGGCTGAGCGATTAGCGAAGCCTATTACTCCATCTGGTCGAAAAAAACTTTGTCTGTGTATCTGTGTGACTGTGTGTCTGTGTATCTGTCCGCACGAAAACTCGAAAACAAAGTGCGCGAGCGACCTGGGATTTTCAGGGTCGTTTTGTGTCATAAAAA
>NW_026267142.1:2445598-2449415 GCF_000697945.3 Frankliniella occidentalis | reverse complement strand
AGGTCTCTTGGCCACTCTAAATCAGAAGGGAAAGAGTCCCGAGTCTGGAAAGACGAATGCTACCGGAACCAGACTGACCTCACGTAGGAGGCAACTCGTGGCGTAGTGGTCAGCGTCGAGGGTTACCAATCCGCAGTTCCGAGGTTCGAAACCGGCCAAGGTAAGGTAAAATAGGAAGAATTAATCAATTCAATAAGTTACAATCGAGATAACGATCTACCAAAGAGAAAGAAGAAAAGCGCCAGAGGAAGAAAATACAGAAATGTTTTTGAATTTGAAGGTTGCATTATAAAAAAATTAGAAATATCTAGATGTCATCTGAAAGGCATCTAAATATAGACGTCTACTGATAGACGTCTAAAAGATGCCTCGATAGAGACAATCAAGACGGTCTAATAGACGTCTACCGAAGACGTCTATTAGACAAATTGCCGTCTAGCAGTAGATGTCTATTAAACATCTAATAGACGTCTATTTTCTCTTAGGCTCTGTGAATTCTTCTATGATATTCATCATCACAGTTCACAACTTCCTCAGTGTTTTTTATCACTTTTTCCACCGGTAGAACAGATAGCCGCCATGTTCACCGCCTGATATGACATCAAAAATATGAAAAACGAGGATGTCGTAACATCTGTGTGCAAAAAGTTCAAGTCCACCTTAGTTCCGTTCCCTGAGCTGATAAAGCGGGAACTCATTTATTATCACATTGATTTTCTGATAGAGAAAATCTTTGCTCTATTTTAATTGTTTCAAGTTAATAAACAAAGTGAGAAAACCTAATACAAAACAAATGAAATTGTAAAACTCCATAGAAATGTCATGTACTTTTAAGTTTAGAAAAATATAAAAAGTCTTCAATCCAAAACCTTTTTCTTCAAATCAAACTAACTCGTGAACTTAGATGGTGTTGACCACACTTTAAAATTGAATCGTGTAAGACTTGCAAACAAATGTTATCGTTTAGAATATGATTCTACTGTAGACTAGCTATATGTACGCCAGACCACGTCTCGCGTTACAGGCTTCGCGATATCTCACGAATCACTGTTACGCTGCGACGCGCCTGGCGCACATATAGCTAGGCCTGCAGAGCGGAGCGGAGGTGAGTGCTGCCTCTTAGAACAAACGTATACGGTTAGAAACTAATGAACACATGCTGAGGACGTAAAATTAAATACGTGGTGAAACTTACAACAGGCACCCACTCATCCTCCTCCATCCTCCGTTCAGCCCAATGCACCACTAAATTTAGGGGTCTGCTTGGAGTCCCGCCCCTGATACAGCGTTCACACGCTGTGACACACCGCGCTACCACCACCGCCACCCTCCCCTACGTCCTCCCAAACCACGACAGGGGCAAACATGCTGAGGGTTCAAAGATTCGAGAAGATTCCTCGTTAAAGTCCAACACCAGTCCTGTGGGCTCCTGCCCCAGAGATCTGCGATGGTCCATCGGGCTCCGCCCGCTGCCGCCTGCAACTCTGCTCTGAGGACGAAACCTATAAATATGGTCGAGTTGAGATGTTTTGGGGTAGGCCTATGTCTTATGTTGTTCAAATTAAATCCCGTCTTCGACCAATCCCGCTCGCTTGGTGCTGCAGTAGCTAATTTGCATAGCTCCCTTATGGCCAACTTAGCAAATTTGGGGAGTCCATCTGGGCGGTCCTGAATAATTAAAACATGTCAAAATACAAATCGACATTGGATTAAGGATTTTAAGATTAAAGTGATTACTTAATTTTAAACTTGAAAGCTCACCATCATACCAATTTAGATGCTGGTGGGCTATAGAGACGGACATGGCCTGACATTTGTCGACCTCGTCCTGGGGTTGGTGCCGGGGCTGCCTCTTGTACTTGTTGTACTTTCCCAGGCGGGCTACTTTTGGGGGTGGAGGGGCCTCATCATGTGCCTGAAGTGCGTCAGCGTCGGCGGCCTCACCCGCGCCGATGAGGTTCCGCACTTTGGCTATAACCTGTGTGAAAAATGTCACCATTACTATTTGTATACCAGGTAGATGTACGCCAGACCACGTCTCGCGTAAAAGGCTTCGCGATATCTCACGAAACACTGTTGCGCTGCGACGCGTCTGGCATACATCTACCTAGGCCTGCGGCGCTGACCAAGTCGGGTAGCGCAAAAATGTACACTAAAAGACGGGCCGAAGACGGGCCTCCGGCCCGTCAACTTCCCGTCACTTCGACTAAGCATGCAGGGTTGTACATTTTTTTGCGATTGTTTTCGTCAAAAACTCCCTGTGGATGGTTGAAGATAGTGCCAAACGGAGGAAATTTTCGCCCTAGGGGCTCTACTTTGATCAGTTACCCAGTAGGAATTTGTGAAAAAAATATTATTAAAAACATTAGTTGTGGGACCTGTGGTTTTTAGCCCGCCCTTCTGCTTTGAAAAGCTATCCAGCGGGCTTATGCAAACGACCTCGTGTGTGTGTGTGTCTGTCTGTTCCACTAGAAGAAGATGTGCTAGAGACTTGAAATTTTCAGGGTATCTTAGGTCCACTCCTAGAGAACGAAACGCCTACGGCAAATCCTGGCAACCACCCCTAAAGGGCTAAAAGGGGGTATCAAAGAAAATGGGGTAGGTCAAAAAAGTCAAAAAAAATATTTTTTTACAATGTCCTCAGGGGTAACTCGTCGAAGTAGAGCCGTGTGGGCTAAAATTTCGTCCGTTTGGCTCTACTATCTCTAACCGTTTAGGCGCTGGAGGGTCTTTTTTGACGAAAATAAGCTTAAAATTGCTGTAGTGAACAATAAGTTGTAGAAGGAGGCCCAAAACCGCAAAACAGGGAAAGAAACTCCCTCCCCCACCCCAAAAAACGTTCTCTAAGCAGAAGGGTGGGTTGTAGTCGTGGTGCTTCACCGTTACATCAGTAGTAAGAGTCCCCCATTAGGGCCATCCGCTATCTTGGTCCCCCAATCTGACATGGCCCCAATCTGCCGGTTCCCCATTCTGCCATCCTTCCAGAGCCTAACCCAACCTAAGGGTGGGTCTTATCATCCCCTAACTCAACCTAGCTCTTATCAACCCCTATCTTATCAGCCCCTAACACAGCCTAACCTATCGAGGATTGGCGGAGGGGCGTAAGTGATGGGGCCTAACCTATCGAGGATTGTCGGAGGGGTGGGTCTTATCAACCCCTAACATAACCTATCGAGGATTGACCTAAGGGATGATGGCAGATAGGCCCCGCGCTGGCCCCGATAGGCCCCTCGTTGGCCGTGCCCGCCTCGACCTCCACGAGCAGGGTGGCCGGCGTGCCCACCTCGGCCTCCACGAGCAGGGTGGCCGGCGTGCCCACCTCGGCCTCCACGAGCAGGGTGGCCGGCGTGCCCGCCTCCGCCTCCACGAGCAGGGTGGCCGGCATGCCCGCCTCGGCCTCCACGAGCAGGCACTCCAGGAGCATGTTGGGCGCCTCGGCCTCGGGGTGCACCGCGGCCTCTCGCACGCCCACCACGGCCTCGCCCGCGCCCTTGAGGCAGTGCATCAATCTGTGATCAGGAACATACATTAGTCTTTCACCTACATTTAGGTTACAACTCCCTACAACACCATTGAAACTCACCAATTGCACCTGGGCCGGCGCAGGGGCTGGAGGGATGGCCGCGACCACACGGTCCAGCTGCCCCGCGTCACGGAGGCACTGGCACTGGCACTCGCCGTCGGCTGCCGGGCCGCAGGGGTGGGTGGCGCACAGGGGGCAGTGCGCATCCTCACGCACGCCTGCAACATGAAGAGCTTGCGTTAGGATCTGAACGCGCGCGCGCACTCACATACACACACACACACACACACACAC
>NW_026267142.1:2443365-2445488 GCF_000697945.3 Frankliniella occidentalis | reverse complement strand
AAAAAAAAATCAAAAAAAGGCTAACAAGACCTCCCAAACACGAAACCGACCATTTCCGAATTATGCCCAGCAATAGAAAGTTTCCAGGTTCAAAAAAGCGTTCAAAATTGGCCATTTCGCCTCCATAATCTTTCCTAGGCTGGGCATAATTCCTATTTTTACACGGAAGGTGTCTTGACCCCCTCAACCCAAAATAGACAATCTCCGAATTATGCCCAGCAATAGAAAGTTTCCAGGTTCAAAAAAAACGTTCAAAATTAGCCATTTCGCCTCCAGGATCTTTCCTATGCTGAGCATAATTCCTATTTTTACAGGCAAGGTGTCTTTTGACCCCCTCAACCCAAAATAGACAATCTCCGAATTATGCCCAGCAATAGAAAGTTTCCAGGTTCAAAAAAAACGTTCAACATTAGCCATTTCGCCTCCAGGATCTTTCCTATGCTGAGCATAATTCCTATTTTCACAGGGAAGGTGTCTTTTGACCCCCTCAACCCAAAACGGACCATTTCCGAATTATGCCCAGCAATAGAAAGTTTCCAGGTTCAAAAAAGCGTTCAAAATTGGCCATTTCGCCTCTAGAATCTTTCCTATGCTAGGCATGATTCCTATTTTCAGAGAGAAGGTGTCTTTTGACCCCCTCAACCCAAAACGGACCATCTCCGAATTATGCCCAGCAATAGAAAGTTTCCAGGTTCAAAAAAGCGTTCAAAATTGGCCATTTCGCCTCCAGAATCTTTCCTAGGCTGGGCATAATTCCTATTTTTACACGGAAGGTGTCTTTTGACCCCCTCAACCCAAAACGGACCATTGAACGCTTTTTTGAACCTGGAAAATTTCTATTGCTGGGCATAATTCGGAAATGGTCCGTTTTGGGTTAAGGGGGTCAAAAGACAACCTACCTGTGAAAATAGGAATTATGCCCAGCATAGGATAAATCCTGGAGGCGAAAAGGCTAATTTTGAACGCTTTTTTTAAACCTGGAAACTTTCTCTTGCTGGGCATAATTTGGAAATGGTCCGTTTTGGGTTAAGGGGGTCAAATGACACCTTCCCTGTAAAAATAGGAATTATGCCCAGCATAGGAAAGATTTTGGAGGCGAAATGGCCAATTTTAAACGCTTTTTTGAACCAGGAAACTTTCTATTGCTGGGCATAATTCGGAAATGGTCCGTTTTCGGTTAAGGGGGTCAAAAGACACCCTACCTGTGAAAATAGGAATTATGCCCAGCATAGGATAAATCCTGGAGGCGAAATGGCTAATTTTGAACGCTTTTTTTAAACCTGGAAACTTTCTATTGCTGGGCATAATTCGGAAAAGGTCCGTTTTGGGTTAAGGGGGTCAAATGACACCTTCCCTGTAAAAATAGGAATTATGCCCAGCATAGGAAAGATTTTGGAGGCAAAATGGCTAATTTTGAACGCTTTTTGGAACCTGGGAACTTTTTATTGCTGGGTATAATTCGGAGATGGTCCATTTAGGGTTGAGGGGGTCAAAAGACACCTTCCCTGTGAAAATAGGAATTATGCCCAGCATAGGAAAGATTCTGGAGGAAAAATGGCCAATTGTGAACGCTTTTTTGAACCTGGAAACTTTCTATTGCTGGGCATAATTCGGAAATGGTCCGTTTTGGGTTAAGGGGGTCAAAAGACACCTTCCCTGTAAAAATAGGAATTATGCCCAGCATAGGATAAATCCTGGAGGCAAAATGGCTAATTTGGAACGCTTTTATGAACCTGGAAACTTTCTATTGCTGGGCATAATTCGGAAATGGTCCGTTTTGGGTTAAGGGGGTCAAAAGACACCTTCACTGTAAAAATAGGAATTATGCCCAGCATAGGAAAGATTCTGGAGGCGAAAGGGCCAATTTTGAACGCTTTTTTGAACCTGGAAACTTTCTATTGCTGGGCATAATTCGGAGATTGTCTATTTTGGGTTGAGGGGGTCAAAAGACACCTTCCCTGTAAAAATAGGAATTATGCCCAGCATAGGAAAGATTCTGGAGGCAAAATGGCTAATTTTGAACGCTTTTTTGAACCTGGAAACTTTCTATTGCTGGGCATGATTCGGAAATGGTCGGTTTCGTGTTTGGGAGGTCTTGTTAGCCTTTTTTTGATTTTTTTTTT
>NW_026267142.1:2441552-2443315 GCF_000697945.3 Frankliniella occidentalis | reverse complement strand
TCCCGGGGGGTTGAGGCTCTTCGACGGGGACCTGCTCCGGGCTCGGTGGAGGCGGGGGTGGCGGGCCTGCCGGCGCGCTTGCAGGGAGGGTCTTCGGAGTGGATGTGGCCTCCGGCCCCTCATACAGAAAATCATACTCCTGAAAAAGACGGTCACAAACGGATATTAGTTTCTGTTCAACATGGGTGGACGCCCAAACGGTAGGGTGCGCGACGCACACATGCTCATGCACTCACACGCACACACGCACACACACACACACACACACACACACGCGCGCGGCAAGAGTCGTCAGGCACATCACCTCCATGCCCATCATGACGAACGCGACACAGCCGACCATGTTCAGGGTGCTGAACTTGGGCGCGACTTGACGTGAACGCGATCTACTCGCAGGGCAAGCTCTTTGGCGCGAGCCGCCCGCAAGTCGAGGACTTTTGGCGGCGTGCCCCGGCGGCGAGCACGACCTGCTCGAGGATCACGACGAGAGGGTGGGCGCACTACCCACCAGGACACCGATGTCCTTCGAGACGAATCAGGGCCTCGCCCAGGCGCGCGCCTGTTCAGCTCAGCGCTGCTCCCTTCCCACGCTCGCGCCGGCAAGTTCCGAGAAGACGCGTCCCTCCTCCCCCCTCCCCCGACCAACACCGACAGGAACAGACGTGTCGCGTCGCAGGGAATGACACAAAATCGTTTCGATCACTATTTTAAGCCCAAATTCAACCATTCATTTGCCGATTGCATCACCTCCTTTCTCTCAGCCCTCTGCGAACGCTCGAGGGACGAGAGCGGGAAAGAACAAAGGCACCAGGCCCGCGGCGGCGGGCCGTTCTGGCGGGGCCAAAACGGACGCCCACCGTGACACCAAGTGAAATCAGCATATAAACGGACGAAATTTTATGATTTGAGCATTCACCGAGCTGACGCAACCAAACACAAGAGCACAGGCAACAGATTTTGGCGCGAAGCGCGAACAAGACGTACGCGCCACAAGAAAAGCACACTCGCTCATACAGAATTCGTACATTAAAAAGACAGAAATCATGAGAAAACATAGCATAGAGAAGTATTTACAGCGCACGAGCGCGAGAAACGTGAACACAAGCTTCTAGGTAAGGTGCAAACAGGAAAAGAAACATAAGGACTGCGATACATAAGCACTCGTGATTCTAGAGAAAAGGTGCAAGCTTAAGAAACAGCGTACACAAACACCAAAAGTGCTAGTATGTATAACACAGACTCACCAGCGGATTCGACGCGCGCATAACGATCGGACTTGAGGCACTTCACGGTGGCGAAAACGATCGGACTCGAGGAACTTGATGCCGGCGAACACAAGGATATCACTGTACTCACCATGTTCATCTCCTCCTCAAGGGAGAGGTGATGCAGCTCAACAACGACACAATCCTCATCCTCTGATGAGGATTCACCATAAGTCTTGATGAGGTCCATGTCTTGACGATGGCGCAACAGAGTGAGGCGAGCGAAGGCACGGGGTGAAGTGATGAGCGGCGCGGGGTGGCTGGCTGGCGGCAGCGCCGCCGCCGCCCCCTCCACCCCCGAAAACTACCGCCTCCGGCCCGCGCCACCTGGGCGCTAGAGGGCGCGCGGGGCGCAGCGCGAAAATTTGAAAGCTCCATACACTTAAGCATGCATGTTGGCGATCGGCCGGCCGGACGCCCACCTCCCCACAGGGGCGGGTCCAGGCGTACGTGTTGACACCCGTCGCAGGGGCGGGTCCAGGCGTACGTGTTGACACC
>NW_026267142.1:2428547-2441502 GCF_000697945.3 Frankliniella occidentalis | reverse complement strand
CAGGGGCGGGTCCAGGCGTACGTGTTGACACCTGTCTCAGGGGCGGATCCAGGCGTACGTGTTGACACCCGTCGCAGGGGCGGGTCCAGGCGTACTTGCTGAGACCCGTCGCAGGGGCGGGTCCAGGCTTAGACCCGTCGCAGGGGCGGGTCCAGGTTGAGACCCGTCGCACCCCGCACTTGTACGAACGTGTACCCCCATCCTCAGGTTATGTTAGGCCCCATCACTTACGCCCCTCGGGCAATCCTCGATGGGTTAGGTTACGCCATCATCCCTTAGGTCAATCCTCGATAGGTTATGTTAGGGGTTGATAAGACCCACCCCTCCGACAATCCTCGATAGGTTAGGCCCCATCACTTACGCCCCTCCGCCAATCCTCGATAGGTTAGGCTGTGTTAGGGGCTGATAAGATAGGGGTTGATAAGATCTAGGTTGAGTTAGGGGATGATAAGACCCACCCTTAGGTTGGGTTAGGCTCTGGATAGATGGCAGAATGGGGAACCGGCAGATTGGGGCCATGTCAGATTGGGGGACCAAGATGGCGGATGGCCCTAATGGGGGACTCTTACTACTTACATCCCTTTCTCGTGTCTACGGGGCAAATTTTAAGGACGACGGGCTTTGCGGGCCGAAGGCCTAGTACGTCATTCGATTATGTTCTTCAGCAAATCGCGTGACGGAAATGGTCGGGCCGCAGGCCCGACCATCGCCGCCGGCAGGCCAAGCAGGCCCGGCCTGAGCGACAACGTTCACCCGGATCGCATTGCGATTTTGAGCCGTCCCGACGTGTGCCGGCAAATTCAAACGAAAGCGCTATGTGCCGCGCTGACGCCGAGCGGAGCTAGTGCACCCTTGCACGCCCTCCTCGCCCAGCGTGTGCACTCTGGCCAAGTGGATACAGCGACGGACTTTGAATCAGACGACGTTGCTGGCGACGGGTTCGCCACGCACGGTCCATCGGCGGCCGGGCCGGTTACGTTTACTTTTTGAGGACTGAACGGATTCAGACGCGTTTCAGACGGCCTTGTCGGTCCTGCCTGAGCGAGGTCCGATCACGGTCTGAATATAGCTGATTTTCAGACCGTTCTCAGTCCGAGTTCAGGCGCCCGTCAGACCACAGCCAGACCTGGATCAGTCCACGTTCAAACTCTTCCGGGTAAACGTTGGAGCTCTGAACACGATCTGAACGCGGACCGATGGGCGTCTGACTGGCGTCTTACTGCGGTCTGAACAAGCTCTTGATTTTCAGACGCAGTTCGGTTCACGTTCAGCCTCTCTTTGTCACACGGGAACGAGCTGATGGACCACATCGTGAGGGCGCAAGTGTCCGCCAAACTGCCAATGAACACTTCCCGTAGTGCCCCTGGCACGGGGCGGAAGGGCTCACCTGGGCCTTCCCCACTTCCCTGCACTGCAGTGATGCAGCTGGTGTTTACTGAGTGACGATGTCCCCGACTTGAAGGAAAGTACTGAGTCGCAGTTGACACACATGGCCGTCCCGACCTCCAAGTCGGTTTCCCGGTCCAAGACGACGTTGAACGTCTTCCACACTTGGCTGGAGGTGCCTCGTTTTGACTAGGGGCCGTGTAGTAGTCTCTTCTTCTCAGTTTTCAAGATCAATTCTTCCACAAGGTCTGCCCCGGAAGAAGAGGACGTCGTCGACGCACTAGACGGGGTCGGGGACGCGAGGGGCACGCTCACACGACTCACGCCCGCCACTTCTGGCACGCCGCACAGTGGTCGGAGGAGCCTGATTGAATAGGCCGCTAAAATAGATCCTCATCCCCCACTGACGTAAAAACTGGTGTACGGGGGTTTTTGATACCGCTGATTACGAATCTGACAATCTTTTTGGTAGGCGGGTCGTCCTTAAATTAGTTTTAAATGTCATCAACATTTAAGGACGGTCCCCTACGACTTTTTTTGGTTGCGTGGGGGGTTTTCGATACCGCTGATTACGAATCTGACGATACTTTTGGTAAGGGGGTCGTCCTTCAATTACTTTTACATGTCATTAACATTTATAGACGGTCCCTTACGATTTTTTTATATGCGTAGGGATCGAAACACTATATTCTTTCTGAAAACATTGAAAATTTTGATGTAGCTGCCTTCTATGTATAAAATGTCGCGCGATCTCATATAACTCGCTTGTTGTCGTTTTCGATTTTTATTTAATGCGATTTTGGTTTTTTTCTCAATTTTTTTCCTGACTTTTTCTGATTTTTCTGATTTTTTTCTATTTTTTCCGGTTTTTAACTGATTTTTTTTCCAAATTTTTATGGGGGGTCTTCTTAATTTTTTCTGTTTTTTTCCTGATTTTTTTGATTTTTTTCCTGATTTTTTCGGTTGAATCTTTGGCATTTTTTTCTGATTTTTAGAGGATTTACATTGATTTATTAAAAAACGCGTCTGGGTGCAGCGAAGCCTGTTACGCGAGACATTACAGCACTACTACATAGCCGCAGCGCAGCGAGTCATGATAACGATAGGAAGTGCCACACTTATTTGTGATCACCCGCGCTGATGCGTGGATGCCAAAATGTACCTTGCGCATGTGAGCATTTAGACCTATATTACCTAGTTTGCGATGTAAACATTGACTTCGTACTTACAATTTCAGTTCTTCCAGAAGGGCAGGTACTTGTTTTCGTTGCGGTAAAGAGCTCATTAAACGCCATTTCTCGTAGATCACCACGTATTTCATTTTAAGTATAAAAACAATTCATTAACACAAACCATGCACAACCACTGGTAGTCGGACGTTGACGCGCTACGCTAGGGCTGTCCGTACGTCACGATCGCCGCCGGAACAGGGAACAGGGCGAGCCGGGCTGGTGAAGGAGAACGGGGGAAACATGCGGGAAACATGGGGGCGTCGAGTACGAAATATTCCTTAGTCTTACTACCTTTTACTTTCATTGACGCCCGGGGTGGCACCTGGTGGCAGCTCAAACCATTACGGGATGTTGTGGGCACCTATGGAGAACATTTTTACGCTGTCCTCGTTTTGGTCAAAGTTGGACCAAATTTGTACTCGCCTATCAAAGGTGTGAAAACTACAAGTAAAGTTAAGTGTAAAAATATTGACCGTCTGACACACGTGGGGAAGTTCAGAGGGGGGAGCATCACTGGATAGGACTATTTCAACCATGGTGCATTAGATGGAAGCCGAGGTATACGCTCCCTGCTTCACATACGGGCACGGTGGCCTCTCACATTGTGACATACAAATCATGTTAGAGAGCCCCGAGAGAGAGGGTCATCTTTGACAGGCGGTAACTCCGGAACCACTCGACCAATATGAGACCACTTTTGCGTGGGGGACTTTTAAACAATTCCTAACCGATAGAAAAAAAACCCGAACTCGATGAGACCAACTTGAGATTTCTGACTTTTGGCGGCCTAAACTGGCATTTCCGACCACTGTGCGCCGTCGTCGGCGCCCGGGACACCGGGCACGACGAGGGCGAGCGGGGGAGGACCAGCACCAGCAGGTTCCAGACCAGGTTGTTTGTTGATATGGTGGCGGCGAGCACGCGACTTTGGGGTCGGTACCGATATAGTTCACCACACTACACTTCCACGCACTTCTCACTTCACACCAAATACACTACAGCGCACTATCACAATCACGCCAATCACGATTGCCCAGTCTGATTTGAACGAATTTCGATCGATGCAACCCGTGCACTGACACCGGCGGCCGGGCGAGCGATTGCAGCGCTTGCTTGATCAGGCGGATGTTGTTTTGACAACGGGCAGTGGCTTGGCCTGAGCAGCCGGCTGGTAGCACCCCCTCGCGTTAGTGTCAGTGTTGTGTAGCGTGTGAAGATGAACATAGAAAGAAGTCGATCGTAGCACCGATGTAACACTCGTGTATTATTTTTGTTTTCGTAATTTTACAATTTTATTAACTCGCCGTCGATAATCATGCACTTGGTCAAAGGGAATTCCCATTCATCACGTCCCGGTGCGGCGCGCTGGCCAACAGAAGTTTGGGGGAGGGGGAGGGGTCCGCGTCAGCTGTGAGAGCCGAGAGCACGTCGTGTGAGGGACCCACCGGATCCATTCGCTCCGCCAAGCTCACCCGCGCGCGCCTGGCGTCGACCGCCCGAAATAGCGAGTGGTAGTTGTGGTATCATGGATTCAAGTCCATCTGATCACGAATTACGTGCAAATGAGGCAAAGCGCGTTACCAAAGTGTGTTGTGTGCCACAGTGCGACAATAAGGCAGTCGGTAGTCTAAGTTTTCTTTAGTTTCCCGACGATTTGAAGATTAGGAAAGAATGGGAAGTGGCTTTGCGGATGGGCAAGCCGGCGTCGAACGCCCTGCGTGTTTGTGGTCATCGTTTTCTAGCGCCAGATTACTTTCCAGGAGGTGTGTCACCCCAAAATCGCATATTTTCTCTCGTGTCCTGATAAGGCTTGCAAAAGGTCTCTCCTTTTATTTTTGTCTCCTTCCCAACGCTCTGTTTTCACGATTTTTTGTTTGCAGCTGACCAGAAGAAAGTGAAGCGACTCAAACTTACGGCCATCCCATCTCAAAATCTTCCAGTCAGACAGCATGACAAAGTCTTAAGTGTTGAGGCCAAGGAGAAGAAAGAGGGGCGTTCGAGGAGAAGAGAGGAAAGGGCAGCTGCTAGGCCGAGGCCAGCCTCACCACCTTCACCCATTGAAGAAGCAAATCAAGCAAACAGTGATGCTCAGTAAGTGCACATTTTACACTTTAAAAAATCTCATTCTCTCGTATCCACGTCATCATTTTATAATTAATAAATTTTTATATTTTTAATAAGGATAACGGACAGAATGAAGACGACGCAGCACAATCAAACGAAGAACCTAAATCCAAAGATGTATCTTGTCAGAGAGACCCTTCGAAATGTGACTGCAAAATGACAGAGAAGCCAAAGGAACCAATGCCGGCGCCGAAAGGTAAAAGAAGAGCACATCTCCATTATGGCCGAACCGGGGTCTAAATTTCTGGGTCACTCAACGCCTATCTCTGGTAAGTCTTGTGTTAGTGATCTAAATGTTGCCAAAAAAGAAATGTGTTTAAAGCACAGAATCATTCTAGTCTTAATAAAATTGAAACTAAATTCGTCATTTACCTCATTATCAATATTGATGGGAGTGTGCCGTCAGACTTGCTCAAATTATTTTAATGAACTATTGGGTAGGGCCTCTTTTGCGCATTGTACTGGAGACAATGATTCCGTGGCCTGACCATGAAGTAATTAGATCCAATATACCAATAGCTTTTAAAAATTATAGGAATACTAGAATAGTTTTAGACTGTGCAGAGACACTCATTGAGAAATCTACGTGTTTAAAGTGTAGAAAATTGGCATAGTCAAATTACTAGGGAAGGTAAAGTTGATGTTGGTGTTGCCCCGTCAGGATTGACAACACACGTAAGTCAAGCCTATGGAGGCAGGGCATCAGACAAACTAGTTGTTAAAGACAGTGGGATTTGGGACAAATTAATTTACCAGGATGCTGTAATGGCAGACAAGGGATTCAAAATTGAACAGGAATGTTTGATGGTGAGTATTAGATAGTGTAGCACAATTTGTGCAGTGAGCATTTCACCCATCTTCTTTTTCTGTTTCAGAGGAACCTAATACTTCATACACCACCCTTTGCTTACCAAATTTAAAAAAAAAAAAATGATTAGAGGTGAGGCACTTAGGTGTGCTGAAGTAGCAAGAGCTAGGGTGGGTGCATGTTGAGAGGGTAATCCAACGCTTATGAAATATCGAGAGACCGCTCCCATTATTATATGGCACCCCAGGTGGAATACTTTACCTTAAAACCGTCTTATTTTCGTCTTTTTGAGGAGTCGAATATAAGACGACCGAAAGACGCCTCGGCCAGGGGTTTTGTGTTTCTTTCGTCTTTCTGCGTCTTCATTTCGTCTTAAATACGCGCGTTTTTAAGACGATCTGAAGACGGAGGAAAGACTACCCAATATCGGCGGTGAAAAGTGGCCGCTCAAAAGAGACCGGGCTGGGATCGAACCCGAGCTCCGCACACTACGAGTCCGTCACGCTGCCCACTTGGCCAGAGCGGGCGGCTGTCAGCCGTCGGTTCGGGATGAAGCTCACTCAGACGGCGCTTGTCTCGCTCGACTCAAGACACAACGTTCTCGTCAATGCGAGACAGAGCGCCGTATGGGCATTTGGCGCAATGCGCTACAAAGTGAGTGCTGAAAGATGTTTAGGATAGTGGTCCGTGAAGACAATGACGCCGAGGTTCACTGCTCCCAGTGCGGGAAAGTGTATTCGTACAATAATTTGGACTCTTCCACCTCCTACCTCACCAAGCACATCGTCAAGTGCGCGCTTAGTAGTACACTCTCTGTCGCGAGGGGTAAACAACTACTAATTTTGGTGTACACCACCATTTCAGATTTCAAAACATTTCAACAATTTCAGGGCCATTTCAACCATTTCAAGACCAAACCTATCAACCAGTTCAAGACCATTTCCAAACCATTTCAACCATTTCAAGACCATTTCAACCATTTCATATCAATTTCAAGATCATTTCATATCAATTTCAAGACCATTTCAACCATTGCAAGACAATTTCAAGATGAACCATTTCAACCATTTCAAAACCATTTCAAGAACATTTCACGCCATTTCAGAACCATTTCAATGCATTTGTACACCCATTTCAGAGTTGTTTACCCCTCGCTCTGTCGGCAAGGCAAGTCCAGCTCTAGTGAGAAATTTTCGGGATGCCTGGGCGACGTTCCCTGCCGAGGACATGGTGGCCTGTGAAATTGTGGCGCGCAAAGGCTTCAAGGAAGTCGTCTAAAGCACCATGGCCCTAGGGAAGGCAAACGGCGTGGTCGACGTGGACGCATTGGTGCCGCATCCCACGACGGTCTCGCGCAATTCGAAAACAACTGCCCACACACTCCGCATGGCACTAATGGTGAAAGTCCGTGCTGCTATTGCTGACAGCAGGTAAGTTTGTGAACTTATGAATGGGGGCTGTGTGCATATTTTACCACGTAACGGTTCGGCGCCTGGTCGTGCCCCCCCCCCTCCCCCCGTCATTTCCCTGCGCCCTACGTGGCTTTAGGCTCCCCTCCCCCTAATCCAATGAGGTATTTTAGCGGTTAGAAGAAATGAAGAATTCCCAAGATGGCCGCCACGGAACATAAACCAGCAGACGACGTTTCTTATTTTCGGTTGCTGTGACGTTCCAAGGGGTTTACATTTTTTGAACTGACTCAGGATACACTTAGAGGACACCCAGATTTCACATGTAGACAAATTGAGGGGTAAATCGAAACTTTAGTTTTAAAACAATTGCCGGTTTGTTATGTTCTAGCGGCGGCCATCTTGGGGATTCTTCATTTCTTCTAACCGCTAAAATACCTCATTCTCATTTGGCTCCCCGCTCAAACGCCTGGACGGCGCTCACGAAAACGCCCCAAAAAGAGAAAATTTGGTGGCAATCAGCACACTCGAAAGAAGATAGAATTCTAAATCCCTCAACCCGATGCCAACCCGAGCACGAGGACTTACCATGTTAGTTCGTAAGATTTGGGCGATAAAATGACAATGATACTTTCGTGTCCAACTGGAATTGTGTGTTTCAGTAGCATGCCGTGGACGAGGTGCCACTTGGTCGGAGAACGCGGTCAGCGAGGAGACAGGAGTGTACGTACCATAACCTCCCAGCCCGGCCCGAGTGCAACGACGACGACGTGTGCGGCATGCAGTACGACGTCGACAACATCAACGACAACTGCCGTGCCTTCGACTCCAAGTTCCTCAGTCCCAGCTACGTCGCCTGATTTCGCTTCGCGCAAGAAGCTGAGAACCAGTTTAAATCCTGAAGTGAATGAAGAACGAAAAACTTGGAACGGATTCAGAATTATTGACATTGATTTGTTTTTAAAATCCATAGAAGAAAACACTGTGTGTAAAATTTGTTTTCAAAGTGTTACTGTAAAAGAGACTACACATTGTGGATTCAGTTCAATATTTAGTGTGTTGTGTACAAAAAAGAAATGTGGACATACAGAAATAGTCTTTGCCTTCAAGAGTCTAGGGTTAGGTCAGAGTTCATACGAAGAGTTTTGTGCTCTCGTGGATTTTCCTGCTCCTGTTGCAATGCAAACACCACCTTTGATCGTGTCATTGATACTAGCTGTATGTACGCCTTTGCTACTGTTTGTGACTGGTATTTTTTCAGTGTATACTCAAATTAATTTTTGAAAATCAATTTCACAGAGTAATACTAAATATTTTCGTTTATTTGCCCCCAGATTTAACATCAGTCACAGAGCAGCCGCAGCCCTCGCCTCGGCCTTATTAATAGATATTGGGCACATTCGTCGGCGCGTCAGACCTTGTTAGAGTCAAACCGTGTGTCATTGCCGAATTCACCGTATTTCGACGGGCGAAAAGACACCACCTTTAAATTTGAGAAGACGGCACATGGTAGATGCCGGCGCCGAAAGGTAAAAGAAGAGCACATCTCCATTATGGCCGAACCGGGGTCTAAATTTCTGGGTCACTCAACGCCTATCTCTGGTAAGTGCATTCATGATATATATTAATAATTTATTTTTTATGCTCCTTATTATATATTCTTTCTGTTTTGTTTTCAATTAGGCCATGCTGTTTCCATCGTGAATAGCATCGTGGGCCATATCAACAGCAAAGACATCAGTTTAGATGAAACATCGAGTATTGGATGCGATGGTACGTCCGTGAATACAGGACACAAAGGCGGAGTGATCCGACTTTTAGAGTTAAAACTCCAACGTCCTCTGCAATGGCTCGTTTGCCTGCTCCATTTCAATGAACTTTTAATGAAGCACATGATGGAAGAAAAAGACGGACCAACAAATGGACCATCGGCATATAAAGGCCCTATCGGCAAATTACTACCATCAAGCCACCTTCTGCCGGTCGTCGACTTTCAACCTATTTCTGTGGAACATCCCCCTGGTTAGTAGTATTTCGCTTAAGCAAAATTCATGTAAATCAGTCCAAGTACATGCCCGACCACATGCTAATTTTTCTTATTTTCAGCCCGCCCCTCTGCTTTAGAAAAGCTTTCAAGCGGGCGTATGGAAACGACCGCGTGACTGTCAGTGTGTCTGTGTGTCTGTCTGTTCCACTAGAAGATGTGCTAGAGACTTGAAATTTTCAGGGAATCTTAGGGCCCACTCCTCGAGAACGAAACGCCTACGGCAAATCCTGGCAACCACCCCTAAGGGTGTGAATCGGGGTATCCAAGGTTCAAAAATTCTCCCAAAAAGCATTTTTATTAAACTGTTCTCCTAAGGGTTAACTCGTCAAAGTAAAGCCCTTTAGACGAAAATTTCGTCGGTTTCGCTCGATCTCTAACCGTTAAGGCGCTAGAGGGTCTTTTTTTTACGAAAATAAGCTCAAAATTTCCATAGAGAACATTTAGTTGTAGAAAAAGGCCTAAAAACCGCAAAATAGAAAGGAAACTTTCCCCCACCCCCAAAAAACGTTTTCTAAGCAGCAGGCCCGGCCCCTGCCGAACGGAGTTGCCGGCGGGGCGAAGCGGAGCTGGCAACTTCGTTTAGCGGAAGGGTGGGCCTGCTTGTTAGCAGATGACACTTCCAGTATCACTGCTTGTACAACGCCTACTTAAACTAATATGAAGCAAATATTAAACATTTTAACCTTATATAAGCTTTTTTATAAGCTTTAATTAATGTCTCTATTTAAAAAAGAGAGGGACAAAGGGAGAGGGCGGATCGGTGGTCCGAAACAAGTGGTTCTTCTCCGCCCACCTGTTGCACTTCCTAGTGTCGGCAACAGTGTCGGCAAATTATCTGCTGTGTCAGCAAAACATTTGCTGTGGCATCAAAATTAATTGCTGTCAGCAAAATAATTTGCTCTGGCAGAAAAAATATTTGCTGTAACAGCAAAATTATTTACTGAGGTAACAACAATTTTTCTGCGAAAACGATCATTTTGTGACAACAAACGTTTTGCTGCGACAACAAACTTATTGATGCGACATCAACCTTTTTGCTGTGACAGCAAACTTTTTGTTGTGAGTGTTACAAAGCTGTGATGTACCGAGGCAGGCGCAGAAGCTCATGTTAGCCACGCCAACTTACGAAGACTTCCTCAACTAATTTTAACTCAGAATTTTGACGTGTATTTACCTGTTTTTAGGCCTACTTGTCTGCAATAAGCATTTGTATAATGAAAGAGAGGGCTTCTGGGAGATAGATAATGAGAAGTCAAGAAAAAGTTGTTGTGGTATGGGTTATAAGGCACTACCCGCGATTTTGAGTCCATGAAGTCAATTGAATCAAGTGTTGTCTCCTTTTAGTAGACCGCTTTATGCGTTGTTCTGGTTCCCCTGATCACTTTGTTTTGCTACGCTCTGCCACTCAAGGCAAAGCCTACCTACATATGACTATGTAACCTAATTTAAAGCACACTCACTGAAAATGAAAGCTACATCATCTGCTTCCACGTTAGCGCAAGCTTAGTTTTTTTTTTATTGGCTGAGCGTTAGCGAAGCCTTTGCTGTCATGAGGTGCAGGAAACTCTTTGGTTGTGTGTCTGTCTGTCTATCTGTAATCACACACGTTTCTTAAAGACGGCAACTTCAATTGACTTCAAACTGCGCACGAAGCATCAGTATAAATCCGGTCGTATCGAGTTTAGTTTAGAAGTTTGATAGAAGATGTTTGAAATAAGCGATCGTTTAATTTGAATTCGTAGTTTGGTGGTAGTAGGTTGGTAGCACGGCAATCGAGGGGAGGGGGAGCGCAAGTGGCTTCTGCGCTCACCTGAAGACTTGAATACCTTCTCAGCAGTGATTAAAATGTCAGATAGTCAAACCGAGTGTTTTAGTTTTCGTTTTAGAGTTGCGGAACTTAGCCTGCGAAGTTTCGCGAGTGTCCGATGAGAAGGAACGAAAGTGATATTTGGACTGGTTTACATGTTTACTAACGTAAGCTGGAGGGGGCGGGGGTTGTGGTTTAGGAGAAATGTGCAAAGGTAACTATTGATCTGGGTTCATCTTGACAAAAGAAAACGAAAATGTTTTATGCCCAAAGATGATCGGAATCGTAATAGCAGAGTTATGTTCAAATGTTCAATAAAGTGTTAAATCGCCTCTGGCGGCCAAACGGTGCGTCGGAGGTCAATTCTGACGGCAGTTTTCGCTCGTAGGGTCCTACCTCGCTGAGAGGAACAAAACGCACCCTTCGAACGTTCAATTTGGAGTTATTCCCCTCCAAATTGACAATTTGGTCGTTTTGGCACACTTTTATCCCTTTGGGTTCTATTAACTTTGCCATTTCGACTCTGATCGGCTCTGAGCATAAGACATTTCCTTTTTAATTTTGCAAGAGGAATCCAAATCTGGGATGGTACCAAAAATGTGATAACTTTTAGCAAATTGCAATTTTACAAATTTTTCATTGGCACACAAAATAATGGTGTTCAGTCGTAAAACGACTAGAAGTCATTTTATCTTATAAAACAGCATCTTTAAAGGCTTATTACACTCACAACTAATTTTTTCAATAGCAATATACTTGGAAGGGACCGAACAATATTAGAGCCATAGTCGCAACTTATTGTAGGATAAGCCGTTCAAAATCAGAACGAGATTTATAATTCTCTTACATAGACTAGATTTTTCTAGAGCCATATTATTTCTAATGATACTGAAAAAAATGGTGAGAGAATTTAAATTTCATTCTATGATGAGATATATTACGGAACTTTCAATTATAAAACTAAATGACTCGTGATCATTAAAACAGCTCGGAGAGATCAGATGAAAATGAATCAAAGAATGATTAATTAAAGTTTTCAATAGTCCAATATCCCCCCCCCCCTTCTTCAATCACGCTTCCCTGGCCTTCTATCTATACTTTACTGTGTTCTTTAAAACGTTACCTCTGAGAATTTTAGCACACTGACTAACGCTCAGCCACTACGGGCTGCTGCACGTACTCCTACGTTATTACAGCGTTCCTGACTTAAGTACTGACTAGACCAGTCGTACTTGTGACGAATGTCCCACGCTGTTGCTGGTGGAGAGGTTCTTCCCGAGCTCGCTGACTTACAACCTGGCCCACTGAACCATGCAAGATGGTTAACACTAGCATGTCGAATACTGCGCCAGTACGTAGGCACAGAAATCCATCTTCGAACCTGATAACTTTAGCGTCCTTTGCCATGCTTGTCTATGTGCCCCAATGGTTTGATATCAAACGACGACCCTCTTGTAAAGAAGGTGCACGTCCCATCTTTAAAGCCATCGGGCGTTCAAGGTTTGCATTAGTTTTCACAGTATTTAGACAAGTTAGATTTCCTTACATAACACGTCATAACGCCCTGTTTCGCTGTCTTGTTTCAGATACTTGCCGAAACCATACATCTGCGTGGGGCAGAAAGTCATTCAAACAAATGCATTTTTTGCCCATTACGAAAATGTGCTAGTTGCAATGCTGTTTGATGATAGGAAACATGTACGACTTCACGCTGTATCACCCATAACAAAAGCAAGGGTTGAAAAGTCAGGTAGGTTATAACGACACGTGTAATTACAAGTACCTCTCCAATTTAAAAAAAAAAATGTTTTACACCTATACTAATACAATATTTTTAAATTTCAGGTACGCTGCGAAAGTTTAAGAACCCCAAAATTAATTTTGATGCAACTGACTACACGCAAATGATAACGTGGCCTCGCAACATTACAGTACCTCCAGTATTACGGTTGTTTTCTGACCAAGAGAAAACGGAAATAGCTGTTTCTAGAGTAAAACCATATTTTTTAAACAAACCCGTTTCTGCCAGACACTAGAGGGGCGAGGAGGGGCGGGCGCGTCATGGTTCAACACCACCTGTTGAGCAGCTCCACAACAACGCCCGGGTACCAGAGCAACAATAGACACCTTGCTCTCTGAGTA
>NW_026267142.1:2425783-2427907 GCF_000697945.3 Frankliniella occidentalis | reverse complement strand
GTGGAGAACAATCAAGAGAAGGTTTTATCCAGTGTCGTCTAGAGAGCAGGAAAGACCTACCAAATTTGGAGTCAAAACAAGATCTTATTTTATTTTTTAGTAATTTGTAATTGCATTAATTACTCTTGTTTTCAGTGAAGTTCGATACAGCGTGTCAAGAATTCAAGGAGCGTCACCCAGATCAAGAAATATAAAGAACTGGTTTAGAGTTAGCGGCTACATTTTTGCCTCGTGCTTTGCTATAAATATAAATCCTAGCTCAAATCGAGAACCCTGTTTTATTAATTTACCAAAACAAACACTAAAACGAGATAATACGATTTTATTAAGCACCTTTTCCGTTTGGAGCACAACTTTACGAAATACGGCCTACACTTACGGTATCATCGGGTATGGCACCAGACGTAATTTTTCAAGACGAGACGAGACGATCTTATTAGGCACATAAAACGTGATTTGGGGACAAAATCCTCCGTTTGTCGACATAAATCGCGATAGGCTAAGCCAAAGATGGTATCGCACAGCGTCACGACTTCTAGGGTATCTTCCCAGATATATTCCGCACCTAGAACTTGATGGCCGATCCTAGGTCTCGCTTGGGGGGCCCCCCTACGGAACGAAAAGGGTCGTTTTAGGCTCATAGACGCCAAACTTTGACCCCTTCTGAGGGCTAGAAGGGCTGCCGTCTGGCCAAAATGGGCCTTGCAGATAATCCAAGGATATCTCGAAGTACTTTATTTCATGTTGAATTTTTCCATCCCAGATTGACGGCCCACCTTAATCCGCACCTTGCCGCATCTACGACTGGTTCACGCACGTGCACTCTCATATATCACTCGTAGGCGCAGGGCAGGGGTGAGGGGTGCTATACAGAACACGCCGTCCCAACTGCCCCGTCGTATGTAGTAGTTAGGCTGACCCACCACAGCGCCCCCTCGGGTGTGCATGCGGGGTCGTGGGGATGAGCCGCGAGTCACCCGCCCCCGCACTGGCGCGGTTTAAGTTCCAGAAAACAGAGGGGGCAATGCACTATCGGTTGCCTACAGGCGTTTGTAGCGTACATCATTGCCGATCTTACATGTACTAGTTACGATAGGGGAAGAGGGAGGGGGGTAGATTATCGCCTCCTGCGACCGATTTATAATGGGAATCGCAATTTTTTAGTCAGTATCGCAAAATCGATTACAGTGGCCGCGACTTGAGTCGCGGCGGGCGCGAAGTGGCACGCTGCGGCGGTGGCGTGTGACTCGCGGACCATCCCCACCACCTCGCATGCACCCCCGAGGGGGCGCTGTGGCGGGTCAGCCTAACTACTACATGTGACGGGGCAGTTGGGACGGCCTGTATGGGTTGATCAGATTAAGCTAGTGTTTGAACTGCGTTACAACTGAACTCCCCCCCCCCCAATAGACCAATAGGTGTGCCTGCACTACGGCCATGTGGACGGAGAACTTTGGGAAAAAGTTCCACTACCTTGCGATCACGATCCACTTTCGTGATGACGCCTTACTGATTAGGCCTAAGATTCTAGGAATAAAGAAATTCCCCTACAAGTGTGCCAATACAGAAAACATCGGGAATACCATTGAGTTTTTTGTGTTTTTTATGAGGGAAATGCAGGTTCCTGAAGAAGAGCTCTGCAAATTAGAATTTGTAACGAGGTCAGAATGTTGTAAAGGCCCTCCACAAATATTCAAGCTACGATTGCCTGGAACACCTACTCGCCCGACAAACCTTAGTTGGTGGCCTCTATGTTGCGGCAACCAACCGCTACGTTGCCTACGTTTCGGCCCCGTGTACGTTTTCTGGCGTCGTAACGACAACCAATAAATATTTAGCAGCCTAGATCCCTATCCCAACAACACTACTTGTAAGATTCTATGACACGATCCGTCCACATACACAGAATGTGTGCGTGCAGCTTTCATCAGCAATTCAAAATCACGTAACGTAAACACGTGCCGCGGAGGTGCATCTGTTCAGTGCCACGAGGTAGCCGTGCCACGTAGCAGCCACCTACACAGGCTGTATGTATGAGACTGCCATGGGCAGCGCGACATCGCATCACGCTGCCATGTAGCACAGACGTGCGTCTGTCCGTTGCCACGAGGTAGCCGTGCCACG
>NW_026267142.1:2417955-2420904 GCF_000697945.3 Frankliniella occidentalis | reverse complement strand
CTCTGGCGCACACTGAGCTACGTAGAGCCAGCTATGTAACCGCGATATGCCCGAGGCTACGTCGCCTCGGCAGCTTGCTGCCAACGCGACGGCACAGTCTCTATCCCATAGTCTGTATTTGATTGGTTGCTGCTCTGTTGCTCTGGCGCACACTGAGCTACGTAGAGGCAGCTACGTTACAGCGACATTAAGAGACCCACATCTATATGGGGCCAGGGCGACAACGTTTCAGCGATGTGTATAGTTTCGCCGTGATTTGGCAGCGTTGTGGCTACGTTGCGGCCATTAAGGTTTCCGGAGCACATTTATTCAGAGTCGCCAGATGGTTGCGTTTAGGTAGTCGATATCGCGTGTTATAGGCTACTACATGGCAACGTTACGGCATTGTGTCCGTAGTTGCGTTACCGAGACTCGATTGCGGCGAGGTGAGAATAGCTACGTGAATACGGCGCTAGCCCCGCGACGTTGACGCTTCTTGCACATTTCAACCGCGGAGTGGCAGCGTTGTGGCCACGTTGCGGCGATCAAGGTCTGTGCAATACAGTTATTGAGAGTCGCCAGATGGTTGTTGCTAGGTGGTCGAAACCACGTGATATGGGCTGCTACATGGCAATGTTGCTGTAACGTGACCTTTTCCACGTGATAAAATCATCGTTACGGTTACGTTGCAGCAACATACAGGGCACGCGGTCATTTCGCATTAGTGGGCTTAACCTTGGGAAAACGTGGCCACTGTCATGTTGCATCATACATGTGTCGTCCAGCTTGATATAACGTGAAATGGCCAATGTTCGCAGGCAGGCACGTTGCCGTGACGACGCCAGAAAACGTACACGGGCCCGAAACGTAGGCAACGTAGCGGATGGTTGCCGCAACATAGAGGCCACCAACTAAGGTTTGTCGGGCGATACTACTCAAACAACGTTTACGTGCATGTTCTATGAACTGCGCTCAGAAGTTGACTGTAAAGACATATCTCCTCGTGCACATGAGGTCTTAATTAATGTGATTGCTGCCGTGAAGGCCGTCAAAGGAATGAGGCCTGCTAAAAACTCAACAAATGTAAATCTGGTGGATCTCAAAAAAGCTCTGGACCCAGCCTACCCTACCAGACACTCCTACCTGAAAATGCTGCTATCATACATGTTGCACAAGAAAGAGGTAAGTAAGAGTGCACACACAATTTGACGAATATTTGCTCATTGCCGTGGTCCTGCCATAAAGCAAATTCAGTCTCGTGCCCGAATGTTAAATTCTATTTCTATTGCGTGCACGTCCACATGATTCTGAGCCACATGAGCTCTGGACAAGGGCGATTTGGTATCTGATCTCCAGTCCAGCCTCGATGTGATTAGGGACCTCTGCTCATTACTAAAACCTATGAAGGGAAATGAGAACGTCAGTCTCAAGAAGTTTCGAATCTTGCAGAAGACTTTCCAAACCCAAGCAAAGGATTCTCGGCTTGTCCAGGAAATAAAACCAAGGCTGCTAGACGCAATGCTGGTAAGCACCGCCTGTACTTATTGCGAACTATATTGCGCTTACAGCGCTAAAATTGCGCTAATTGCGCTAATAACTCCGTTTTGTTAAACATAGGACATGGAAAACTATCAAATTGTGTGGGTTTGTAAGGAGCTAGTTAACTTTGTAAAGCGCCGGAGCCACATTTGAGGCTCTTGCTGTCACCTTGCAACAAGAATGCGAGACAAGGTGGAATACCCTTTACAACATGGTGGAATCTGTGAACACGACTTACGATGAGGTGACTTAATGAAACTAGCGTGTTATACGAATGTTGGAACGCACATTTTCACTGTGACAAATATCCCCGTAAAATTACACTAGCTACATGTACGCCAGACCACGTCTCGCGTAACAGGCTTCGCGATATCTCACGAAACACTGTAGCGCTGCGACGCGCCTGGCGCACATATAGCTAGGCATGCGGCGCTGACACCCGAGACGAGTTAAGGAGAGGGTATAGGGAAACAGTTCCTTCCGGGCCCAAAATTTGACACACTCGAATAAAGCATTCCGGTAAAGCTGAAATGCAGAAGAATGCGGGGAAGAAGAAAACGGAAATCGCTATGCTTTAACATGGTGACTTCCGTTTTCTTCTTCCGCGTATTCTTCTGCATTTCAGCTTTACCGGAATGCTTTGTCATTTGTCGGGGTCTTTTTACTCTAATATTAGGGACATTAAACTTCTGCTGTTCGGTAACGGTTTTCATTAAAAGTTTGAATTTTGACAGATTAGGGTAAGGGGCCCAGTAGTCGACAGTTTAAGAGCAAGGCTTTTCAAAATTGCTTACAACGGAGCGTGGGTGTACGGTAGCGTCAAGGAAAAATTTCGGGGGTGTAGTGAAAGGATCAAACTTTATGCCCAATAGGTCAAAAATGGAAATAAATACATTTCTGTACACAAAAATGTAAACCAATAAACAATGTTCATTGGCCCAGTAGTCGACACATTTGGCCCGGTAGTCGACACTGCCTGGCCCAGTAGTCGACACTCTGTCATTTTACCCGGATTGCCGTGTCTGATGGGTCCCTGCAGCCTGGATAGCCTTCCCCTGCCTCTCGGTCGCCTCTTTGGCCATCAGGGTGCCCTTCTTGGCCCTCTTTGCGAGGTGCTGTTCACCTTCTCCGGCCTTCAGGCGACCTTTTTTGAAATATGGTGAGAAACATTTTTATCTAGTTCTAAAGAGCGTCGTTTTTTCGCTACATATCGGAAAATAATTTTCTTAGCGCAATTAGTCTAAAATGAAACAGTTCTGTCGCGTCAAAGCGCACCTAATAATGTATAGGACGACACGATGTGACATACGAAAACCGGGAAGTGTCGGCAATAGCTTGGTAATTAAACCTTAGTTTGTTACCTAAAATGTCTTGTGGGCAAGCTGAAGATGTTATCGCACAGCGTATCGAAACCTGAGTTACATCCCTATA
>NW_026267142.1:2414804-2416720 GCF_000697945.3 Frankliniella occidentalis | reverse complement strand
ACAACAACAACAACAACACAAACGTCCTCCGGAACCACTCGGGTGAATGGCAGCCTCATAGAACCTTCCGAGCAAACACATGCCCACTACTCCGGAGCTAAGAAATTATGGCTCGATGTGACGCGACGAGCAGTGTTCTGTGCGAAGCGCTCCCTACCGGCTCCCGGAGGTGGCACAGAATCGGCAATGGGTTCATTGTAATCTTAATAGAGTGCGCCTAAGCCTGGCAAAACGCCTGAGACTCTAACGTTAATTACTTCGCGGGAATTCGATCGCAAAGTTGAAAGTGTCGACTACTGGGCCCCTTACCCTATGTAAAAATCAACGTTTTAGAGATACTAGCTAATCTTGGGACCCTTGAGCCCAAAAGAGGGTGTGGTTCGACCCGTAATGTGTGGTTTAAGTATTACTCCCTTTACAATTCTGTGACATAAAGCCATTTTTACGATTTAACACACCATTTTGTCTTATTGACTTTGTTTTCGCCGAGAAATGCCCCATAGCGCCAAAACGGTACAAGATAGATCAAAACGGACGAAATTTTCGCCCAAAGGGCTCAACTTTCACGAGTTACCCCATGGGAGCCCATTAAAAAAATATTGGAAAAGAAGTTATTTTGCAACCTGTGGTTTTTGATTTTTAAAAAAGACAATTTTCGAGCTAGAGAGCTCATCTTCGAACTCGATCTGTCTTTTTATGATTCAAAACGACCCTGAAATTCCCAGATCGCGCTCTCAATTCTTTCTTGAGTTATCGTGCGGACAGACAGACAGACAGACAAACAAACAGAATGAAATTTTTCCGGTCAGTGGAGTTATGGGCTTCGCTAATCGCTCAGCCAATTAAATCGTTTGGCTTGACTTGTCTACCTATATTTTAACTTTATTACAAGGTAGATGGACGCCAGACCACGTCTCGCGTAACAGGCTTCGCGATATCTCACGAAACACTGTTACGCTGCGACGCGCCTGGCATACATCTACCTTTGGCCTGCGGCGCTGACACCCGAGTCGGGTAGTGGCAATATGTACACAAAGATACGGGCCTGCGGCCCATCACTTCGACTAAGCATGCAGGGTTGTACATTTTATCGCTTATTTTCGTCAAAAATACCCTCTAGCGCCTCAACGGTTTGAGCTAGAGCCAAACGGAGAAAATTTTCGCCCAATGGGCTCTACTTTGATGAGTTACCCCCTAGGAAACCATAAAAAAAATATTTTCAAAAAAATGTCATTTTTGGGACCCGTTGTTTTTGATTTTCTAAGAATCCAATTTTTGAGCTACAATGCTCATCTTCGAACTCGATCTGTCTTTTAATAACACAAAACGACCCTGAAAATCCCAGGTCGCTAGGACAATTCGTTCTTGAGTTATCGTGCGGACAGACAGACAGACAGACGTGCAGACAGACAGACAGAAAAAGTTTTTTCCGACCAGACGGAGTAATAGGCTTCGCTAATCGCTCAGCCAAAAACTAGCTATATGTACGCCAGACCACGTCTCGCGTAACATGCTTCGCGATATCTCACGAAACACTGTTACGCTGTGACGCGCCTGGCGCACATATAGCTAGGCCTGCAGCGCTGACACCCAAGACGGGGTAATAGGAGTGTATATACAATTTCTTGAAATGAAGTCTTTTTAACGATTTAATCGACCACTTGATCATTTTCACCTCATTTTTGCCAAGAAATGCCCTCTAGCACCTAAACGGTACAAGATAGAGCCAAACGGATAAAGTTTTCGCCCGTAGGGCTCTACTTTGACGAGTTACCCCTTAGGAACCAATAAAAAAAATTTGATAAAAATACATATTGCGACCTGTAGTATTTGATTTTTTAAAAAGCCAATTTATGAGCTAGAATGCTCATCTTCGAACTCGATCTGTCTTTTTATGATACAAAACGACCCTGAAA
>NW_026267142.1:2410055-2414154 GCF_000697945.3 Frankliniella occidentalis | reverse complement strand
TGTTATGGTTTGGTGTCAAAACAGACAAACTGGCTTCGTTTTCGCCATTTTGAACATGTTCAAACATATTTGTTTTTGGTTTTACCAGTTATATACAAACGCCCTTATATGATTTTATAAATTTTGTAGCTGACTTCATTCTGCACAAGTTTGTTTTTGGGGGTATTTTGATATCTCAATTAGATATTGAGCTACAGTAGAAACAGTTACATCATACAGCTACTTTTTTGAATGTTGTGTGGGTTGCCTATCAGCGCCTTACGGGAGTTCTCCACTAGCGCACCGCGTCCTGGCGCCGGTTTGCATTCTTTTATCCCCCGTACCTCATTACCAAATACAGATATCAAAAAACCGTTTTTGACAAATTTGTAGAGAATAAAGTCCTCCAAAACAATTATTAAAGGGTAAAGTCGATTTCCTGATATATAACTGGTAAAACCAAAAACAAATATGTTTGAACATGTTCAAAATGGCGAAAACGAAGCCAGTTTGTCTGTTTTGACACCAAACCATAACAAACCCTACATATTCTGAAAGAGGACACCAGCGCGCGTTCAATGGTTAAAACCCCGAATTTCTCCGATAATTTGTTTCCGAGAAAATCAACTTTGAATTTTGTTCAAATTTCGAACTTTGAACCGCATTTGTTCGAAAACGGCTCGATGGAAAACCTCGGGATTTTGATATGTTGTTCTACTCGGCGAGACCTACAAGATCCACTAAGTCTCGTCTGGCCGCAAATTTTTTCCGATCGAAATCGGCTTGGCCATGTACTTCTCTTAGGAGACTGTAAACAAATATTTTAAAAAAACATTATTTGTGGGTCCTGTGGTTTTTGATTTTTAAAAAATCCAATTTTTGAGCTAGAATGCTCTTCTTCGAACTTGATTTGTCTTTTTATGATTCAAAACGACCCTGAAAATCCTAGGTCGCTAGCTCAATTCGTTCTCGAGTTATCGTGCGTACAGACAAACACACACACACACAAACAGACGCGAAACTTTTTGAGCATCAGTGGAGTAATAGGCTTCGCTAATCGCTCAGCCAATAATATAGCACTTCTAAATGTATTAACATGAGTACTATGAAAGCCATAGAATGTGGGAGGGGGTGGTGCGGTTGGAGGTTAAGAAAGGGTTGTTTTTTCACGTCATATGCGAGTCTTACAGCAGTGATTTTACCCGGCTCACTTCACGAGCCCGGGAGGTGTAGGGGAAATTTGGAAGAACGGTCTTCCCTCCCCTCTCCCCCTCCCATTAACTGATCATAGTGGTCAGACTTATCTGCACTCACTCCCCAGCCACCTACCCCGCCCCTCCCGCGGTGTCGCGCCCGCCACGAGTTTTGAACCGACGCGCGGGAACCAAGGCGGGGCCGGGACGGCGGCGCTCCTCACCCCTACTCCACGCCTCCGCATGCAGCCTTCCCCGCATGAAAAGGTTGGTCTAAACCGCGTCTGGAAACGGTCCGAGCGCTCGGCCACAATTCTTCCATTGTTTGCACCCTGAAGAATTCGAGTTTCAGCCAGCTTTCAAACGGCTTTTCCGTCTGAAAATTGCCCGATTTTTCGATGTGGCCCGAGGTAAGGTTTTCTGGTGATACACTCAGATTTCAATGGCGCTTCAAAGTGTTGTTGTTTTGATCCTTAGATTAGGTTTTGCATCGGTTTTAGCTGGCCGTAGGGAATTTGAAGGTCGGTTTACGCGAATTTAATTGAAGATTCGCCAAACTTTTTAGCCTGATTATCAACTTTACATGCACGTACCTCAAGAACCGTTTCAGCTACAGCGCCCAGATTTTGAGGGAAATCATAATTTAGCACGTTCCTTACTTGTAGAAAATTTGAACGAAATCGACCAGGGTCGCAAAAACGGGTCCGGAGAGAGGGTTGCGACGCTAGGCCCCTTTTGGTGAACCCCATTGGTTTGGTTCAAATATTTTTCATGGAAAGTGCTAATTGAAGGGTAATTACCTGCAAAATCTGGGCGCTGTAGCTCAAACGGTTTCGGAGATATGTGCATGCAAAAATGGCAAAAAAACGATGAATTTGGGAATTTTTTGATGAAATTTTTGTTAAATGACCCCCAAACTCCCTACGAGCAGCTAAAACCAGTGCCAATTCTAATCTGAAGGTGTAAACAACTACTCTATACAGTGACTTTGAAATCTGACTGTATCACCGGAAAACCTTCCCACCTTCCCTTGTGAGTCCACACCCAACGGGCGGGTAATCGTACAAAATGAATACCGAGCACTGGCTGGTCGTGCGCAGCCATGTTCAGGCTGCGCTGGGGCCGTGCGCGCAAGCCTCAACAACTACAGTGAGAAGACTGACATGAGTGCGAGCAGAGGGAAGTCCGAGAGCGAGTCGAGCCAGCGCTGCCAGGGAGGTGGCACGCGGCTGGCCACGCGGCGCCGGCCGCGGGCTTAGCGCAGAGGCGGACTGGCCCGGGCGGGGAGGCGGGGATCCCCTCCTGGGCCCCCCGGGCCCGCGAGGGCGGCGCCCGCAGGGCCCGCAGGGCCCGCGGGGACGCGGACAGGGCTGGGGCTGGGGGCCCGAGGGCTGGCAGGGCCCGCAGGGCCCTCTTCCCTTTTGACGGGCCCAGTCTGGAGGGCTCCGTCGTACGCCTTGGGCTGGGCTGACAAGCCACGGGTCACGGCTAGGCTAGGCTAAGGCCCGCAGGACCGCAGGCAGGTTGCAGATTGTGAGGTCCCGGGACGGCGGTGCCGCCACACGTCCGGGTGCCCGGCTTGGCTTCTGCTACTGCCGGCTGCCGTCGGCCGCTGCGTCGCGGCACGGCACGGCTCGGCTACATCAACTCACTGCTCTCTGCGTTGCGCTCTAACCTCACTGCGCTGCGGCCTACAGGCTACAACAAGTTCGTCAGTGTTAATATTTTGTTGTGTTACTGATTTCGCTTTGCTGTTTGTACTGGTGTGGTGATTGGTGTGATCGTAATGGGAAATAATGTGCAACAAAGGCGTTCGGCCATTGGCCGGTCGCTTCGGCCCTGCGAGTGCAAAAAATTCTGAAGATTGTTTTGCAACTGAAATCAAGACTGGCCACCGTTACCGTTCTCTGGGATCGGGAGCGGGAGAACAGGGCGATCCTATAGATGTGCGGAAGGCGATTGACAAGGTAAGCAAGTATATCGTGGCAGGGAGGGGAAGGGTGAAGGAAGGGTGGGTGCAGAGTGCAGAGTGGGTCAATGTAACCTCACGTCTCGCGTAATAGGCTTCGCTATTTTGAGTGTAATGTAAAGCGACGAAATATCAGAAAACTTATGTTTCCTATTTCGTTTTTCAGCATTATATTTAGCTGTCACTTGGCTCTCTCACTGCTGCCAAAGGAAGCGTCCCAAAGAAAAGCGTTATTCAGCGCTCTGGTGTGCCGCGCACTTCTTCTGTCTGCCGGCGTCGAGTCAAATCTAGGACCCGGACCTGAGCCCGTAACGCCAACGCCGAGTTCTAAGTCTACTACAAAGGGAAAGGGAAATGAATATAAACATCTATCGGGATCTCAGAAACGAAGGGCGGCCGAAGCAAACGCCCTCAACTCTGCATCGAAAGACCCTAAACACAGAAAATTGTGCTTCAGCCCAACCGACAGCCGTTCTCGTTCAGGCAGCAGTACTCCGGATGAGATTAGCTGGCAGGACCAGGAGTGCTCAACCGACTCGGTCTTCTTGTCCCCAGAATCACCTTCAGTTTTAGCATGTCCCCCGCCCCCGGCGTTGGACCGCCCCCCGTCGACGCCGACGCCTGTAAGCGATGCTGATGCCGAAATTTTGAGTATGAGTGGTTAGGGTCTTCTCCGTCTAAATCCTGAATTCTGTAGCAGGGAATGACGTGGGGAATCACTGACACACCTTGAAAAATTTCCTCGGACCAGTTCCACGTGTAACCCTTTTCAAAGCGATTTTTTTCGCTTGAAATTCGCACGAAGTCTCCCTTCTCTAGATGTGGAGTCTTTCTGGTGCGATTGAGAACTTTCGAGTATAAGTTGTTGTAAACTTGTTGTGTGCGCTCTGGTTCAGTAGCTTCTTGTGGCGTCATTTTGATGTTTCTGTGGTATGAATTATTGGCTGAACTCGAGAAC
>NW_026267142.1:2403420-2410005 GCF_000697945.3 Frankliniella occidentalis | reverse complement strand
TCTTGTGGCGTCATTTTGATGTTTCTGTGGTATGAATTATTGGCTGAACTCGAGAACAGTTTGAGCTAGGTACCTGGAAGTTTTAGTGTAGCTGTGTATCATAAAAAGCAAGAACTGTATTGATTTTGAGCCCTCTTGCTTAAAAATTGGCCTGTCAAAAAAATCAAAAACAAAGAACCCAAAATTTTACTTCCAATTTTTTTGTAACATTTTTCTCAGACGTAACTCTTCAAAGTAGATACCTATGGAACAAAATTTTGTCCGTTTGGCTCTATCTCTAACCGTTAGGTCGCCAGAGGGCGATTTCCACACGAAAATGACCCCAAACCGTTTTAATGTTGTTTCTCAGATATTTGATGGTCTCTGGTGGGGCAACTCGTCAAAATACAAGGTAGATGTACGCCAGACCACGTCTCGCGTAACAGGCTTCGCGATACCTCACGAAACACTGTTACGCTGCGACGCCCCTGGCATACACCTACCTTGGCCTGCGGCGCTGACACCCGAGTCAGGTAGTGCAAAAATGTTTACAAAGATACGGGCCTCCGGGGCCCGTCAACGCCCGTCACTTCGACTAATCATGCAGGGTTGTACACTTTTTCGCTTATTTTCGTCAAAAACACCCTCTAGCGCCTCAACGGTTTGAGCTAGAGCTCACTCATCAATATTCAAATTTTGGGTGTTATCCACGTACTACCGTGACTAGACCCAAAAACCAAAAATTTGAATATTGGGGTGGCGTTTGGAATCGTTTGAAACGTCTTGAAGTCCTCTGTCCATTTCCGTAAGAAGCTGTTCAATATTTGAGCTCGGACGGACAAAATTTGGACCCGCCCAAAATCACACTAGCCGGCCCTAGCCGGCCGGTTCCGGGAAGCGCCTCGCTCCCCTCCTGCCCGGCCGGCTCTCGCCCGCCCGCCCGACCCGGCGGCCCCGCCGCGCAGGTAGCCAGCTCCTGCAGCGGATGCGGACAGCGTCGGCGCCGATCATTTAGGCCCCTCTACGCCCCACCCCGGTGAGTTTTGTTCAATTCTGTCGTCAACTAGCCCATCCTCACACCTTTCCGAGTCCGTCGATACCAAATTTTCTGCAATCGGCCCAATAGTAGAGCCTGCAGAGCGTGCCAAGCACTCTGTGACCGGGGGGCACGGGCGCTGCAGTACGTACTCCATTTAAGCTATCCTTTCTAGGTGAGATATCGCGAAGCCTGTTACGCGAGACGTGGTCTGGCGTACATCTACCTAGTTGTATGCATACACGACTTGATCGAGCACACCGTCAATGTACGTGTAGTCTTCTGTGTGAGTGAACACCTTGTACATTTTCCCTGTTAGTGTTCGCTGGAATCTTTCACGCACTGCAGCTTTAGTGTCGGAGTTGTTTGTGTGGTAAAACTCAATGTCGTATTGGTGCGAGAATTGTTGAAAACGCACACTACTGAATTCCTCACCCTTATCGCCGATGAGGCAAGTGCACCGCCGAGGTGTCGTGTCAAACAAGAATTTGAAGGCTCTGTTGATCTCGCAACATTTTTTATTTTTTACCGGGATAAACCACGCGTACTTTGAGAATACACAAATAACACAAAGAATGTAACGAAACCCATCATTGTCCTCTGTTAATGACTGCATGTCTGAGAGGTCACATTGCCAACAATCGTCAGCCACATCCGCACACGTCACATTTCTTTGAAAATTCCGTCGCGCAGACTTGTGTAGTGTATACGAATAAGTAGGTGACGATGTCCTTCTTCGAAGTCTTCTATCCCGTGGATTTTCCAGAGCGTACTAAATCCTGCTGGGTGTCTCGGGTCCGTAAATACACTTTCAACTTCACCTGCCCCAGGACTTCCACTTGATGCTTGAGTTCGGTGTAGTCGTCTCGTGGCCGCCGTCCACTTTTCGCTGGCTGACGACTTGGCCGACATGGTGAGATGTTAACCCGGCGCCTCTCTGTTGTCGTATGAGACGTTTGTAAGCTGTGATGTTTATAACATCAATCGGGAAGTTGGTTTGGCAAGAACGAGACATAACGCGTCCCACCCTGCAGCATTCCCCGTTTTCCTTTGTTTTACAGCGTCGATTATAAGATCGACAATACTGGATTGAGGGAAAGTCTGGCCTGCCATTGTAACTTCACCGTCTTCATTCCAGGCAACGCCAGAACACCTCTTCAGGAGATCGTACACAACAGTGGAAGTGTTTTTGTATTTCGGGGGCATGACAACTTCGCCCTGGCTTCGAAATAAATCGGGCGGGTCCACTTTTTGTCGGTATCGTCGTCCGGCTCGACAGGTAGAGTGAGACGAAACGGTTTGCGTTGTTCGTTGATAAAATGCATACATCTCACGAGGGGGAAATCACTAGGGTTCGTAGCGTACGGACTATTTCGTAGTATTTCTCCTACCATTTCGGTTATTTCTCCTGCCATTTCGGCTATTTCCCGCCTATTTCGGATTATTTCAGGCTATTTCGCGCTATTTCGGAGTATTTCAGGGGTATTTCGCGACTATTTCACCGACTATTTCGCGTCTATTTCGTCTTTATTTCGCTCTATTTCGCCTCTATTTCGCCTTTATTTCGGACTATTTCGGGGGAAGGTGTACGAACTATTTCGCAAGTGATTTCCCCCTCGACATCTCATAAGCAGCTGTTCGTACTGTTTAACTTTCTCAGCATCGCTTCCAGACGCACCAAGCACTGCATTCATCTTCCCATCGAGCTGGCTTATTTTGTCGGAGGGAGAAGGAATGACTGTTTTTTTCTTGAAGGCGTGCTACTGTTTCACTGGGCACTAGAATCATTTTCTTGACGTGCTCCATTTCAGAACAATCAGGGGAACCCAGGGCAGAGGCCAGCACGCTCAGTATAAGAGGTAAAATTGCTCCACCAGTCTGTTAAGTGCCGCTTTTTTATGCTGCCACTTTTCACTAGGGTTCGCCAATCTTCGAAGGATGTTACGGTACTTGAACAGTTGCGTCTTATCCTCGGGATTTAGTGGGATGTTCCCAGCAAGGAGACAATCACAGATCTCGGCAGTGGAGTTCACAATCTTTTGGTCGGCAGCCTTCAGAATGGCCTTGCGTATCGGGGGCCTCGCGAAGCGCAAGGCTTGGAGGACGTGTCTGTTTTCCTCGACCGAGGTCCTACTCGGAGCCATGACGAGAAGTGACTAAAGACACTTCACGAGGGACACCTCTTAAATACTTCTTCATTGGGACGTAGATGACGGTGTTCTCATCAGGAAAAATATTGGTACGTAGTCGCAAGTGGTCGGCTTGATTGTAGGAAAAATCGAAAAGGAGGTACGTGTAGGCTGAATTCCGTGTTGCATCTTGAAACGCCTCCATGAGCGCACGCCAGTCCGAAGGATTGACTTGCAGGCAAAATGACCTGACCTGTGCTAGGTTACGGGTCGTTTTAAAAATGACGCAAATATTACAGTTGACGGGCGCGGACGGGCGCGGCGGGCGGCCCGACGCAGGGCAGCGCAAATCAGTGGGCTCGGCCTCAAAGATAAACTACAAAATAAAATGTCCGGTGTGGGATTCGAACCCACTTCCCTTGTGATAGGACAGCAAAACCGCTGGACCGGCGGTAAGCTTAACGTCATAATTATCACGCGTCAGACTTTAGGAGGGCGTGTTTGGTTGCGTTCTGTAACTCTGCGTCATCTTGTGGTGGTGTTGGTGACACGTCGACTGCAGCATCAACAGATGTGCTCTCAGACTTAACCGGCCCTTTTCGGCAAGAGGCGAACGCTAGAGACACACATACGGCAAATAAGAGAAGAACAATGTCTATTAAACTCGTGTCTTCAGTGTGGCACTGGCTGCTGCTGGTCAGCTCCATACTCTCACTGCCATTTCGAGTCATATTTTCACGTTCATCTACTATAATAGCTAAGGCCTGGAAAATTTTTACTCAGTTTCAGTAACAACATTACCAAGTCTTGTAAATTTACCTCACTTCACTGGGAAAATTACATGATTATGTTACATTTACTATAAGACTTCTGTAAAATTACATTGGTTGTAAATTTACAACAAAACATGTCGTAAAAATGCCAGTGCATGTAACTTTACATAAATGTGTTGTAAAGTTTTACATGCTTTTTATGTAAAATCGCCTATTTTTTTTCTGTATAAGAAAAATTCCATTTTGAAAGTAAACAGTGAAAGCCAAACGGACGACATTCTAGCCCAGAGAGTTCTTCTTTCACGATTTACCCTTTCGCTCTATCTGAAGCCGTTTAGGCGGTACCGCCACGTTTCGGATGGGAAATCTACGGAAATCACTAGGGCTTCAGAGCAGCGGTTGTAAAAAGCAGTCCCACAAAAGATGTTAAAAAACAAAAGTTAAAGAGCTTACATTTTTCTACAACTTTTGTTTTATAACATTTTTTGTGAGACTGCTTTTTACAAACGCTGCTCTTAAGCCCTATAGTGATTTCTGTACATTTCCCCTCCTAAACGTGGCGGTAGCGCCTAAACGGCTTCAGATACAGCAAAACAGACGAAATTTTCGCCCATAGGGCCGTAATTTGACGAGTTACCCCTTCGGATGCACTCCTGAAAGTTAAAAAATAATTGAAATAGCAGCTTTTTGAAAAAATACCCAAAATGACCCCTAAATATGAATTTAAGCAACAATCTTTGATGTGTCCTTTGATAACATATTTAGACCAACAATTTCCCTAAGTAGAATGAAAATCGGAAATTTTCACTTGGCGGGGTTCCCTGTAAGACCCACTCAGGGGTGGTTGCCAGGATTTGCGCGCCCCAACCGTTTCGTTGACCAGAAGTGACAACAATAATACCCTGAAAGTTTCAGACCTCTAACTCACGTCCTTCTTGGGGAGCAGACAGACGGACAGACAGACAGACACAGAGTCGATGGCATAAGCCCGCTCATATAGCTTTTAAGCCAAAGAGCGGGATAAAAAACACCCCTCCGTTTTTGTGGCGGTCCAGCTCCTCCTGCAGTCTGGACAGTTTGATTTTGCTGAGGTACACACCCTGACTTCCTATCAGCTTTATCTGGAAGAAAGATAAAACATGGGTAAAGAAGTGAAAAGTGTAAATTCTGCATTTTTTTTTTAATTTATTTATGAAGTCTTACAACCCCAAAAAGCATTATTGCTCCAAAAATTGTGTACCTCATTTGCATTTCGCTGTGTCAGGCAAGGGAGCGACCACACAATTTTGTGGACATCAGCTGGTGTCGGATTGGCCGGGATACTGACAATAAGATGGAGGAAGTCAGGATGCGGCCGCGACACCTCCTGGGTCAGGGTGTTTCTGACCACAGGGTGATCACGGATGTTATCTGTCATTTGTATTAAGAGATATGTCACTGATGGAAATCGACACTCGCGTGTTACAAATTGTAGAAAATCCACAAGTTTACCTACCCATTATGACGAACAGGGCTCGGTCAGCAGCTGCCGCAGCGACCTCCGTTCGGCTGATGATTGACTGCCTCGCCTCACACTCCCTTCGCCCCAAAATTGGGGGGTCAGGGTCAGTGACCTTCCACTCATTCCCTTCCTTTGAAAGTTTGACTAACTTTAATGGCCGCTGAGCACCTGGAAACCAAAAATCAAAGAAAATAAATACCCCTCCGCGTCTCGCCAAGTTGACCTTTACTCCGAGGCCCAAGTGCAATAAGTATTATTGGGGTGATTAACTGCAGGGAGCACCTCCGCGACGTGCAGTAGCCGAAGGTAGGTGTGGGCGGGGGCAGTGGGATGCGGGGGTTGGATGGCGTTTGGTGGGGGCAGCGGCGGCTCGCCGGGGGCGGCAGAGGTGGTGGACGCAGCCTGGAGCCCCGGGGGCAACAGCTGCTAGGAGGCCGCGGGGGCGACAGCGCGATAGGGGTGGTGCGGGTCGGGGTAATAGCACCGCGATCACGATCGCGTCTGACCGTGTCCGACGGAGGAGCGAGATCCAGCAACGGCAATCGGACACTTTCTCCCAGGCAAATCGTTGCTTGCGGCAGTAATCAATTTCCTTAGTCAGTTGGGCGTCACTCCATGCCAAAGCGTTGCGTCGCAGTGCTACTAACACAGAATCAGAATAGGGCTGGGATATTATGTGAGTAAATTGTGATCGCATCAAATGTAACTGAAAGTTGGCTGTTAGGATAAACATAGATCATTCTCTCTGTGTGTGACTTATCTAAGGACACATGGAATTCTTGAAACAAAAATTTACTCTGGCAGTGAAATAATTTTCAGAAAACAATTTATGAAGATAACATGAACATTTTTATTCAACCATGCATGTCAGTAAGGTTCATAAACATAATACCAGGAGTTAAGATAAGATATATTATGATAAAACGTCGGGTCATAAAAAGTCAAGTATGTAGGGTGTATAATCTACTGCCTACTGATCTTTGTAATAACAAGCAGGCCCGCCCTGCCGCCAAACGAAGTTGCCAGCTTTGCTTCGCTGCGCCGGCAACTCCGTTCGGCAGGGGCCGGGCCTGCTTGGCCTGCCGGCGGCGATGGTCGGACCTGTGGCCCGACCATTTCTGTCACGCGATTTGCTGTAGAACATAATCAAATGATGTAACGGGCCTT
>NW_026267142.1:2400091-2401945 GCF_000697945.3 Frankliniella occidentalis | reverse complement strand
ATGGGAACGACCTGCCTGCGTATGCTCGCGCGCTGTGTCGGCTGCTGGCCTGTCACCGGCGGGGCGGGCGGCGGCGATCACTCTCTAAACTAGTCCCTCTCAGTCGGTTTACCGGCGAGCGTGCAAACATATTTCTACGCAGGTACTATTGACGTTACTGATTGGACCTTATTTAAATTTCGTGTATTTCCAAGCAATGCTCGCCCCGCCCCGCACCTCTTCATCTTGCATCTCGGCTCCAGGGTTGTTAAAGTTACAGTAACGCAGTAACGAAGTTACTGTAACGCGTTACTCGTTACTGTAACGACAACGATAACGCGTTACATTTTCATTTGGCTGTATCGGTAACGCGTTATCGTTACCCTCGTCAGTAACGAGTGGTAACGTCGATACATTTTACTCGTTACATGGGATATATTTGACGGGCCCACTTAATTCGTTGATAATGATGCGAAGGGAGTTAAAGTTTAAGCACTCTGCAGCAATCGTGCAATATTTTCCCGTAAACACCACGGAGCCGAAGGGGGGGGGGGTGCGGGGGTCAGGTCTTAGGGCCGCTGGACTGCGGCGCGCGACTGGGAGAGGGAGGAGGGGATGTTGTGACTCCCCGCACGCACTGGCTCGCTGGCCGAGGAAGTGCGGTATGGTGACAAGGAGACCGCACCGCTTCGTATCAGCGCCAGCCTTCTGCCCAGACATATGAGTCAGCCGTAGGTCAGCAGTCCTTTTGCTCTCCTTACCGCCACCGGCGTGTTGCCTGGTGGAGTGGTGGAGGCAGGAGGCGGAAAGGTAAGAGGAAGAGGGTAAGGGCAGGAACAGCAGGTGACAGCTTCCTTCGGTCACATTTGAGTCAGTCAGTCACTGCAGTGCGTCGCCTCTGTTTCGCTCAGGTGAACTTCTTTAGAGTCGAGGGGGAAATGACTAGGGAACACAGCGTACGAGTTATTTCGACGTATTACGGTTATTTCGCGGTATTTGGGTGGTATTTCGCGACTATTTCGCCATTATTTCGCATTTATTTTGCGGGAGGTGTAAGACTTATTTCGCATGTAATTTCCCCCTTTGTCTAGAACATTAAAAAGTGTTGCTCTCTTTGCTAGATTTCATTGCATACAACATTACGAAGAATATTTCTAAAAGAAATTTGGCTTCAGTTAACATGCTTTTTTTACGTATAAAATACCTTTCATTATACATTAACACCTTAAAACTGTTTCTTTCTAGAATTTTTTTAAAATTATTAATTTCATGTATCGAGTAACGAAGTAACGACGTTACCAGTAACGTAACGCGTTACAATTCTCCGAAGGCTGTAACGGTATCGGTAACGCGTTACCGAGGGTAGAGTAACGAGGTAACGGTATCGCGATACATTTTCAAAGTAACGTTAACAACCCTGCTCGGCTCGGCACTTTCCTCCCCCCACCTGCCCGCCGCCCCCGCACCTGCAGCAGCCGGCCGGCCGGGCAGGCCGGGCTAGGCTGGGCCAGGCAGCCGGCCTCGGCTCCGCACCGTCCGGCCGGGTCTCGAGACCCGAGATCCTCGGCGGGGCGGTCGGGATGCGTCGGTTGATAGAGAGAGACAACAATCGTATCTACGGCGCCTAGTGCGCGCTCTCTCGCACACCAGGCGCTCGGGTAATGTAGAGTCCTATATGTGGGAGAGACCCGCGAATGGTCACAAAATGGTGGCGCGCGGAGCCCCGTCCTTCCTCTCCCCGCGGAGCCCCCGCGGAGCCCCCGCGGAGCCACTGCGGAGCCACCGCGGAGCCACCGCGGAGCCACCGCAGAGACACCGTGGAGTCAACGCGGAGACACTGCGGAGCCATCCCGGAGCCACCGCAGAGACACTACA
>NW_026267142.1:2396513-2397772 GCF_000697945.3 Frankliniella occidentalis | reverse complement strand
CGGCGACGCATATTTACTTAATTTTGAGGAAAACCAGACTCGAGCGCCAATATATAAATACTGTTCAGGATTCTACTGAAAAATACCTTTCGGATAGTATACTTGAGTGACTCCAGGGCGAGGAGTCACTCAAGTAAACAATTACCGGAATTTTTATCTTGGTATTTCTTGGCGAGCTTAAAGTGAGAGAAGAGTATAATCAAGTGCAGGTGAGAATTAAGTCTCGATTTCACCAATTGAACAATGTTTTTATTTTTCTGTTTTTTGGTGTGGTCTGTTGCTAACCAGTTGCGATATCTTATTTCAGATTGTCATCAACTCAAAACTCTTAGGCTTTGAAGGACTACACGATTCTTTTCACCATTTTACTTTATCTATTGAGGCTCAACATTTCTGCAACATGAGGTGAGATTTCTTGTTGGCAGACTCTTTCAGTTTTCAAGGGGAGTAATCTTTTGCATCAACGATGAACTAATTATGTATTTGTTTTGCAGGGTTGTGCTTCTGATTACGCTTTGTGACACTTCGTTTGCTGAACGCATCTCTTAACTCCCCTCCTTCTGGCAGAACTTCTCATCTGATAAATAGTCTGTCAAGCTTCGTAAAATTTCATTTTTCTGCCATTCATAAATAGTTAGATGCCATTGTTTTCTTTTAACGCTTCATAGAATTTCTCTCATTGTTTATTCAGCTGAGTTTGATAAATTGTGGAAGTAAAAATAAAACATGCTTACTACAACTCAAGTAGATTTATCATGTCTTAGTCCTGCCCCAGCATTGTACTTTCACAAAGTTCAGTTATATTTGAAGAAACCTCATAGAACTGCTTCAATTTGATTCTTTCATGCACTAAAATCCTCAAATACCAATGCCATGATTTCCGCTGAACTATTTAATTCCAGTTGTTGATTTGAATTGGTCTCATCGATTAGACCTTGATACTTGAAGTACAAAAACAAGACATTACAGGCAAACTGGGCAATGTCTTAAACATAATAAATCACACAGTGCAACAGTATCACCCTTTGAAGGTGTGTTCTGATTCAATGTATCAATGGCATAGCGGACAAGTGATGAAACATCAAATCAAGATTAGCTTGATGAGAGGCTATTCATAAAACCTTAGTATGGAGTGAACTTTGAAATGCTGTTCAGTGAGTGAGCGGAGATGTAAAAGAATTATGGTAGACTATTAATGCCCACCTTACATATGTATGTCACATGTATATTAATATTGAATTGATTGTGTGTTCAAGTTC
>NW_026267142.1:2389653-2396463 GCF_000697945.3 Frankliniella occidentalis | reverse complement strand
CGCGGAACAGATATTCGGTGGTTCGATTCCCCCCGGGTCCAGTTGACCGCAGCATTGATTCAGAGGTCGATCCCACCGAGCCGAGGCGGGTCCCAAACGCGGCGCGAAGCTGAATTTTCGAAAGTCCATCATATGGATACAATCATATTTTTTTCGTGGAATCCACAGTGTCTCCGCGATGTCTCTGTAGTGTCTCTGCGGTGGCTCCGGGATGGCTCCGCAGTGTCTCTGCGTTACCTCCACGGTGTCTCTGCGTTACCTCTACGGTGTCTCTGCGCTGGCTCCGCAGCGGCTCCGCGGGGGCTTGGCACGGACTTCAGGCTCGCTTGACGATGGCTTTGGAATGTCTCTTTCTGGCCTTAAAGTAGCCATTCTATAGCCAATTCATGTGGCAGCAGCATGTCTACCGAACGGCTACAGGCGGTTTCTTTGCTGTCTCCAGGATGGCTATTTAAATAGCCATCCTGAAGCCCAATCTTTTTGTACGGGTGCCCACGCAAGTGAATTTATTGACTTCATTGACTGCAAATTTCCCGACGTGGGCTAGAAAGGGTCCGTTCGGCACCCACCGTTTGCGAATTTCCCCAACCCGACGAGGGAATCCCGTGGCCGTGGGTAGAAAAGTTTACTTGTGCATCCCACTGCCTGCAAATCTCCTTGCGGCGGCTGCAAATTTCCCACAAATTCGTGACTGCCAGAGCGTCGTGGAAGGAGACGTGGGTTCGGACTACTACTACACTGACGCCACACCACCCCACACCAATCACCTCCTTTCTTTAACCTCGGCCACCCCGACGCGAAGCCCGCGATTGACTACCGCTAGATGGCGTTTCAGTCAGCGCGTCTCCCACAAAATCAGCTTTTTTTATTAAATTAAAACTCCCTCCAGGTAATGGCAGTTAATTCTACGCAGTATGTTATAGAAGGAATCACCCTACCCGACAACTATCGGCGTTTGCCGAAAAAGTGAACCATATCCCCCAAATAATCTGTTAAATTCTAACGCTCGGGAGGTCTCCGCAACGACGTCTTGTTCAGTGCGTCCCCGTCACCTCGTCACTGAGAGGTACGCTCACGTGCGTATTTCCCATGTGACTTGTGAATTCACGTGTCGCTGCTGTGACATGTTCTCTTCTTGGGATCGATGATCCAATTTTAGAAACTGATTTCGGTAACCGGTGGACTACTATATATACAGTCCAGTCGGCCCGAGAACAATAGGTAAAACTCGCACTTTGCCCTTAAGGACTGTTATCGGAGAGGAAATTTCCGTGCTAGTGGAGTGGCAACGCCGCCATCCTTGTCCTGGGCTGGAGATTTGCATGTGGTGGGCACGAAAGTCATCCTCACACGCGCGCAATGGGAAATTTGCTGACGGTGAGTCAGTCAAGACTCCTTTCCTGCAAACGTAGTAAATTTACTTGGGTGGGTTGGAAAGACTCCTTTCCCAACCACATTGGCATGTAAATTTCCCCGCCAGTGGGCCGGGGATTTCCGGGCTATTTGGGTCTCTAAATTTACCGAACACTAGCTGGCAAAGGAGCGTTGCCACGCGGGGAGGGGAAAATTCCCTCTAATTTTTTTTACAGTGTTGCTCTCATGATTTGGTTAATCCTCATACATACTATACTGCTTTCTCACAAAATTACCTATATTAAAGTTCCAAGTGTCAGCGTGTTTTCCCCAAATAATTGTATGAGTTGATTTTTACGGGTTGCAATTTTTGGATACAAAATGGCGGATTAGCTACCCACGTGACCCCTCTCAGCCAATCAGAGCTAGCGCCTCCGGTCGCGGGTCTCTCCCAAATATAGGACTCTAGGGTAATGGGACCCACCCGAATGAAAACTCTGGAGCAGCTGTACCTATTTGAAGGTGTGCAGCAATCCCGTTCAGAGCCTGTTGCATAGGGAGCCTGCCCGCTCGCCCTCCGCACCTCGGCACGCCCGCACTCACCACCGCTCTCTTATCCAATTTTGTTCTTCTTAGTTCTGGACAGCGCCCCATTGAAATACCCTATTGTTGAAAGTGAAAATTGCATTACGACATACATTTAAAAATTAATTGGCTGAGCGATCAGTGATATTCAAAAGGTTTCGCGTTTGTCTCTTTGATTGTTCGTTTGTTTGCTTGTCTGTCTGTTCGCACGAAGACACGAGCACGGTTTGAAGTAGAAGGCTCAAACTTTTCATGCAACTTTGTATCATAAAAAGGAAGAACTGTGTTGGTTTTGAGCCTTCTGGCTCTAAAATTGACTGTAACAGTTCCAGTGTCATGCTCTTTAATTTTATATTCGGACTCCATTTTCAAATCCCATATAAATATGAAAGGATTTAAGGAATTTCCATGTACGTTTCAAAAAACGAAGAGAGAAATGATGTTGTCAGTGCCTCAATTTCTCACTTCACCTAAAGTGCAACAGCGAAATGCCCAGGTGTTGGCTTAATATTGTTCTCCCGTGCTAATGGTCTCCACCTCAAGAGGTTCAATTGGTTTAAAATGCTCACATGTGGAGGGAACACCTAAGCCACGAAGGATAAGGACTCCAGCCCTTTTGAACATTTCCTTCCTCTTTCAGTTTATGCTTTAAACCTTTAGGGTCCTTTTCAAAAAGTTTCAGTTCCCTGGAGTACACAAAAACATGTCAGAATGATGACCATAACAAGTACCACTGTCAGGACAATTTTGATGTCACAGACACTCTTTCCTAAATGCAGACAAAAAGAAGGGGAGGCATTTTCAAAAATTGCCACGGAGGGCACACACTTGTCCATGGTTAATACCATTGATCAAACTGCATTCTTACATGAGTAGCACCACAGCAGTCTTCTCATTACCAGACAAAATGAAATGCACACGGTCAATGCTTCACGAATAAATTAAGTTGTGCAGAAATTTTAGTACCAGGTACTACTACATTACACCAGAATATAGATAAATAAAGCAAAGGCAGCCACAGCAGGCCGCGCGCATGGCACGCTCCGTGGCCGTGACCGTGAAAATAAACAGACCCCCGACTAGGGACCGAAAAAGGCTGCGCGCGGGGTAGGGCTTTCTCGCCATTACATCGAGATGTAAGTCTGCCTTTGAGCGGTGAGTGGTGATTTCCCTCGTCTTCGGGTGGGCAGTGAAAGTCGCCTTCCCGCGGTGACGCGAAGTCACCCTATAAAGGGAGACAAAAGTCTCCCCTTTGCGGGGAACAAGATTCTTCGGGAATGGAGCACTTTCCCTAACCACGTAGCGGTACGTGTTCGTCGTCGTGTTCATAGGCCTTGTAGTGGGAGATATCTTGTACATAATTTTAAGGAGGGCCAAAGTCTCCTTTTATTTAATTTACAGTGCGTCTTTCATTCCATGAATAGTGTATAATTAACTGCTTAAAATGTTGGGGGGCATGTTCAAATGTTCCGTCGGTGAGAAAAATCTTACATTTCGAGAGCATCCTGGACATTAAGAACATTTTTAGAACTCCGCACGCATAAGTAAGAGGGAGGGGTAGAATAAAGCAAATTAGTTTACCTCAAATTTTCGGCAGTAGTGTAGAGAACTAGGCATGTTTTCCCAACGAAACAGAACTTTCCTCCACTGCCCGTCCGGTCCGCATAATATCTTCTTTCTCTCGGAGAATAGTTAAAACCTCTTCTGTAGACCGAGGTATATAGGTGATCTCCTTCCGTCTGTGGTAGCCAACGCATTCCGTCGCCTGTGACAAAAGTCAACAAATGTAATTGTACTAAGACCCGTAAAACATTAACAACAGCAGCACTGATGTACTTACACATCTTAGATCATTCACAACCAGCAAATCGTGTTCTCATGTTCTCAGCTCCCGGCGAACAACCTTGGTTGGAGGTGCGTCCTTATTTGCTGTTGCCTTCCGCTTCACAGCCGTAAGCAACTGGTGTCTTTACACGCAGTCCTCGGCCCACGGTTGACACTCCGGACTGTGGTCACCGTCCTTCAACAGAACAATGAGATCACGGAGCACTATTTTGGGAGTGCACTTTTTATTGCAGCCCAGCCACTAATCCTCGCTAGCTGGCCGGGAGCACTAGCTGCGTCCTGCGCCACGCCGCACAGTGCGGCCGATCTCGAAAAAGGTGGACATTATTAAATTCGCTCGAACCGGTTGTCCGATTCGCGTAAATTTTACTAAGTAGGGGTTTTGAAACCCGTAGAATTCGTTTTCAAAGAAATTTTACAATTATCAGATTATTTTCATATGTTTTACCTATCAAAAAAATTCTAATTTCGTTTGTTTTTGTATAATGTCTTTTTGGTTAGGTAGGTTTGTAAGAAAAAAGAAAAATGGTGTGTTGATTTTAGTTGGCTGTGAGGAAAGTTGCGTTTTTGGTGTTGTAGCACTGGATATGTCAAATCTCAAGGTGTTTGGGGGGAAAACCGAACAAAATTGTACTTTCAAGTTATATTTTCCTTGTCTGAAAGCAGGGCTAAAACTTCTGCTCGCAGTGCCCTTTTCCTCTTCACTCGCCTTGACCTCATACTTGAAATGCAGGGATCCAAGATGATTAGCAGCCGTCGGAACACGTCAGTGTTTGTCAGTATCCTGCATACAGGTTAGAGTTAAAAAAAAAAAAAACAGTAAAATTTCGGAGGAACTAGGATCTACATTAACGTTACCTTTTTGCTTTCCTCGCACGATGTTCCCTAAACTCTCTAAGGTCCTTATTTCTTGTCTCCTGTTCTTCCTCGGAGTAGGCACTGACCGGAATTCCCTTCTGTTGGCAATGGTCTACTATGCTTGGAGCATGAACTAGTATTTTATGGACGGTCGATGGCATTATGTACCACCCACAATTATTTACATAAATATTGCAGGTCTCTGTACAATACTGTTCTAACTTTTTTACATCAGTAAAGAACTCAGAATTAATTACACATTGAAGGACGGAAAATCGTTCTACAGGCAGTGAATCTATGTGCAAAATAGTACTTGTCAGTTCAGGGTTCTCAAAGAACCGCCTAGCACTATTCCCGTCATTTGTGTTACCACTCCCCTGCTTTGGCATATCCAAGTGAAGGCCCAACTTCGTTTGAAAGTCCTCCTGAATAATGTATTAACGAAACCATCATGCTTCTCTGATAACATTAAAATTTCATCATTTTGAGTTACCGAATAATGAAAGACGAGTCTATCATAAAGAAAAAGTAGATATTCAATTTCCTCTTGTTCTTCAATGGTAAGGTTTCCAAAAATTAACTTAGAAAAAGAATTAAGGAGTGACTTGTACATAGTCATGGCCTCAATAGTTAAAGAGATAATGTCATTGCTGTTTTCAATGACCAGTTGACAATTGAGTAAAAATATAACAAAAGGATCAACATCTTCGTATTCTGTGTTCATTTTAAAAATGACAACACCTTAATAAACTCTAGAACAAAACATTTGGTTTATGATCCTTAACAAAATAATAAACAACAACAACTATCAGTTTTTGTCAAGCTAAGCTTACCTTGGTAAATTTGGAAATTTAAGCTTTTTAAAAAAGAATGTTATTGTGTTTCCGTGTATGAAATGGGCGTTAGTAGAAGTTGTTTAATTGGTTGCTATGGTATCCAAAATGATTATGATTTTTGACCTAGTTTCATATTGAATTTCAAGTTGACATACTCTAAATTAGAAATCTCTTCATTCTTATTCACATTAACAAGCAAAGGAAAAGGACTAAATGAGGCCCTCATAAGAGAGTTCTACTTTTTCAAATACCATAGCAACAAGATCAGCAGCTGGTATTGAGTGTCCAGGTTCTTCAAAAACAGAATGTAAGTAAATGTATCAAGAATGTTATAAAAAGAAAAGGAAAAAGATACAGAAGAAACTGATTATCTTTCTAAATTAATGAATATTGTAATTGTTTACTGGTTGTTTCTATACAGGTAAAAACTAGAGTCATGTTGAGACCTTCATTCGATCGTAAGCAATATATTACCGTGGTGATCTTGAAAGAAGATGCGCGGAAGTCATTTTGGGAGACTTAGAGAAAAAAAAGCGAAAAACCAGCAACAATAAAAATATTTTATTGTTTTGAAGCGACAAGCATCATTGCCGATTTACAACATGTTAAGTGGGGGAATTCCCACATAATTTTTTCACTTGGATATAGTGCAAAGGAAAATTACCTGTCGATACACATATTGGTCTATTGAAATTGAAATTGGTATATTGGGGCCTATGCAAAAGGACTTTAAAGTCCCGCTGACACATAGACCCGCGCTCTATTACATAATTTTAGAGGCGAGTAGAAGTATTATACAGGCAAAATGTACAGGTAGAACATATTATGATACTACAAAGATGCTAACAGAGAGTTAAAAATATAGTTGCTGACAGTGGCATAAGATTTATCTAGGTAGTGGTACAGTTGTAGTTGGTTCCAGAGTTGCGAAGAATACACATGAAAAGAGTGGTCGTATCTTACAAGTCTGTGGTCAAGTATTTGGAGCATATGTTTACAGGAGCGAGTATTTCTGCTATTAGTTGTAGACGTAAATTTGTAGGATTTATATAAATATGGTGGGCTTTTGGTGGTTATAATTTTCCATACCAATTTAGCAACAGCCAGGGAACGTCTCTCATTGATTTTAAGAATATTATGTTGTCTGTACATGGGGGTGATGTGATCATACCGACTTGTTCCAGTTATAAATCTGATAGCTGCGTTTTGTGATTTTTGCTTATCAGAGTGTGAAGGAGACTGGGCCCCACTAGATCCAGATGTCCTGTCTGTTATTATTGAATGGGACGTGATTGAATCAGAAGTTAAGCTGAACAAATTTTTGAAGAATCTC
>NW_026267142.1:2383772-2385308 GCF_000697945.3 Frankliniella occidentalis | reverse complement strand
TGCCCACCTTACATATGTATGTCACATGTATATTAATATTGAATTGATTGTGTGTTCAAGTTCTGGGTGGAAGGTTTATCTTGACTGCTGTCACAAGTCACCAGAAAATCATGTTTACTGAAAGTGTGGCATGTCATATTTCTGTAAGCAGCCATGCTGAAATATTTAGATGCTATTGTTTTCTTGTTTAACTCTTCATGGAATTTTTTTTATTGTTTATTCAGCTGTTTGATTAATTCTGGAAGCAGAAAATAAAATTTGCTCTCTACAAATCGAGTATGATCTATGTTTTAGTCCTACCCCAGCCTTGTGCTTTCACAAAGTTCAGCTATGTTTGCAGAAATCTTTGACTCTCTTTTACATGGGAAACTGTGATTGAAGTTTTGATCACAACCATGACATGAGTTAAAGTTTTAGTTTCTTTTCATGGGTGTGTAATAAATTCTATCTCATTTTGATTTATAGTTTGTCGCATAAGTATTTCCCATACCTAACGTCACACAGAAACTGATCATAAATTTTTCTGTTCATGTGACACTGAATCATGTCTGATTAGTCCCACCCTAGCCTTGTGCTTTCACAAAGTTCAGCTATATTTGCCGAAACCTCATAGAAATGCTTCAATTTGATTCTTTATTTCACGCCTACCATCATGCCCAAAACCCTCAGATACCAAGACCATGATTATCTCTGAACTACTTAGTGCCAGACATTGCTACAGGTTCAGAAAGGCGAGCGAGATGTCAGACTGTTGTTAAGAAGTGGACTATTGACTACAATGTTGGATTGGAGCTCCTATTGTGTGAAGAGAAGAAATGCTGTATTATGCCAATGTTTTGAATACAACAAAGATTTGTTTGAATCATGTGTACTCCTTCCAAATTCTACAACCTTAAGTATCCCATGGATTGTACAGAGTTGTCAGTTCCGATCATTCACTCAGCATCTGTTCAGATGCGTTAAATTTTGGAATGGAACTAAAGCTTTTAAGCTTGGTTTACTATTCCTGATACCCCGTCTTGATTCGCAAAGGAAAAGGCAAACATTCAATGGAAGTGATTTATTCATGCATGTCTTCAAATACTAGTGAGCACAATGACTTCTAGTCCTAATGTAAAATAAAAATAATTATCACAATCATTAAAATTATATAAAATATGCACCAAAATGCATATAAAATAAAACAATAAAAATGAAATTTCAGAATGAAAAGTAAACAATAAAAACGAAATTTCAGCAAATCATACATGCACCTGTTAAAGTGACTTAAAAGGACATCAGGTACGGTAAATTTTGATTGACTAAAGGTAGATCCACAATAGACACATCAACACATCACCAGAGGTTGGAACTTTTCGTGTGCTGAGGAAAAAACAGCAAAACTGTTGGAGCAGTTTAAGGTGCTCTTACATTGTCTTCACTTGTTACTCAAATATAAGAGACTATAAAGATTTCATGTTAACAGGACCCTCTGTTGGTATTGTGGATTCAGTTTACTTGTCTATTTAAAGTGGAAAGCCTGGATTAAGCACAGAA
>NW_026267142.1:2382134-2382463 GCF_000697945.3 Frankliniella occidentalis | reverse complement strand
AAATGTGGCATTGGCGTAGTTTCAATACGGCCAACGTTTGATGACTTGAAATAAATACGTATATAGCTCTTCAACAAACATCAATATAGTTTACTTATCAAACACGCTATCAATAATCACCGAATTTTCAGAAGTCGGGCGGCATTTCTTGGAACATTGGCAGTTAAAAACGAAGACACTTCAGTTAAACTATGTTTTAACTGTAGTCACACTATACTTCGGACTGCAATAAGAGGGTTGGCTAGGGGCTGAGGGACATCGGGCCACGGCACTCCATCCCGTAGCGTGGCGCCATAGCCCAGGGGTAAAGACCTCGTCTCCGAGTCGGA
>NW_026267142.1:2381157-2381855 GCF_000697945.3 Frankliniella occidentalis | reverse complement strand
TCGACATAATCGCTGATGAGCACCGATTTGCTGCTGGTGGCTGAGGCCAGCTGAGGGGTGGGCCTGCAGGCGCCCGAGTAAAAGGCTGAAACTGAAGAAACAATAATGAAAAGGTGCCATGTGTTGTCAATAAACGTCAGTCAAGGGCTAGAAAAATCACAGTAAAACTTACGCATTGGGAGCAGGAAGTCAGGGCAGGGCACTGGTGGCTCGACTGCTCCTCGTTAGATCCACTGGGCATTTCTGTAGTAACACAAATCGTGTAGAATGAGTATGTGCTGTACAGTCACATCCCCAAGGTCAATAGAAGTTTGTCACAATGGCAGTTGTGGAAGCCTCCAGTAAATATTAAGTCATCTTGACTGTCAGTGATGATGTTCATATGCATTACTGACAGTACAGATGAATAAATATTTACTGGAGACTTCCACAAATGCCATGGTGATAAATTTCCATCTCGTGACAATGAACCAATGTAATGACACTTAAACGAATCAAAGGAAATTGAGCGAGGGCTTAGATGATGTAAGTTCATTCACAACATGTAGTCATGCTTTTCTTCTACAGGTTCTGGTTGGCTTGCAGCAGAATACCCTATTAGAAAATAAAACTTTACTCACCAACTTCAACAGTGAACCGAAATTTTGGGGCACGGTTCTGCTGGTGGTGCTCGCCGGGAGCCTGGGCTTGCTGGACGA
>NW_026267142.1:2377060-2378752 GCF_000697945.3 Frankliniella occidentalis | reverse complement strand
CGCGGGGCCGGAGCTGTCCGTGGGGGTGCAGCGGACGGCACATCCTGCCTTAGGCCGCCCGCAGCCGCCCGCAGCAGTGCAGCGCGCGGCACCCTCACGGACGACGCGGACCGTCGCGGTGCTGCCCCGTGCGGGGCTCTGCCACCAGGACCACCACGTGGAGGCGGGGGAGACGCGTCAAGGGTCCGGACGTCAATTGGAGGGACTGAGCAGACAACGGGAGCACCAGGCAATGAATGGGGGGTCACGCCGGCTGCGGACCAGCTGGCGGCCAGGAAGAAATGGGCCTGCCTAGCAATCAGTGCTACTCACGGCCTGCGCCCAGGTGATACAAGACGCAATCGAAGAGCGTCAGTTTGCGCACCAGGGCGGTCTCCTCATCGGCCAACATGCTCCGCATACCCTGCGAAGCAATATTAGCGTGCTACGACTAACAGAGCAACAAGCGAGATAGGGCCCGGTAACAAAAGGGTAATTACCGCGATCCGATCTATGCACATGGCTCGCGAGTAATGTGGCTGCCACTCCATTGCAACTTGTGCGGGGGTGGATCAAGTCCAACAACCAACACCGCGAATTGCACCCGCCGCGGCAACAGCCACAACAAAGAGCGGGAGAAAGGGGGAAAGTGGGGGGGGGTGAAAATAGGAGTGACGATTCTGATTGATGAGGAGACTACGACCCAGGCTGGGGCCACGTCACGTCCCCGCGATACGCCCTGCGCCCTTCAGGCGGAGATACCCGCCCGCGACACATGTCTGTTCGTCGGTCTTGCCACAGCGGCGGAATGTCATTATTCGGAGAACATGGTGGTGTAGTTGTAGGCAGTGGCAACACAATCTTATCGCGATCGTGGCTGTACCGTCACACGTGTGACTGTAAGATCTAAAACCCCGCGCACGGGAACCAGAAAGAGCATCAGTAGTGCGGTTAACGGAGAGGGATGAATAGCGAGTAGAAACACAAACGTCCCCGATTGGTCGAAAGTTTCTGCCGCTACGTCACGCTGGTAGTGGGGATAAAGGCTCGACCAATCAGGAACCTTCATTCCCTAACCTCGGTTGCCGCGGAAACACCACCCCGGGCCGTTCTCCGCAGAGCACGCAGAGATGTCGCCCCCACTGGTCTCCGTCATGGCTTGTGAAGACTGGCTCTTGGTTCGACAACTACACGTTACTACTAAAGAGACCGTGAATAATCCTGTCCCTTTACTGATGCTGAATGCTCCCATCACTGCTCTTATAGGACGAGTTAAAGACTATACGTAAGGCGAGGTCGGATTTGGATGGGCGTCAGGCTATCGCCGAGTCAACGCTCTACTACCTGCGGGAGAAACGTAAGCCCCCACCCCCTCCCACCCTTTACCCTCCCCAACTGAAGCGTCCTGCTAGCTAAGTCACACACGTGACGCATGACTCTATGTGCGACTGGGCAGGTGGAGCTCGACGGGAGGCTCCGCTGCCTGCGGTGGCAGAGTTCAGCGGGAGCGGGGCGACTGCTAGGCCGTGGACCACTCGCCGGCAGGCTGCTGCTGCGCCGCGGGGAAGTGCAACAGCACCGGGTGCAGCGCGTGCACCTGCCGCGCGGCGGGCTGCACCGCGCCAGCTAGAGGACTCCCCACCGACTGCTGGCCCGCGGACTCGACCGCGAGGCAGAGGCGCTTCACCTGGTGCTGCAGGTGTGCCCGGCTCG
>NW_026267142.1:2375370-2376111 GCF_000697945.3 Frankliniella occidentalis | reverse complement strand
AGAAGGAGATGTGCTAGAGACTTCAAATTTTCAGGGGATCTCAAGGTTCACTCCCACAAAACAAAACGCCTACGGCAAATCCTGTCAGCCACCCCTAAGGGGCTGAAAGGGAGTATCGAAGAAAACAGAAAAGGCCAAAAAAGTTGGAAAAAATATTTTTTTTTATGATTTCCTAAGGGGTAACTTGTGAAAGTAGAGTCCTTTGGGAGAAAATTTCGTCCGTTTAGCGCTATCTCTAACCGTTTACGCGCTAGAGGGTCTTTTTAGACGAAAATAGGCTAAAAATTGCCATAGTGAACAATAAGACATAGAAAAGGGCCTAAAAACCGCAAAATAGAAAGGAAACTTTCCCCCACCCCCAAAAAACGTTATCTAAGCAGAAGGGTGGGTTGTAGTCGCGGTGCTTCACCGTTACATCCCTTTCTCAAGTCTTTAGGGCAAACTCAAAGATGACGGGTTTAAGCGGGCCGGGGGCCCGCTACATCATTCGATCATGTTCTTCAGCAAATCGCGTAACAGGAATGGTCGGGCCGCAGGCCCGACCATCGCCGCCGGCAGGCCAAGCAGGCCCGGCCCCTGCCGAACGGAGTTGCCGGCGGAGCGAAGCGGAGCTGGCAACTTCGTTTGGCGGAAGGGCGGGCCTGCTTGTTAACAGTTAATTGCTGTCAAGGTACTGCTGCATAATTCACTGATGATCTGACAAAGGGACGTAAGTCCACAAGTTGGCGAAAATGTGTTCTA
>NW_026267142.1:2374401-2375320 GCF_000697945.3 Frankliniella occidentalis | reverse complement strand
GTGTACACAATACTACAAAAGGGGTTGTCAGGGCACAGCTAAGGTTGTCATTGGTGATAATTTCATGGAATGGGAGGACCTCAACCCCCACACCTGTGCTCCAAATGTCCTCTTCAGTCAAGTTCATCTTATGAAGCAGCGGATTTTGGAAGAAGCCGTGACAGACCATGGAAGATACGAATCACCAGCAGAGTTGGTTGAACGAGTGCAAAACATGTGAGTGCCTGAAAGAAAACAATCTCCGCTTAGAAACAGTCAATTAGATTTCTGGCTCTGAACACTTGTTCTGTAGTCAATTTCAAGGACATGAATATATGAATTGATTGATTTTCCATTTAACATAATTTGTGAAATTTTAAGAGTAGTGATGAAATACCTACCTTTTGAGAAATATACAGACTCCAGGGCAGATTTCTAATCGGGCCGCCCACAACACCAGGGTTGATTTCAATTTGGAAAAGTCTGTCTCCCCATCTCAGATTAACCTTTATGAATGAAAGCATGACTTAGTTAAAGCAGCAGTGAGAGCAAAACAAACTTTTATCTCTTAATATCTGTAAATTAACAGCCATCTAGACAACACATGAAAGGTGTTGTTCATCTTAAAATGATACATGTATAATTTATTCTAATTTACCAACTAAAAAGAATCAATGCACAGTGAATGTAAATTAAATAGTTGATCTTGCGATCAGAATGATTGTTACTGATATGAATTATTTTCCTATTATGTTACCTTCAGGTATCCTCCAGAGATTGCGGCCCATGTTTCCCTCAACGGGATGAGATCAGCCATCCAAAGAGCAAGAGCTGCGATGTATCCTCCAGTTCCTGCTGATATTCACCAGTTGGGACAACAGCTTCATGCCAATGAACACCTGGCTGCTAGTATTGATGGGCGGGACAGACTGTATGCTGG
>NW_026267142.1:2372531-2374351 GCF_000697945.3 Frankliniella occidentalis | reverse complement strand
TTGGGGGGCAATAACTCTGCCATTTCGATTCCGATCGTCTTGGAGCATGAAACATTTTCGTTTTCTTTTGTCAAGTTGACCCCGAAACAATAGTTACCTTTGCACATTTCACCCGAACCCCGAACCCCCTCCTCCCCTCCAGCTTACGTAAGTAAATACGTAAACCATTAAAAATATCACTTTCGTTCCTTTTCAACGGACACCGGCGAAACTTGGTAATTCGAGTTCCGCAACTCTAAAACTAAAAATTTCACACTCGGTTTGACCATCTGACATCATGATCAAGTGTGAGAGAATCAGAAAGTCTCGAAGTGGACGCTGGAGCCATTTGCGTGTTCGCGCTCTTTTTCCACTCAGTGTAGCCACCACCGAAACAACAACATCTGAAGCTCTCTCTGAGAAAAAGAGGACCATATATTTCAAATTAGTCCGTTGAGAGCGCAAAGGGGACACTGAGACTCCCTAAAATTATCGATGTTGAAGCAAACTTGTATTTTGTCATCGGTGCAGCCGTTTTCCAGAAAAAGAGGAACGCAGACACGGACAGACAGACAGACTCACGACGGAGACATCGCCTGACCCCTCAGCGACTTGGACTGAGCTTCGCTCAGCGATAAGGGGCCGTTCACAAATTACGTCACGCAACTGAGGGGGGGAAGGGGGTCTCTGCCCGCGTGACGGTCCTATCTTAAAAGCATTGGAAGGTTAGGTTAGCCGCGTGACGTAGGGGAGGGGGGGAGTCAAAATCGCCTGAAATTTGCGTGACGTCATTTGTGAACGGCCCCTAAACAATAACCTTTGTTGTCTCTAGATCATACCTCTGGGTCAAGTCCTGATGACTGGGAAGTCAGAGGCTGAGTACACAGCTGTGCTACAACACATACACCAGCTTGTGCCTCTATTCAACCCCACTGTCGTTATGACTGATTTTGAGGTCGGTCTACAGAATGCCTGGAAAACAGTCTTCCCAAATGCACAGGTTGTTGGCTGCTACTGGCATTTTTGCAGGGTATGTTTTTTTAATCCTTTCCATTGTAGCCTTAAAGATATCTGAAACACATATTTAACAAAAGGGTATTAGCTCTAATTCTCTCTCTCTCTAAATAGGCTGTTCTAAAAAAGGCCAGAGAGTTGGGTCTGGTTCCCTTTATGAACCAACATAGAAGGCTGAAGAGCCTCATACGATCTGCATGCGCCTTAGCTTTGCTGCCTAAAAATGTTATGGCTCGAGGGCTCAACACCCTCATTCAGGAGGCCACTAGACGAGGCTACATTCAGCTCCTCAATGGCTTCTTCCTTTATATGATAAACACTTGGATGACAGATCCTCTGTTCTCCACAATGTCCGTTTATGACCAGCCACATAGGACCAACAATGTTTCCGAGTCCTGCAACAGAATGCTGAGGTCAAAAACAGGAGCACACAGGCCAGGTCTTTGGCATTTCATAAGTGAGTAAGAGGAGATAATAGGATTCAGTAAATTGAAAATAATATTCAAGAATAACCTTAAATACTTACATGTCTTTATTACCACATTTTCCAGCTGCACTCCGTCGTCTGGAACAAACTTCGGCCCGGACTCTTCTTGCTGCTCGGCGGTTTGGATTCCAAGTAGCCCGTGCCCGAAAAGTCTCAGCTGTAAACAATGACATTAGAATAAGAAATTACACTGCACTATTGCTCGCTGGAGAAATTAGCATCAACCGTTTCTTGCATTTAGCTTCTACTAGAGTCATGAATGTCTTCGATCAATTTATTGTTTAGTTCTTTCAATTTGCTGGCAACGTACTGCTATTTAGTTCTGTAATTATAAAGGTTT
>NW_026267142.1:2360397-2364701 GCF_000697945.3 Frankliniella occidentalis | reverse complement strand
AAATAAAGAGGGGCTTTGACCATTGACACCTGTTGTTTAATTTTTTCCTTTACTCTATTTTGCTAAGCTCTTGAAGAAGCTCATATTTCACTTGAGCCGTTTTAAAAATTGAACTTCATTTTAGAACATCAGTTGTATATACTTACATACTGAAAAACCATACTTCAGAAGGATTGCTACATCACATTTATGACAAATGTATTCTTAAATAAGTTCTATAGACATAACATCAAAATAAAGAGGGGCTTTGACCATTGACACCTGTTGTCTGAGTTTTACAGCTTTTCATGTTGCACTTCCATACCTTGCCTACAAGAAACATGAAGATCTCAAACATTACTAGGCTGTTTTTTGGGTTTTAGCTAGAATAAGAAATTAAGCATTTGTTGATAAGAGCTCTTGAAGTTGTTGGTTGAAGTTCTTTGTAATTGATGATTTGGTAGCAATGGATTCTTGCTGCTCTGGTAGTGGTTTGAAGTAGGCGTTGTAGTCGTGTGTTGACTCTGGATGTTGAGTTACTGAAATAAAGAAGAGAAAAATGACTTTGTGTTAATAACAGTGTAGCGCTGAGTGAAAGCTCGTGTCTTCGTTTTCTATAGTTCTCCAAATGCATTAGGGCAAGGTTTGAGAATACAGTGCTAAAAATTTATAAGCAAGTTTGAAACCCATATACCAGGAACCTTTGCTAGTTTTAACTCAAAAGAAGAAAGACTTAATGAAGCTACTAAAACTATTTTTTCCAAGGTCCAACGGTTTTCCATGGTGTGGACACTTTTCATAATTCACAGTAAAAATTTACAATATGCATATATAATTTTGAAGCATTTGAGCACAAAACATTATGGAACCATTATCATTTAACCCTTTTTCAATAATTCTGAAACGTTTTGACTGAATTTTCTCACGTCAATAATATGTTTGATCATTAGTTGATTTTGGGCTAGCTAGATATTGCACAAATTCAAACCCCCACCTACCCACCTTCAACAGGATTGACAAAACTACTTTATTTAATTTGAGCACATATTATGCAGATGGAACACTAAGACTTGTTGTGTTAACACTTTACTCCATTCTTGCCTTGTTTTCTTCAGCTTGTGCCATCCCCAATATCTTGAAAACAATTAGAAGATGAATGACCTATAACCAGACAATAGATTCAAATTTAATGAAATTAAACACACGGGCAAGCCCTTATTATCTACTTGCTGATATACTTACATATCTTTGGCATTGTGTTGGGCTTGCATATAACACCAGCGAATATGAAGTTAGTCTTGAAGAATCTCGTTGCAGAAGTTATGATGAAAAACTATTTTCTTGTTATTTCTTCAGTAGGCACGGTTTATTGAATGGTATTAACTTTATGTCCATTGGGCGTCTCTCACAAACCTGAAATCATAATAAAATATCTATTAGTTGAACATAATGACAGAAGAAACTGGTTTTCCTAATGCTCTAAGTCTAAAACAGGAAGAGTAATATAAGATTCAAACGCACAACACAATTATTCAATGCTAATAATATCAAACTTCAATAAATGTGTTTTGATAGAAAATAGGTAAGTAGAAAACAGTTATTGTTGTGTAAGCAAAGACAAAATCTTATTATCATATTAGGGTTCGAAGTAAAACGACAACACCTCAAGAAAGAGAAAACCAAAAGTAAACAAGCGAGAATGGTGATTACCTAATTCAACTTGTGCAAGCAGCTAAGAGAAACTTGTAAACCACACACAAGAGCTAGATTATTCTGCTTAAGCCAGAGGCAGTAGTGTTGTGATTCAGGTAAAGCGAGAATAATAAGGCCACAGAAAACCAATGTCAATGCGAGTTCTAAGTAATAGCGACAGACTTACACTCGCATCTTGATGAATGGTGAGAAGACAAACAATAATATTCACCAATTTATTAAATTGCTGGTAGAGGCGACATAAAGAAAAGTGTCTGCTTGTTTGCTGTTCCGTTCTGCCAGCCTCTCCTTCTTCTCCCTCCTCTTCCCCTCCTCCCCTCTTCCCTTCGTGCTTGATTATTCACATGTACAGTGTAAATAGCATATCCGTAGTACGCATTGTGCTTGAACTAAAAAATATTCACATCAAAACTACATTTTTATTGTGATTATTGACGAATCATTGTAACTTTCAAAGTGTGAGATTTTTGTCTGCTTTGTTTTCTTTCGAGTGTTAGGAAAACATGCATAACCAGTGTCTTTTATCGTATTCCTCATTATCTTATGGTTAACAGGGCTGTCCACAAGGACAACACATTGTGTTTATTGAGCATGTTACGTCTCTCACTTGGACATAAGCAAAACGAGGATGGCTTTTTGCTTCATCACAGCAGGTAGGGAACTCATAACCAACAACACAACCTCGTTTCGTTTTGTGTTCTTTGTAAAATGGTAGTGGAAAGGAATCTTTGATGAAATTATGCAAACTTAATTTTATAAAGTTATTTAATGTAAATCATTAAAATTGAGGAGAGTACATCACTCAATTTATCCAATCTCCTCAAATCATTACAATTGAGGAGAGTACATCACTCAATTTATCCAAAAACATGAAGCGAGTTCGTTTGCAAAGGTTGGTATCATTGTTAGAAGCCACGCCTCCTTTACCCAGGATTGTTGTAGCCACGCCCATTTCTAAACAAACTGTGCAGCTTTGATTTTAAATTGGTAGAAGTTGTGATTGGCGTATCGTATGGCATAGATTAAAAGCTTATTCGGTAGTTTAAGGAACGGTGCACAATCGGCTCGCTTACACTTCCCTGTTTAAATCAATACTAACTACGCTAGAAATTAAAAACAAGACACGAAGAATAAGCGTAAATGTCGCATATTGTTCAGCTTGCTGTCGTTCTCGTCTGGAACGTCGCACGAAAATTTTGAACATATCGTTCGGAAGCTTAATTTTCGGTCTTGAATTTTTGTCTCACACGTTTTACTGTTAAGTGAAAATGTAAGTCACAGGGATCAACAGAAAGAATGCTAGAAGTGCGAACCATTGTTGGCTTGGCAGGATTTTGCCGATTTTCGTGAAAATTTCGATGTTTAACTTTAATTTTCTCAAAATTGGCCAGAAGGATTGTAATGAGGCTATAGTCAAATGAAATCATATTTTTGGATTGATTTTTCGATAAAATTTTATTAGAATCTGTACGACAGAAGTCGCGCTACCTTAATGAATGAGGGAGGAAGAAAAAGAAGCACGCGGAAAGGCCCCCTTGGGGGGGCCTAAAAAGCACCACTGGTTATACCCTCCTTTTTGCAGGTGGGCCAGTTAGTTGGTCTTCCCACAAACAGGCAATAAACGCAACTGCCACTTCAGAAGCCGAATATATAGCAGCTGCTGAGTGTGTAAAGGAGCTCAAGTATGTCAGTACGTTAGTTTTGGAACTGACTGGTGCTAAACCTCCTTCCGCAAGTACCGTCAAAGTGTCTAATTCCGGACCAGCAGGGTAAATCCGGACACTACATTTTTGCACTTTTACAGCAAATTACACAATGTAGGTTCATAATTTAGATAGGCACTTTTCCGGGAGGCACTGGAGATTTATATAATTAGTAGTTTCATATTTTACAGCCGCCCAGAGCAGTGTAATTTGAATAAAAGGACCCGACCAGTACACACACTGTGAAGCGGTACTTCAATGCGTGTGCGTCGTCATAGCACCAAGGCTAGCCACGGTCACTAGTTACAGCTTTAACGTCACGACGCTGGAGTCGAATTTTTTTTGATATCCTGCGGACTTTTGCGCGTAATATTGATTGTACGGTATTTCACTCGATCTCCCACTCACAAATCTTAGTAAAAAATGCACTAAATTTTCAATTTTGACAAAGTCCTGTGAGGTAAAGATTGTTGTACACATTCTTATGGCGTATTTTGCGAAACCAATGTCTTTCTACTAAAAAAGCACTGACTTTTGCAGAAGTTGCTTAACTTCTGAATTAGACCAATTTTGCCTCGAAAATTTCAATATCACTCTGGTTCCGCAGTTACGGGTTTAGTTGGTGTGTACTGGCACGCAGTTGCAGTGCAGTATTGGCATATCGACCTGTTCTACTGCCATTTAATAGCAAAAATAGGGACTGTCCGGATTTGCCCCGGCTTCGGGTTTAAATCCGGACGGGGTTTCAGAGGCTTGTGCAGGTGAACTGGCGCAAAGAAAATTTCCTCTCCAGATAGAAAATATGTATCTTGGCGCCTAGTTTCTAGAATCCGCTGGTATTTTTTATACCCCTACCGGTTTCCTCTAGCGCCTTAACGGTTAGAAATAGAGCCAAACGGACAAAATTTT
>NW_026267142.1:2349921-2354880 GCF_000697945.3 Frankliniella occidentalis | reverse complement strand
ATTTTGTCAGATTGTTATGTAAAAATACACGTTTTAGTGATAGTAGATAATCTAGGGACCCTTAAGCCCAAAAGAGGGTGTGGTTCGACCCGTAAACGTGTGGTCTAAGTATTACTGCCTTTACAATTCAGTGACATGAAGCCTTTTTTACGTTTTAATGGACCATTTTGTCTTTTTCACGTTGTTTTCGCCAAGAAATGCCCCATAGCGTCGAAACGGTACAATATAGAGCAAAACGGACGAAATTTTCGTCCAAAGGACTCTACTTTCACGAGTAACCCAATGAGAGACCATAAAAAAATATTTGAAAAAAATAATATTTTGTTACATGTGGTTATTGATTTTTTTAAAAGTCAATTTTTGAGCTAGAGTGCTCATCTTCGAACTCGATCTGTCTTTTTATGATACAAAACGACCCTGAAAATTCCAGGTCGCTATCTCAATTCTTTCTCGAGTTATCGTGCGTACAGACGGACAGACAAACAAACAAACAAACAAACAAACAGAATGAAACTTTTCCGGTCAGTGGAGTTATGGGCTTCGCTAATCGCTCAGCCAATAAAAGTAATGTTTTGGGTTTTTCGTTGTTGATTTTTTTGACCGATCAATTTTTCAGCTAGAGGGCTCTAAATCAATACAGTTCTTGCTTTTCATGCTACAAAGCTACGCTAAAAATATCAGGTACATAGCTCAAACCGTTCTCGAGGTATCGTGATTACAGACAAACAGACAGACAGACAGACAGACTCACACACACACACAGACAGACACGAAACTTTTTGATCGCCACTGGAGTAATAGGCTTTGCTATCGCTCAGCCAATAATTTTCTCCTGTTTTCATTAGTTTGGTCTAAAATGACATGTCATTCAAATATTTTAGAAGTTACGGAAAGGTTTTATCATTGTCCAAGCTTCTGAAATCTTGCGCGTGAAGTGATAATTGCTGAGGACTGTCCAGTAACATTTGACTTGGTAGTTAGAATAATGGTATCGTACGACATGGGATGGAGTTAAAGGGGATCAGGAAATAATTATGATAGCTTAAATGGATATGGGTGGCTGTGTGGTTATTTTACTGGTAAAGTTTTGGATTATAATCAGTGCAACAGGTAATGTAAGGCATGTAATATGGGCAGTCCTCAGTCTGAGCATGATTGTAGGGTGAATTATTATGGTAGTGCTAAGGGTATGGAGGCCCACACAGCTAAAAAACTAGTAACAAATAGTGATATTTTAAAAAGACAAAATTTACAAGTAGGAGTTTTAGTAATGGATGATGATAGCTCCTCTATACCAGCTTGCAGATCAGCAGCAGACCAGGCCAATAGTTAATCAAAGTGATAAGAACCACACTGCAAGGGGAGTAAGTAAAACTTTATTTGGCATGCAAAAGGCTCACAGTGAATTGTTTCCTGATGCTATCAGGTACCTCCACAGGTGTTTCACTTATGCTTTATCACAGAACGAAAGGGATAGTGTTGCTATGGGAGTTGCATTAAGGGCTATACCCCTACATGCCTTTAATGTTAATACTATTTGTGGTAACTGGTTTGGTTATAAAAAAGATCCTGAAAATTATGACCATTCAGTAATACCAGGTGGATTCACTGACCCAAACCTCAAAAATGATTTAATAGATGTTTTTAATAAATTAGCTAATAATGCTACTAAATTTTCTGCTGGTGCTTCAAGTAACGTAAATGAAAGTTTAAACTCTATGATGGCCAGGAAGGCACCTAAGTCTAACTGTTACAGCATGTCAGAGTCAGCTGATTTCCGTTTAAGTGTGGTTGTTGAGAAAGGTATATAAATAGTATTCTAATCTTACAAAAGTGGGTGTACAATAACGGGATAAACATTTCCGGGGGTTTGATTGCGGTTAGGTCTTCGCTCTGTATTGAGCGTTCTTTCTTTCCACTCAACCTGTCTTGAATACCAGGACGATAAAGCCAGCGATGAACAGTAGAAGGGAGGCTGCAGACCGTGCAGAGTTCGTCCTAGAATCAAGAGAAGTCAGGTTATACATAAATGCACGATACCCGTGAGATTTAAAATACGACGATGACGATATGTGTCAAACGAAGTTTAATACGCAAGGGAGTTTGTAACATAAGTGTGTTACGTATCTCGAGACAACTTTAATCGTGCACCCTGTTCTTAAATCCCCTACGCTACATAGAATTCCATGAACACTAGGGTAAGATGCCCTATGATGGCCACCTTTAGAATGGGCCTGCCCAATGATGGCCACCCCTTTTCCTTGTAATGTAGACAACGATGTGAAGTAGTTTGGATTATTATGCCCAAGTAGGGACCTTACTAGAACACAACTTCAAGGCCAAGATTGTAAAGTGACCAGATTGGCTGGAAATCGAGAAAAGTTGCCATCAATGGACAGTGGCCACATTAGGGCACCTTACCCTATTCCATGACAGAAGAACCGTTTTCCGTGTGTGGCTGATCTCTTTCTATGTGGAGCCTCTTTTCCATGAGGAAGCGGCTTGGCCCTCCATGGAAATTAATGTCACCATAGGGTCGGAACTAGCTTTCCATGGGACATATCATGGAAATAGTGCATATGCTCACATGGTGTGTCTTTCGCCATGGTGTTGGTCCTAACTCTATGGAAAAAGAAATTCCTATGAAGGTTAAGAAAGCTGTAAAATCTGTGTTTAATTGAATATCGGAATAAAATTTGGTGGCTAGCACCTCGATCGAATTTTAGCAGGGTCATTTTGATCTCATACAAATTTGAGCACTTTTTCCTGCTATCTCGTAAATGGCCGTAGTAGCTAAGTTGAAACAGACAGCGGATTCGGCTCCGCCTCAGATCTGACGCCCCGAAAACATGCTTCGTAATCATCTGTAAGACTGACTTTGACTCAGGAAACCGACTCTGCTCTTTGCTTTGCCATGGTAAAGTTGTCCATGGGCTTAGTATTATTCCATGAAGACCAACATCATGGAGTTTCAATACATGCCCATGGCAAAAACACTCATGGAAAAGCAGCAAAAAATACATGGAAAGTTCTCCCTTGGACAGTTGATGTTCCATGACGTTCCATGACAAACCATGGGTCATGGAAAGCACCATGGGATTTTGGGACTGCCCTGTTACAGCATACTTTTGCCATATTTTTGTCGTTTGTGATGTGACAAACCAATCACCATAGAAACTCAAAATAACGACGAAATAAATTCGTGTGAGTCCGATTCGGATTTGTCGTCCTGACGAGTTTGTTTCGTCATTTATTTGTGCTAAAATCGTTCAATGTCACGACAAATTAATGACGAATTCATCTCGAAGCAATGACGGTTACCACTTCTCGCCTTGAGGTGGAATCGAACCACTAACTTTACCCGTCCAATGCCGGCACTGTATCCACTAGGCCACGGGGGAGACGTGCGGGGTGAGGTCGCTCCGAGCAGAGAGGTGCCGCTTGTCACACATGTCCTGCTGCCGACACTCGCCCCTCTAGCACAACGGCTGGTCTGGCGACCTCTCCCCGCACGTCTCCTCCGTGGCCTGGTGGATACAGTGCCGGCCTGGGATGAGTAAAGTTCGTGGTTCGATTCCACCCCCAGGCGAGAAGCGGTAACCGTTGTTGCGTGCCGCTCGAAGTCTTGCCATTGTTTCGAGATTAATTCGTCCTTAATTTGTCGTGAAATTGACCGATTTCAGAACAAATAAATGACGAAACAAACTCGTCAGAACGACAAATTCGAATGGGACTCACACGGATTTATTTCGTCGTTTATTTCGTCGTTATTTTGAGTTTGTATGGTGCTTGGTTTGTCATAGCACAAATGACAAAAATATGACAAAATTATGCTGCAACAGGCCATACGGGTGGGTACGCACATACACATTGAACTAACGTGCGGGAACTACACAATCAATGAGAGCTAGTTTTAATAAAGTACACTGCTTCACGTACCCGTTGGTCTTGCATTGAAGGGAACTCCAAAAGGCGGTCTGTCCAAAGTCTTTGATGTGGACCATAGTTACGTTTCCTGGCCCGTAAACATCTAGGATTTGCAGAACATCGCTCCTGACTTTGGACAGGGGTGTCCAGTTACCACCACTCAGAACAGGGATTCTGGACAGACAATAATGATTTCCCATTTATTTCCAGTAACACATACCACACAAAGTGTTCGCGTCACAGCTTTTTTTGGCCCTGTTCATTGAAATAATACATTCATTCTTTTCTAATAAAGCTTTGTTAATTAGCATAATTTGAAGTCTCACAAATGCCATACACTTTTGGTGATGCAACATTTGTTACGTCTACCGCTTTGTGTAACAGCAGTTACGGAAAGTTATGAACGTTAGATTGATCACTTACGAATTTTTGGCGAACGAGACCCAAAGTTCAATGAGCTGCCTCCGCATATCCAGATCAGTCGCTGTCTGCATCACACCGCTCCAGGATTCCTCAAAAATATACTGGTCGTCGTCCCCGTGACAGACCCCTGAAGAAAGCCCTGAGTTTATTGTCCATGTCCATTTCTGGTGAATATGTCAGGCAGGCACCTGCTGGCCCCCTGACAGCAAATATACCTTCTGCACTCTAGATGTCAAGGGACAATTTTTGTCCATTGCAAAATGCATCTGTGAGCACATCTTCCAAGACGCAATTTTGAAGCTTGTTTTGTAATAATATTATATCTGCAGTTGGACAAAATAAAAATTTGTCCACTGGCACTGTAAATCAGACTGTGATGCTGACAGCACGTTTTCGGTGATGCAGAAATATTGCGCGATGTTGTGTTGATCATCGCAGAAAAACTACAATACTTAATTTGTTGCTTGTATTTGTGATGACCATCACTTATTTAAACGATATTTGAGGAATCATAGTTCAGTACAATGTGCATCACTTTTATTTAGCAACAAATCCGGAATCATCGCATTATTTTGAAATGAGTATCACACAAAATTCGTTACAAAAATT
>NW_026267142.1:2340552-2345501 GCF_000697945.3 Frankliniella occidentalis | reverse complement strand
CAGAAATTTGTAATCATATTGCAGAAATTTGTAATCGGATAGCATATTGACGTCAGCTTTTTCCCAGCGGTGACCGGAATCGGTTTCAAAAACTAACCCTTGAGCGTCACTAGCTTATCGCGAACTCAACGAATAGAGCAGTGCACTTCTTCAAGTGATACAGAGAATAGTTTCACACTTAAAAGTGTTATAGGAAATCAGAGTTACTTACTGAAAAATTTCTTATTTGTGACGAAGAAAGACAACGTACCGAGATCCGTCGTGTTGCCGCCGGTGAGAGAAGTTGTCAGACTGTACTGGCCGCGGTATTTAAATCTGTACATGTAGACCGGGGAGGACCAGGTGGCCGCAGCGGTCAGCGCGAAGTCGTTCACGCCTGAGAAAAAGGTCCTGTCCGAGATGAGCTGCGAAAACCACGCAAATCCTAGTAGTTAGCTATCCCGTTAGTTCACAGCCTGAATGTTTAAAACCGTTCATCGATCACATTCTAGAATGCGTTTTGACTGTAGAGGTTAACATAAACAATTGCTGCAAGTCTTCTTAGAGCGGGTAAAAAATAGAACTATTATGGGAAAAGTTTAAACGACAGTATACTTTATCAAGGGAAGTATAGCCCTAAGGGGGTCAGAGAGACTTTTGTTCTCTCCACTGTAATTCGAAGTGTGATACTTTTGACACATTTTCGTGTGATAAAACGACCTGAGTAATTCCCATGATTTATCACTCCGGGGGGAGCCTATCACAAATTTTGTGTGGGGCACAATGTAAACAAAAACAAGCCATGTAAGACCAAACCCAGACACTTAATAAAAAGGTTACACTGTTAAAAATAAAATAAATAAATGAAATGTCCCTATTAAAATACAAATAATAGAATTACTGGTTCAAACAGCATGATTTTACATAGTAGTTCATATCGTGCCCCCAAGTTTAACAATAAAGAAACTTATGAAATTTTTGTAGAGAAGCAGGTTTTTGGGGGAAAGTGTGCGCACCGTAGGATCATGCTGTTTTATTTATTGTTGCAGGCAAACTGCTGCCTGAGGAAATCGAGGGGGTGGAAGTGAAAACCCCTATGCTTACATTTTTCGGGCCTCTTTACTCATATTGCTAAACTAAGGGGGGCAGACATGCGAAATGAATGGTTGCGGAGTCACTAAATTAAAACTAAACACCGCATCGATTTAGGACTAAAGGTGTATTAAGAACATAATCGGGCGCTAATTTTGCCGTTGGCGCGGGTGCGCGCACTCTGCTCATCTTCGTCTGCAACTAGACGATCCAGTACCTTTCAGTGTGCACGACTGTGCTGCAACGTATGAGTCTAAGACTGTAAAAAAAAATGCTGGTTACTCTTAAAAGATGCCGCCAGTGTAGTTGGAGGCGAAGAAGGGTGTTTCCAGAGAGTGCGCACACACCGGCATCAACGCCACGGCAAAATTAGCGTCCAGTCCCGATCGATGCGGCGCATTGTTTTCATGTGACGATTCTCCCAAACCCTTCATGTCACAGGTCTGCCCCCTTAACGAGGCTTTTGGCTTTGCACCTACCTCTACGAGCTGCTTGCGGCTGTGTCTCAGTGACTCCTTTTGTAAGTAGTGCTCCCTAATATTCTGCATGATGCAAGGAATCTCGTCCGCCCGCTCAACGTGGAGGTGCAGAAGCATGGGGCCTACCTCGGCCCACCTGTCGTCTAGCTCTTGGACCAGGCTGTCCTCCAGGATGAACTCTAAACCGGGTGGAAAACATCGTTTTTGCTCTGATAACCGAAATGTTAGACTTCTATTTTTTCAAGCACACGGTAAAAACAATGTCTCATTTTTTGAGGAAAAAGGGAAAACTTTGAGGCATTTCCATGTTTGAAGAGGAGTCCTCCGATCTCGCCTCAGATTCTGAGGAATCTTCTCAAAAAATTAGGAAAAATCCCACATTTTTTGAGGAGACGCCCTGACAATCTGAAGGAAATTTTGTCAAACCAGGGGAATTCCTTAAAGTTTTCCCTTTCCACTCAAATAATAAGACATTATTTTAACCGTGAGACAGTTCCTCACTGAACATTTATCTAAAAACCTATCTAAAATTTATCTAAACCGTCGTCGTGACGTGACTCTCTGCTTCCATTATATTTTTGTCCCTTTTGCTTGGATATAACCGATATAACTTCGTGGATCACATGCCGTAGTGCCCGCGCCCATCCCCTGCAAAATGCTTGCAAAGAACAGGTTCGTATTACAAACATTTTCGTTTGCAGCACTGTAAAACAATCATATGATACTTCATAAACTGTTAACGTTTACCGCTTATATTCGGTTCTTGGGGTGTAATAGTGCTTTTCTAATGCCACTTTAGATAAAAACTGCTGTAACATTTCTTGTATTTTTTACCTCGAACGTTTTCATAACTGTACCTTGCCTGTTATTCTGACTTGCAAAAAGGCGTGGTTTTAAAAACCTCAATGTTTTGCGTATATTTGTCTTGGCTAAACTCGCAATTTGACGGCCCTTTGGGTAAACATTTTAAGGAGAACGGCTCGCATGATATGAATTGTTTTTACTCTCTGCTGTTAATAAGTAATCTTTTCCTTTCCGATAATAATTCCTATTTCGAAAACGGACTATTACACCCCAAGAACCTAATATAAGCGGTAAACGACTTTCCCTACTACTGGAACTGGTGGTATGGCTAAGGGTCTGTGCAAGCCGCCATTCGCCTGACGGTCGAAAGGGCCAAACAGCCCTTCGCGAAGAGGGCCGAGAAGGCCACCGAGAGGCAGAGGAAGGCTAGCCAGGCTCCAGGAACCCGTAAGACTCGGCAATCCAGGTGAAATGACACAGTGTCGACTATTGGGCCAGGCAGTGTCGACTACTGGGCAAGGCACATTGTTTTTTGTTCTAATTTTGTGTGTAGAAAGATAAATTTATTCTCATTTTCGACCTATAGGGCATTAAGTTTAATCCCTCCCCTATACACACCCAAATTGTTTCCCTGGTGATTCCGTACACCCACGCCACGTGGCAGGCGATTTTGAAAAACCTTGCTCTTAAACTGTCGAATACTGGGTCCCTTACCCTCCCCCCACTCGTATCCGTTCATTGCTGGGTAACCTAGACATAGGGTCCGGAAAAAACGTTTGCTTCGACCGAAAATTTTAATTTAAGTTACGGACATGTCCAAAAAATATTTACCATACTCGTCCGTAGTATTTTCTGACAGTGAACTTGCAAAGACATATTTTAACATTAGTACAAAAAAAAATCTGTCCCTCTCTTTCACGGTAATTTCAAACAGGGGTAATATGGTAATGAAGTTTTATCATTAAGTCTTTTGCTCCCTGTTCGAAAGGTATAGGCCATGGTCAACTATCAAAACCGTATTTCAGAAGAGTAGAAAAGACGCTATCTGATCTGAGCGAAACAGGGTAGTCCACAATATTTGCTTTTCTGGGCAGTTGTGGCCACGTTTTCGCAAGAAATTAAAAAAAGGGGCCAGTAATTTAATTACACAACTCCTTGATTAAGCAAGTATTGCGAACGACCCAAAAGGGATCCGAGAGAGCAGATTCATTTTCACTCTACTTATACTCGATGACGAAAATTGATCAAGGTGTATAGCTTTCGAACAGGAAGCAAAAGAAAGTTGATAATATGTATTTTCATCACCATTCCATCCCTTGTTTATACGTCTCATAAGAGCAAAAGACGTGCAGAATATTTTCTCGGGCCTGGCTTCACATGGCTCAGCCTTAGACGACAGACTTTAAATGTATAGATGAGTCTTCAAAACCATTCATTCGGTGTGTCTTAACGGCAGAGTTCGATCGGTCACTGTCTGCTTACACACAGTCCAATCTGCTGCGCTTCCGTCAGATAAAGTTCGATCTGCTGCAGTCCAGGTACACAAATTTCAATCTGATTTCCAACGAGCTCTGCAGCTCAGTGTTATTTTAATTGTATATGTTCGCCAATATAACAGGTAGAAAAAGTAATAGCTGTTGTTACTGTTGCTGCTGTATGCATCAACAGAAAAACTGCAGCAGATCTCTTGGCATGGGCCTTCCGAGAGCGGCAAAAAGCAGATCGAACTTTATGTAACCGAGCCGCAGCAGATCGAACTTTGTCGTTGGTTGCATCGCATTTCGGTCTAAGTTGTCAACACATGCAAGTGGCACAAAAACTGTTACCGGCAGCTGGAAAGAGTCCATCCTCGTTGGCCACACTTAGCAGAAGAGGCACGTCTGCGGAGGCCTGTTTGGCCAGCAAGTCCGCAGGGTGCATTGGCAGAAACGGCGTCTTGGACTGACTGTCTACAACTGGACCAAATGGAGCGAATGGGTTTTGACGCCAGCCCTGAAAGCAAATATAAATTTTAAAAAGATGTTGAAATATTGCGATTAAAGTGGCACAACGGCGCATTTAATTATCGCCTACGCAAAGGCATAAAGCTGATTTATTGGATCCTTAAGTGTTCATCCAGGGGTGGGTAATAGGGAGGTGCGAAAGTCCGCTTTTTCTGAAAAGAACCTAAAAGTACCTAAACAGTACCTAGGTACCAGACGAATTCGTCTGGTACGGATTTCACAAGGGACCTGCAAACTGGTTTAAAACTGTAGTTTAACTTTAGTTTAACTGAAGATTGACACAGTACGAGTAGAAACTGTAGTTAGGTCTACAGTTTTGCATTAGATCCTTTCACCCGGAAGGCACCTAGCTAGCTAGCTATAGAACTCTTTAGTTCTGCAGCAACAACTGTAGAGTTCTGCAGCAACAACTGTAGAGTTCTGCAGCATCAACTGGCAAACTGTTCTACAGTTAGAACAGGAACAAACGGGTTCTACAGTTGGAACTGGGGAACTAAAGAGTTCTGCAGTTCGAACTGACGAACTAAAGAGTTCTGCAGTTAAAACTGGCGAACTTTTAGTTCTGCAGTCTAAACTGGCAAACTACTAAACA
>NW_026267142.1:2333739-2340502 GCF_000697945.3 Frankliniella occidentalis | reverse complement strand
ATCAGAATTTGAATTGTGCGGAAGGCACAAATTTGTCACTTGTGTGGAGCTCGCAATGCTCATGCCCCATGGGAACACTTATATAGAATCCACATAGCTGCAACGTGGACGAAAAACATTGAAGCAACGATCATCGAGCGCCAAACGGTAGTAGATTTCACGTAGAATGAACATTGATTAGTCCACCCACACACGATGTTTCGACATAGAATAACCCTGGCATCCCCGTAACATCCAAAATAGTTTTAGTAATATGGTGCCAGTAAAAAGTTAAGATGTAAGTAATTTACTTTTTTATGTGTTTTATTTAGTTTGTACTTCTTTGATCAGAGGAGACCGTCTGATTACTTTTTAACAACTTCGTAATTCTAATGAAACTTGATACCTTACCGGGAGTTGAACCTGGGACCTGCTGTTCCGTAGTTGACGCCTCGAACCACGACGCCACCGTGGCAAATTAAGCAGGAAGGCGACTGAAACCTATCACTATCCAGAAGGATTTGTCTATCCCAACCACGTTGCATCCACATGGATTCTACGAGTGCGTATGCAAAATGTCTTGACCAAAGTAGGTACCAAGTTTTAGGACAACCTCAGCCTCAAACCTAATGAGAACATTATGTGGATGTTGTGCCAAGGATCATGTTCGGAAACGTATATATTGATGAGAGATGTACGAAACCATAATGATTAGTAAACGTTGCGTCGGTGTCGACAGAGCCTCTCTTCGCTAACATACCTAGATACACCTGCACGGTGAACAATCCCCATAGTTCAATCCACCAGAGTTCTACATTGAATCCACTTTGAGGCTGAAGGGATAGATCTACGTGTATGTATCCACGTAGTACACGTTGAGTCCACGTAGATAGCCCATTCTGTTCCCATTGGGTGCTCAGGGGCTACGTTTTCCGTTGCAATTCCAGTCACCGCTAGGGAAAAGCTGACAGCAAAAGACTCCCAGCTACTAGTAATAGCAAGTGCAACAAGAACAAGAAGGCCCGCCTTTCCGTGAAGCGGATAAGCCAGCTTCACTTCGCCCCGCCGGCAACTCCGTTCAGCAGCGGCCGGGCCCGCCCCTCGTGGACCTCCTATGCGTGCCGGCAGCGATTGTCGTGCCTGCGACCTGGCCTTTAAGTGCTTTTATCATGTGTACAAATTTAGGATTTTGGGTGGGCCTGTGGCCCCTTCAAATTTGCTCCTTGCGATACCCCCTAACCAAATCCACTCAGCGCTTCTGCGGCTGGGAAAAAAAGCTTACCTAGCGTGGTGCTCCACACAACCGCTCAGCGCTCACGACACTCGGAATAACCGCGTAAATTGTCTTTCGAATGGTTCTAATATTACATTTTCGATGAAAAGGCGATTTGAGGGGGCAGACCTGGGAAACGCAAGGGTTTGGGAGAATCGAAACTTCAAGCCATCTAAGAATCGGAGCGCTTTCAACGAATGGTTCTTACACAAAGCAAGGATTAAGCTACATTTTGAGTTATAGAACGTTTGCGTGCTCCTCCAGGAACATGCTTATCTTTGTCTCGAAGTGGAGGGTTACATGCCTTTTCCGTGTGCAGGATTGGGCATCAACGGATGGAGCTACGACAACGACAAAATGCCCATTTACTCTTAAAAGATGTAGGTTCCGTTTGAAAAAAAAAAACTAAAAAAGAAAATCGATCTCCTGGTATTTAAACCCGGGACCTTCAGGATTTGGTAGCGAGAACGCTATCTACTGGGCCACCACAAGTCTGCTGGAGGAGGGGTGATGATCGGGCTCGATGCTTGTCGTATTGCGCGGGCCTTCTTTAACGTCTTCTTTAGCGTCGGCAAAAACGTTCATCACTTGATTGCGGCCAATCGATGCGTTAAAATGAAGAATGTCTAAAATTGTAGCTCTGGCAATTACGCAATATACGCGCTATCGTACGCGTCGATCCGACGAACGGTACTCGGACGAGGAGCGTCCAAGACAAAGGCCGGTACCGAGTAGCAGGTAGTATCACTCTATCTCGAGAACGATAAGACGTAGCGAGTTGCGGTTTGAGGCATTCAAAAGAGGGCAAAAAACTGAACATTCGCCTCGCCTTCTCCCACCACCCATCTCGTCTCCTTGTGTGAGAAATGACGACGGATATCCTTGGCCATGACGGTTTTCCTCTTGGCACAGACGTTCGACCCGAGTTTGCGGGAGAACGGTACATTTTAGAAAAAATGTGTCCTGACCAAAATGTCCAGCTGGTCAATATGCAATATACGAGCTATCGTACGCCTCGATACGACGATCGGTACTCTAACGCGGGGCGTTCAAGCAAAAAGCCGGCACCCGAAAGAGGCATTTTCCTTTCATCTCGAGAACGAAAATAGGTAGCGAGTTGCGGTTTGCGGAATGTGAAAGAGGTCAAAAAACTGAACATTCTGTCTCCTTTCACCCTCCATCCATCTCGCCTCCTTGTATGAGAAAAGTCGGGTCAGAGGTTAAAGGTGGTACCACCAGCAAAGGGTTCTTTCCGGTATATCTTTTGAACGGTCCGTCGCATCGACGTCGGCGAGGGTGGCTTTTGTTCTCCTGGAGGACACGAACAACGTTTATTTCGCTCTGTGTACCCGTTTGGAAGAGTACCCGTTTGAACGCTTCTTGGACGGGTATTTTCCACGTTTTGGTACTTTTGGTATTATTTGGGTCCCCGTATGCGGGCTTATTGTAGGTATGTAGATTTATTGGCTGAGCGATTAGCGAAGCCCATTACTCCATCTGGTCGGAAAAGGCCAAGGTAGATGTATGCCAGGCGAGTCGCAGCGTGACAGTGTTTCATGTGATATCGCGTAGCCTGTCACGCGAGACGTGGTTTGGTGTACATCTACCTTGTACGTGCATGCTTTGGAAATTGATTTTATCACACATGGTGCTAGAGTAAGTCTAACAGCTCCTCAAATCGTGTTCAAATTAAACGCTAAAACAGCTTAGTTTTGGACGCACATACAGATTTCTGTTCCCATGTTACAGAAATTTGTATCCCGTTTGCATGAATTTGTAGTCAGATTACAGAAATTTGTAATCAGATTACAGAAATTTGTAATCAGATTACAGAAATTTGTAATCAGATTACAGAAATTTGTAATCATATTGCAGAAATTTGTAATCATATTGCAGAAATTTGTAATCGGATAGCATATTGACGTCAGCTTTTTCCCAGCGGTGACCGGAATCGGTTTCAAAAACTAACCCTTGAGCGTCACTAGCTTATCGCGAACTCAACGAATAGAGCAGTGCACTTCTTCAAGTGATACAGAGAATAGTTTCACACTTAAAAGTGTTATAGGAAATCAGAGTTACTTACTGAAAAATTTCTTATTTGTGACGAAGAAAGACAACGTACCGAGATCCGTCGTGTTGCCGCCGGTGAGAGAAGTTGTCAGACTGTACTGGCCGCGGTATTTAAATCTATACATGTAGACCGGGGAGGACCAGGTGGCCGCAGCGGTCAGCGCGAAGTCGTTCACGCCTGAGAAAAAGGTCCTGTCCGAGATGAGCTGCGAAAACCACGCAAATCCTAGTAGTTAGCTATCCCGTTAGTTCACAGCCTGAATGTTTAAAACCGTTCATCGATCACATTCTAGAATGCGTTTTGACTGTAGAGGTTAACATAAACAATTGCTGCAAGTCTTCTTAGAGCGGGTAAAAAATAGAACTATTATGGGAAAAGTTTAAACGACAGTATACTTTATCAAGGGAAGTATAGCCCTAAGGGGGTCAGAGAGACTTTTGTTCTCTCCACTGTAATTCGAAGTGTGATACTTTTGACACATTTTCGTGTGATAAAACGACCTGAGTAATTCCCATGATTTATCACTCCGGGGGGAGCCTATCACAAATTTTGTGTGGGGCACAATGTAAACAAAAACAAGCCATGTAAGACCAAACCCAGACACTTAAAAAAAAAGGTTTCTCTGTTAAAAATAAAATAAATAAATGAAATGTCCCTATTAAAATACAAATAATAGAATTACTGGTTCAAACAGCATGATTTTACATAGTAGTTCATATCGTGCCCCCAAGTTTAACAATAAAGAAACTTATGAAATTTTTGTAGAGAAGCAGGTTTTTGGGGGAAAGTGTGCGCACCGTAGGATCATGCTGTTTTATTTATTGTTGCAGGCAAACTGCTGCCTGAGGAAATCGAGGGGGTGGAAGTGAAAACCCCTATGCTTACATTTTTCGGGCCTCTTTACTCATATTGCTAAACTAAGGGGGGCAGACATGCGAAATGAATGGTTGCGGAGTCACTAAATTAAAACTAAACACCGCATCGATTTAGGACTAAAGGTGTATTAAGAACATAATCGGGCGCTAATTTTGCCGTTGGCGCGGGTGCGCGCACTCTGCTCATCTTCGTCTGCAACTAGACGATCCAGTACCTTTCAGTGTGCACGACTGTGCTGCAACGTATGAGTCTAAGACTGTAAAAAAAAATGCTGGTTACTCTTAAAAGATGCCGCCAGTGTAGTTGGAGGCGAAGAAGGGTGTTTCCAGAGAGTGCGCACACACCGGCATCAACGCCACGGCAAAATTAGCGTCCAGTCCCGATCGATGCGGCGCATTGTTTTCATGTGACGATCCTCCCAAACCCTTCATGTCACAGGTCTGCCCCCTTAACGAGGCTTTTGGCTTTGCACCTACCTCTACGAGCTGCTTGCGGCTGTGTCTCAGTGACTCCTTTTGTAAGTAGTGCTCCCTAATATTCTGCATGATGCAAGGAATCTCGTCCGCCCGCTCAACGTGGAGGTGCAGAAGCATGGGGCCTACCTCGGCCCACCTGTCGTCCAGCTCTTGGACCAGGCTGTCCTCCAGGATGAACTCTAAACCGGGTGGAAAACATCGTTTTTGCTCTGATAACCGAAATGTTAGACTTCTATTTTTTCAAGCACACGGTAAAAACAATGTCTCATTTTTTGAGGAAAAAGGGAAAACTTTGAGGCATTTCCATGTTTGAAGAGGAGTCCTCCGATCTCGCCTCAGATTCTGAGGAATCTTCTCAAAAAATTAGGAAAAATCCCACATTTTTTGAGGAGACGCCCTGATAATCTGAGGAAATTTTGTCAAACCAGGGGAATTCCTTAAAGTTTTCCCTTTCCACTCAAATAATAAGACATTATTTTAACCGTGAGACAGTTCCTCACTGAACATTTATCTAAAAACCTATCTAAAATTTATCTAAACCGTCGTCGTGACGTGACTCTCTGCTTCCATTATATTTTTGTCCCTTTTGCTTGGATATAACCGATATAACTTCGTGGATCACATGCCGTAGTGCCCGCGCCCATCCCCTGCAAAATGCTTGCAAAGAACAGGTTCGTATTACAAACATTTTCGTTTGCAGCACTGTAAAACAATCATATGATACTTCATAAACTGTTAACGTTTACCGCTTATATTCGGTTCTTGGGGTGTAATAGTGCTTTTCTAATGCCACTTTAGATAAAAACTGCTGTAACATTTCTTGTATTTTTTACCTCGAACGTTTTCATAACTGTACCTTGCCTGTTATTCTGACTTGCAAAAAGGCGTGGTTTTAAAAACCTCAATGTTTTGCGTATATTTGTCTTGGCTAAACTCGCAATTTGACGGCCCTTTGGGTAAACATTTTAAGGAGAACGGCTCGCATGATATGAATTGTTTTTACTCTCTGCTGTTAATAAGTAATCTTTTCCTTTCCGATAATAATTCCTATTTCGAAAACGGACTATTACACCCCAAGAACCTAATATAAGCGGTAAACGACTTTCCCTACTACTGGAACTGGTGGTATGGCTAAGGGTCTGTGCAAGCCGCCATTCGCCTGACGGTCGAAAGGGCCAAACAGCCCTTCGCGAAGAGGGTCGAGAAGGCCACCGAGAGGCAGAGGAAGGCTAGCCAGGCTCCAGGAACCCGTAAGACTCGGCAATCCAGGTGAAATGACACAGTGTCGACTATTGGGCCAGGCAGTGTCGACTACTGGGCAAGGCACATTGTTTTTTGTTCTAATTTTGTGTGTAGAAAGATAAATTTATTCTCATTTTCGACCTATAGGGCATTAAGTTTAATCCCTCCCCTATACACACCCAAATTGTTTCCCTGGTGATTCCGTACACCCACGCCACGTGGCAGGCGATTTTGAAAAACCTTGCTCTTAAACTGTCGAATACTGGGTCCCTTACCCTCCCCCCACTCGTATCCGTTCATTGCTGGGTAACCTAGACATAGGGTCCGGAAAAAACGTTTGCTTCGACCGAAAATTTTAATTTAAGTTACGGACATGTCCAAAAAATATTTACCATACTCGTCCGTAGTATTTTCTGACAGTGAACTTGCAAAGACATATTTTAACATTAGTACAAAAAAAAATCTGTCCCTCTCTTTCACGGTAATTTCAAACAGGGGTAATATGGTAATGAAGTTTTATCATTAAGTCTTTTGCTCCCTGTTCGAAAGGTATAGGCCATGGTCAACTATCAAAACCGTATTTCAGAAGAGTAGAAAAGACGCTATCTGATCTGAGCCAAACAGGGTAGTCCACAATATTTGCTTTTCTGGGCAGTTGTGGCCACGTTTTCGCAACAAATTAAACAAGCAGGCCCGCCCTTCCGCCAAACGGAGTTGCCAGCTCCACTTCGCTGCGCCGGCAGCTCCATTCGGCAGGGGCCGGGCCTGCTTGGCCTGCCGGCGGCGATGGTCGGGCCTTCGGCCCGACCATTTCAGTCTCGCGATTTACTGAAGTGCATCATCAAA
>NW_026267142.1:2315201-2326999 GCF_000697945.3 Frankliniella occidentalis | reverse complement strand
TACTTATGCACAGATCTAGTGAAAGGTGAATGGTGGTTATACGGGACCGTCATGGTACTTACTAAGTTGCTTATTTCTCAGGAGGCAGGTGCAATTAATCAGTCAAAATTTGCAAATATCGAAACGACTCAGTACTTCTGTTATGCTATTCACTACACAAAACACAAAGACACGACACTCGTGTAGCGGTTTGGTTTTGGACGGCTCACAGTAGAAAGATCGTTAAAGTTCAAAGAAATCGCGAGCGAAGCGAGCAAGAAAAATTCTGGACGGAAACGAATTACCTCCGTGACCGACGCGACAAGTCTTAAGTCTTAAGGAGGAAGGGCCAGATGCCAGACCCAGTGAGGCAAGGCACTCGAGTGTACTTACTGCTTGATTTATGATAGAAACATTTTACTTGTTTTATTGGGATATTTTTGCATTTTTATGCTTTCTTACCATTACAATTTTTTTTTGTTCCTGTGTCTTTTAGACATGCGGAAAGGAGCCAAACGCTATGAAGAATCTAACGCTGCATTTATTTTAAAAAGTATGTTTTTTTTTGCTTGAGCTCCAAATATTGGCTAGATATAGCGCATAGTAGACTTTGAGATCATGTTATTTAAACCCGGGAGGGACAGTTTTTCCAGACCATTTCCGTGTCACCGAACAGCAGCAGTTAGCAGTTGTACCAGTTGCCCATATATTAAATCCCTCCATTGCAACAGGGCGTAATAGCCGCGAGCGAAGCGAGCGCGAAAAAATTTTGGGGCATAGGAGCACGAAGATTAGGGTAAGTCGTATATCGCTTATTTTCGATTCTTGGGTTGTAATAGTGTTTTCCAGGCGCCATTTTGGATGAAAACTCCTGGAAACATGTTTTAAGTTTTTTCCTTTAACGTTTTCATAACCCTACCTTGCCTGTTATTCTGGCCTGCCTTAAGAGGTGGTTTTGAAAACTTCAATTTTGGGCGTATTTTTTTTTTTTTGGTCTAAACACGCAATTTTACGGCCCTCTGGGTGAAAATTTTAAGGAGAAGGCTCTATCTCTGCCGGTTTGCATGATATGAATTGTTTTTAAATTGTTGTAAATAAGCAACCTTTTCCCTTCCAATAATAATTCGTAGCTCGAAAACCGGCTGAGATAGAGCCTTCTCCTTAAAATTTTCACCCAGAGGACCGTAAAATTGCGTGTTTCGTCAAGAAAAAAATTCGCCCTAAATTGAAATTTCCAAAACCACCTCTTATGGCAGGCCAGAATAACAGGCAAGGTAGGGTTATGAAAACGTTAAAGGAAAAAACTTAAAACATGTTTCCAGGAGTTTTCATCCAAAATGGCGTCTGGAAAACACTATTACAACCCAAGAATCGAAAATAAGCGATATACGACTTACCCTAACGAAGATGCTATTTTGAGCGCTTAAATAAATCTTATAAAGCAGCCGTAAAAGCAGGGAGCTGCACTGAAGCTGAATTTACGCACTTCCTCATCAAAAAAACCGCGAGCGTAGCGAGCGCGAAAAAAATTTGGGGCATAGGAGCACGAAGATGATATTTTGAGCGCTTAACTAAATCTTATAAAACAGCCGTAAAAACAGGTAGCTGCACTGAAGCAGAATTTACGCACTTCCTCATCAAAGGACCGCGAGCGTAGCGAGCGCGAAAAAAATTCGGTTTTATAGCGCGCCAAAATCGAGCAAAAATAGCGGGATGTACTCCTACCCCACACCCTAACTAAATTAGGGTGTTACCTCTTTCGCTTCCAGAGAAACAAATGCACATGTGGACGGACATCAGGTCGCTTACAAATGGAATGTTTATATGAGCCCAATGGATTGGTTTTTCGAAGCAGAGATGTAGGGTAAAACTGTTAGCGACCACGGACCTTAACGAATTGTAAATAGACCCTTCTACATATCTCCCTCCGCCTTCTCCCTTTCTTTCTTTTCCTTTCTCTCCCTTTCCTTCTCCCTTTTTTCTTTCTCTTTCTCTTCCTTTCTCCTCCCCTTTCCTCCCTTTCTACCTCCCCTTTCCTCTCCTCTTTACCTCCCCTTTCCTCTCCTCCTACCTCCCCTTTCCCTCCTCCTCCACCTCCCCTTTCGGGATTTTGAGGTGGGTCGGCCGACCCACCTTGACCCCCGTTTGGGCGCCCCTGAGTTACAAGTCATTTACGGTTGACCGAAAAACGTACGGCCGGACAGATTGGCTCCGGTCGTTAACCGTACTGATTACGACCGTAAACCGGAACCCCTTCGACAGTAAAACGCTTGACTACGGTCGGAAACTCTGACTCCGACCGGAAACAATGGGGATACGGTCGGAAATCGTAACAGATTCCGGGCGGAGTGCCAAAACACGCCCGGAGAGAAGGAATACGGTCGGAAATCGTATACATTTACAGCCGGAATGCAACTTTCCGGCCGGAAACCTGGCCGGAATTTTCACCTGGGAAACCGTTAATATACGTTAAAAAGAAACAGAACCATCCCCACTTCACATTGTAAAAAGGGACAACCGTTTACTCTCGTTGAACACGACCACTTACCAAGACAACAAGTATTACGAGTATAACACCGCCACAGCAGCAGTATTTCTGTCTTTACCTATGTTGATAATACTGTAAACAGAAATGTGATTACTTTACGGTATGAGTTGAACTTGCCAGCAACATTTGCTGCTGCTGGTTTGCTCCGATAATAACAAGCTAACTCCCGCCAAAGGACACAACGTACACGGAAAACAAAGATTTAGTTGCCACAGCGAACTCAAAAATACGGGTTCGCTGTGGGAATTAAATCTTGTCTCCGACTTCTAGTTCTTAAATGTCACAGTGAATTTCTTGGATGTCACCCGCGTGAAACCAGAGCCATACAAGTGCCATGTATGCCGCCTGTATGTCGCACGTATATTTGCTTGGTACCCTATGAGTAACATACAAGTGTAAATGTATGTACTATATGAAAATGTATAGAAAATGCATGTCACATGTATGTCAAACTCACGCCAAAATGTATGTGTAGCACACAAATTAACATACATGTGACATACATGTTCCATACATTTTCATATATTACATACATTTACAATGGTATGTTACTCATAGGGTATATACAAGACCAAGCAAATATACGTGGGACATACAGGCGGCATACATGGTATTGTATGGCTCCGGTTTCACGGGCACCAAATTAGTTAATGTATTCACTCTGACAACTTATCTTGTTTTTCCGTGGAGCCAACGAGCCCTAAAAGGTGGCCCTTGCGATATCCGACCATATCCTTCTAGCTAGGCTCTCCGTGACTCGTTTTTTTTTTAAATTTTCAACGTTAGTGTTCACCTTTGTTACGAAATACATACACAGCTTTCCCGTCCGTTGCATGTGCATTGGCCATTCTGTAAGAAAAAAACTGTTATAAGCCCAACAGAATATGGTAAACTCGAAAAATCACGTGGTTAGCTGCTCAATACTTGCAAGTGTCTAACAGCATTTTTTAGCCCGCCCTTCTGCTTTTAAGAAGGCATTAAAGCGGGCCTATGCAACCGATCTCGTGTCTGTATGTCTGTCTCTCCGTCGTCCGTGTAAGAGGAAATAGATGAGCTAGAGGTCTGCAAATTTCAGGGTATCTACGGGGTCACTTCTGGACAACAAAACGCCTAGTGCAAATCCTGGCAACTTGCCCTAAGAGGGTGAAAGGGGGTTACTCGTTTGACTCTATCTTGCACCATTTTAGCGCTAGAGTGCTTTTTTCGACGAAAATACGACGAAAATGACCACGTTGCACATAAGGACGTACAAGGAGGCGTCCAATCGTAAAATGCCAGAGCAAATACCCCCCCCCCCCCGAAACAACACATTCTAAATCAGGAACTACCCTCGGATTTGCCGTATCTTTCATTGTTTCAGCCCTTGAGGTGGATATATTGAAAACAATAGCAAAAAGTCAAGTTTTAAGACTGTTTGACAAACAGTACAATCTAAAAACTGCGCTAGTTCATTTTTTATTATTCTTAAGCAAAGCCGAAGGGTGGGGTGTAATCACAGTGTTGCCCCTCTACAGTCGTATTTTGTCATGCCCATGGAGCAAATCCCTAGCCGTAGTTTACTCAAATATGCAAAGTGACCGGTCACATTATTTATTTGAATATGTTCTTCAGTAAATCGCTAGACTGAAATGGTCAGGTCGCAGGCCCCACCATCGTCGCGGGCAGGCCAAGCAGGCCCGGCCCCTGCCGAACGGAGTTGCCTGCGCAGCGAAGTGGAGCTGCCAACGCCGTTTAGCGGAAGGGCAGGCCTGCTTGTTGTTAACAGTGTTGCCTTTGTTTAAATTCCAAGCTGTGCGCTTAAAAGTGGTAACTCATGTGTAACTCGCGTGTGCGACTTCGCAGTTGAACACTTTGAATTATGAGCCAGTCAACACACACACACACAGAGATAAAACAAACAGGGTCGCCGTTCCGCCTAACGTAGTTGTCAGCCTCGCCGGCAACTGCGTTCGGCAGGGTCTGGGCCTGCTTCGCCTGCCGGCGGCGTTTGCCGGTTCCGCGGCTCGACCTTAAAGTCACTATTCATCGTACTGTATTTGAGTATTTGAAATTTAAGCATGCAGGCGGGCCTGCAGCACCGTGACTATAACCCCCACTTCTGCTTAGAAAACCTTTTCTTTAACACGCAAAAAACAGATTAGCTGGATACGTGATAGGTAGTAAAATTAGCTGTAGCAGCTAACTTTTTCGCCATCCTCAGTACTGACCAGCCACTGCGGGTATGACCTTAGCTGCCAGAACTAGATAATTAGCTGGCCTAGCTAATATTAATACCTATCACGAATCCAGCTAATACATTAGCTTTCTCAGCTAATCCTTTTTTTTTGCGTGAATGGGTAGGGGTATAGTTTGTTTTCTATTTTACGATTTCAGGCCTCCTTCTACAGCTTTATGTTCCCTACAGTAACTATTATCTTATTTTCGTCCAAAAGACCCTCAAGCGCCTAAAAGGTTAGAGATAGAGCAAAACGGACAAAATTTTAGCCCAGCGAAATGTAGCTCCAAGGTGTTATAAATTATAGACGCTTTACTTGCTTGTTGCGTCTTTTTTCGTCGTGTCCTTGTGCCCAAGCGGACGACTAAGGTGTTCATTGTTGGGCTGATACCTAGACGCCTCTCAAAAGGCGACAGGTGGTGTTGAACCATGACGCCGGCTCCCCTTGCCTGGTAGAAAAACGGGTTTCGAGCCTTTGGGACGAATTTGTGATCCTTAGATGTACCCTTAGGGCTGGCTGCCAGGATTCTGCTTTTCGCGTTTCGTTCACTTAGAGTGAAGCCTAAGATACCCTCCAAATTTCAAGTCCCTACCACATCTCCTAGTGGAACAGACGCACGGAGTGACACACACGAGGTCGTTTGCATACGCCAGGGGTCTCAGACTGTGACGTCACGCGGGCTGCACGAGTCGGACCTCTCACTCGCACTCACTGCGATCACATAGCTCCATCTCTCTCCAGTGCGGCCCTTGCGGACCGCGGGCCGCGTGTCTAAAACCCCTGGCATACGCCCTGTGGATAGCTTTTTCAAAGCAGAAAGGCGGGCTAAAAAGTAACTCAAAAAGGGTGCCGGACATCTCGCTCCATCTAACTCGGCCAAGGTACAACTCGCCCCGAGGCCAACTCGCCCTGATTTTAGGGCGAGTTCCGGATGCAAGGTTTAGCCGACTCGGCCAAATTTGCAAAATCTCGCCCCATGCCAATTTAATGGCACTAATACCATGCCACCCCTCGCCCCGGCCAACTAGCCACCCCACACTGCAAAAACAGCAAAAAAATGGCCGAATTAAACCTGTCCGGGAGCTATTTTGTCATATTTCGGGCTACTTTGACCCAATTAGTGCTGAATAACTTTGAACGGGTCTCGGCATGATGGGTATCGATTCTATAGTTCTAGAGGCGTATAAACCGGTACGAGTGATTAAGAAAATTACCGCATAATATTCGTTTAACGAATTCAGAGGCACAGATGTGATTCAGGTGTCAAATCGGCCTAAATTAGACCAATCAAGCTCTCAGTTCAAAAGGCCATTGGCCACAATGTCTCTAAAAAAAGCACCGCAAACCCGTACAAAAATCCATTTAAATTGGGGTGAGTTAGCAATGGGGCGACCTGGACTGGGGCGAATTGGGCATGGGGCGACTTGGGACTGGGGCGAGTTAGCTGGGGCGAGCTGTCCTAGATCCCTCAAAAACATCGGCTGGTTACATCTGGTTACTTCAGGGGCAGCCAAAAAAAGATTGTTGAGGCAAATTGTGTTAGCCTCTGGACTAGACGCGCCGTAGAGTAGGGCATCCAGAGCGGTGTGAAAGTAAGATGAGTGGCCTACCCTCCCGGCGTGCAGTAGTCCCGCATCCCTCGGTAGGGTAGGGGCGTTAGGTGCGGACTGGCCCCGCCCGCCCGGCCGTCCGCCCGCCCGCCCGTCTGTCCACCCGTCCGTCTGTCCACCCGTCCGCCCGTCTGCCCGTCCACCCGACCGTGCCGCAAAGTCCATAGCTACGCAGTCGCCCTCCGCCCCCTTTACTTCTCCCTCCCTCCCTCAGATTTGGCTCGGCGCGCGGCTGGAATTTGAAGCGCAGCTCGGATCCCGGCTCGGGACAGCTTTGCTTGGCTCAGACGAGGAACGTGCGCAGCGCGGTAATTCAAACTCTAATCTATTAAGTGGTAGGATTGAGTGAATTCAGAAATATTACAGTTCATTAGCTAAATGTAGACACACCGGCACGCACACTGTTAAAAAAAGTTGTAAAATTACGACAAATTTTGTAAGAAATTTGTCGTTTAAAAACAACATTGTTGTTTCAACAGAAAACGAAAGCAACGTTAATTAACAGTAAGCTTGTTTTAGTACGACAAATCCGTTTGTTGATGGAAAGATTCATTCTTAGGCAAAACTACATTGGTATCGTATTAGAACGAACTCATTGTTTTAAAACGAAAGAAAATGTTTCTCAACGAACAAATCGTTATTTTACAGAAAGAAATACAAATAAGTTGTCTTCTCAGTTTTGATGAAAAGAAAATTGAAAGTTAAGAATATTAGTCGATTTTTTTTGTGTAAAATAACGATTTATTTGTTGAGAAACAGGACCGAGTCGTTTCTAAACGATATTGTTTGTATGTTCACAAGAATGTTGTAATCTGACGACACAGTTGTAAACCATACAGAAATAGTCAAGACCCTATCCCTGATCTTAAGAAAAAAAAATTTGTAACAACATTACCGTAAAATAACGATATTTTTCTGACAAGAGTGCTGTAATATAACAACACTTGTCGCTATGAAAGTTTACGATACAGGTATCGTAAATTTACAATACTAATTTTAACAGTGCAAAGAAAATCGAAACAATCGCTGGCCCTTCTTTGTCGCTCTCATAAACGGCATGGTTACGCTCATTACGAGGGTCGAACCCCCGGTTTAGAGTTGCTGAAGGCAACCGCGCCTGCTCCGCCATGAAAAGATGTTGGCAGGTCTATCCAGAGCCGCCCCGCCCCCGCCGGAGCACGCCGGGTGATAGCCCAGTCAACAAAGTCAAAAAAGGGCGCCGACCCGGAACAAAAACATGTGAAGCTGGATTTTTGATATGCTGTGCAGTTTGATGTGCTGAATCACGTACAGTCATTGTCCCTAAATTCGGACGGTTTTTGAGGAAAAACGCCTGTGACATCTAGAATTTTTGAAATATGAAAAATCGCTGGGGATTCTAGAATCCTCACGTCGAGACGCACCTACCACTCTCCGAAAATATTTTTTCGCGCTAACGGTATAGGGGTGAGGCCTGTTTGAATCGTGTCCGTATTTAGGAACCAATGCGTCCTAAATTCGGACAGCATTGAAAAATTATGAAAAGTGAAAATTTTTGGGGGGTATAGAAACTTCATGAAAAAATTTAACCTCACCCTACCGTCCAAATTTTCTGATCTGGTATAGTTCAGTCGCCAGAACTGCTTAAAGATCGCTTTTAACGTCCCCTAAATTCGGACAGTAGTCACTTTTGCATGTAAAAGCCTATGTCCGAATTTAGGGCGAATTGCAAAAACCCCTCGCAAAACTAAACCGTGCGACGAAAAATCAAAAACTTGGTGTCATATTGTAGATAAAAGTACCAAGTTTCACATATGTTGTGGTCAGAATAACCCGGACTTACACTGTTCAGAGCCCCAAATTCTTGCAAGACACATTTAAAAACGCCTGTTTTGGGGGGCTAAAAATACAAATTTCAGGAATTTCTGGAGGAAGCAATATCACTCACACATTTACTTTTTTTGGCAGAAATGGAAACTTGGTGGTCTTACCTTTCCATCGAACCCATAGAAGTTAAATTTTGTCAACGCATTATGGATTTGGAGGCAACAATAGTGAAATACAGCTCAATGTCCGAATTTAGGGCGCAAGTCCGAATTTAGGAACAATGACTGTACTGAAGAGTCTACCGTCCTAACTCGTGAGCGTTCACCGGAAATTGAACAAAAGGGCCTAAATACAGGGGTTTGCGGTATTCGCTCTGGGTCCGAAAGTATTCGTCCGATTTTCACGAGAAAGGTGTCAAAATGTTCGGAAAAGAACGAGGTACACATCGCATATAAAACATAAGTCGCGCGGTGTAAAATTATGTGCTTAAATTTGATTCTAGTGAAAAAAAGACAGTTTTCAAAAGTGCATTGAAAACATATCACGTCATATCTCTGGAACGAGGCGGTAGACTCAAAGATGACCAAAGCAAACGATGTGCGTCCATCCTTCAGCTCCACGTCGCTGTTTTCAGATTTTCGGCACATTTAACCGTTTAGGTTCTACCCGCCTTGAACTCTGTGGTAATTGGGTAGACTGTCGTCGTAAGTCAAGTTACCTTCCTCCTCAATCCTCACCTGCCATTCTAAGGTGAGAGGTAAGGAGGGGGGTAACCTGACTTACGACAGTCTACCCAATTACCAGAGAACTGAAGCAGTGCAGAGACGCCGGAGCCGTCCCGCCGGAGCCCGCCGCTGGAGTTGGGGTGGTGGTGGGGGGACCCCAGATCGCTCTCTCTCCCTCGCTCGCGTGGATCAGAAAGAGACGGAGCAGCGCGCGCTCGCCCCGCCGAACGGCTGAAGGAGCGAAAATAAACGTCAAATATCTTACGTTTAGAAAATACGCAGGGAATTTTTATTTCGTGCATCGGGTAGACCTGAGTGTCCTCTACACTATATTCTGAAGAGTCTACTACAGTAGTCGATCTCATGCAGGAAGCGTATGCACCGAGGAAAACCCCGACCATGCATTTCTACCTTTGAACGGGTATTAAGAGTGAAAGGTGAAAGGTACAACTCTTCGAATGAGCTTATTTAGAAGAGAAGAGTGCCTTCTTTACAGTGGTATGAAATGCCGCGGCAATAACTTAAAAGAAACAATTAAAATAAGAGTAAAGAAGATAAGTGACCGCGGTAAGTGCCCGCGCGCTGCTGCAGGCTTATCCGGTAATACAGGTGCTTGTCGGCACGTCGGCCCGCCTGGCCAGTACCGACCTGAACCTCGGTCCAGCAATGTTTGAGCCAGGGCTCCACGCACTAGATGGCCCGTCAATCACACTGGCTTACAAGGAGACTTACAAGGAGACTTAGGCAAGTGTAAACTCCCGATTCGGTTCAAACTCGGTATATTTGCTTCTTATCCCTATAGATGACTATTGCGCGTCAAAATTTGTGCTGAAGTTCATATGTCAAAACTCCCTATAGGGGCCTATACGGGCCTATACGGGCCTATAATTCCCGAAAAATAAAAATTTCATGTTAACAATTTTTTAAAGTGATATTCCGACTCAGAGTGTGCGGTTTTGGGGGGGTAGTTCCTCTTCCATTTTTCGATTTGAGAACGCCTTCCATGGGTTTATGTCGAATTTCTAAACTTTTTCAAAAAACGCTCCTATAAAGTACCCCGGGATTTGAACTTCAGCACAAAATTCGACCGGCGTTCGTCATCTACATGGTCAAGAAGCAAATATACCGAGTTTGAACCGAATCGGGAATTTACACTTACCTAAGTCTCCTTGTTAGGTAAGTGTAAATTCCCAATTCGGTTCAAACTCGGTATATTTGCTTCTTGACCATGTAGATGACGAACGCCGGTCGAATTTTGTGCTGAAGTTCACATCCCGGGGTACTTTATAGGAGAGTTTTATAGAAAAAGTGTAGAAATTCGACATAAACTCATGGAAGGCGTTCTCAAATCGAAAAATGGAAGAGGAACTACCCCCCCAAAACCGCACACTCTGAGTCGGAATATCACTTTAAAAAATTGTTAACATGAAATTTTTATTTTTCGGGAATTATAGGCCCGTATAGGCCCGTATAGGCCCCTATAGGGAGTTTTGACATATGAACTTCAGCACAAATTTTGACGCGCAATAGTCATCTATAGGGATAAGAAGCAAATCGACGCGTGCTAACAACAATATTCTATCTACGGAGCGTCGTTTTCAAAATATCCTATCTACAAAGCGTCGTTTTCACAATGTCCTATCTGCTTAAGAAAATCATAGCAGATAGGACATTGTGAAAACGACGCTTTGTAGATAGGATATTTTGAAAACGACGCTCCGTAGATAGAATATTGTTGTTAGGACGCGTCGAAATATACCGAGTTTGAACCGAATCGGGAATTTACACTTGCCTAAGTCTCCTTGTTAGGGGAGTAGCGAGTTTTCGGGACGAGGGCCCGGGCCTAAGACGGTAAGTTATCGAGCGGACGCTTATGGAGCGGCTACTGTACTGGGCTGGGGGGAGGGGGGGAGGGCACCTTTCTGCGTAGTGTGCGTCGCCGAAATAAACTTCCATCGCAAATTAATTCTCCCAAACAGCCAGCAAGACCATTGTGGTTTTTATCTCAGATGGCCCACTGGATTACTGACGTAGCCGTGGCTGTCACCACGCCATATTGCAGCACTTTCACCGCGGAACAAAACTACGCCCAGCGAGCCCGCCGGCAGCACCGGGCGAGGCACGCCAGACACTGCGGTGGGGAGACGAGCTTGTTGACACAAACATGAGAGTGGGGCATGACACAAAAGGAACTACATTGCATCTTGCTCTCGGTTCAAATATTTCGGTGAGCCTAACCTTCCTAGTTAGGGAAAACATACAACGGTTTTAAAACCACACCCGTTCACTAACCCGCCATGCCTCAATGCACAATGGCAGGTGGTTATTACGTTTATGAACCTGCCATCAGTTTCACAATGCGTACCATCGGGTGGCGTTACGCGTTCTACTGCACTTACTTGCTCTACTGCTGGTCTGGACGAACCTTCTCGCTTGTAAGCTGAAAGCAGAATGAAGGGCGAAGGGTAAGCTGGGCTGGAGAGCAGAGCAACTCTCAGCACAAGCCTTTCCCATAACACTAGTGGGTCTCATTTTATAAACAAGGGCTGCCTCGAGTAGTCTACGGTACCAGCCAGCCTCCAGCAGCGCGGGCTACACAGCGTCGGCGTGGCAGTGCGTTGAGTTCAGGATTCACTGCCCAGTGTCCAGTGCAGTGTCAGTTCAGTGTTCAAAGTGCAGTGTCAGAGTGAATTGTCAAAGCAGTGCGTCCGAGATATATCGGGCCAATCCCGCGGCACCACCCCCAGCAGCGTGTCAATCGACGGGGTCCGCCGCCTAGGTGTTGAACCCAACGAGTACCTAGTACCCATTGTTTGGCCTTCCCTCCCGGCCCGGCCCACCCATGAGGTTGGCGTCGGCCCGGGCCCGGTCGAGCCGCACCAGACGCAGTCATCACAGCTCTCCTCCCCCCCCC
>NW_026267142.1:2311426-2314970 GCF_000697945.3 Frankliniella occidentalis | reverse complement strand
GGCGGCACCACATCGCTCCTCATTTATTTTCTGCCCTTAGCCTATCATCTTATCAGTGCACGGGGCGCCATGTGCCCCGGTCGCTGAGTATGACCCCACCTGGGGAGTGCAAATGCCTCCTCAGCACTTGTGGTGGTCATGTGGCACAGCCTCACGGCTAACGCGCCACGGGCGGGTATGCGGCTACCGGGCGGTGAGTTTGTGAGTACATTTGAGTACATTTCATCCGCTGCAGGTTGATGCAGCCCGCCCCAATACCGCCGCTAGGCTTGAGAACGGACAAACACGCTCTTCCTTGGTAGTTTAGAATCCAAGGGACACAGTCGTCAACTCATACACCGAAAGTCAGCATTAGTCAAGTTTAAATTTCACTTAATCGATGCCGTTTGATGTGCTGCATCACGTCCTGGAAAGTGTACCGACCCAATTGTACACTCTTCTGAAGAGTGTGGAGGACACTCAGTTCTACCCGATGCTCGAAAGCAAAATGCGCGGTCTTCACTGAAAACACAAGTGTGTAAATGTCGCACACGTGTAGGTGTGTAATATCTATTGTGCACTTAGAAGGGTAAACGCGAGCGTGGCAGGGCACGGTGAGGCGCGGCGGGTCGTGGCGGGTCGTGGCAGGGCGTGTCGGGGCCTGGTGGGGCCTGGCGGGGCGCGGCGTAGCGGGGCATGGTGGAGCGTGGTGGGCCGCGGTAGGGCGGGGCGGGGCGTGGCGTGGCTGGGCGTGGCGGGGCGTGGTGCGGCGGGGCGCGGTTTATGACACTGTAAATGGGTTGGCGTCTTTTGACGCCAACACATTGGCGTCCTCTGACGCCAATTTCTGGCGTCTTATGATGCCAAATTTTGGCGTACTATTACGCCAAATCTTAAAAGACGCTAAATTTTGGCGTCATAAGACGCCAAATTTTGACGTTCATTGGCTGAGCGATTAGCGAAGCCAATCACTCCAGTGTTCAAAAAGTTTCGCGTCTGTCTGTGTGTCTGTGTGTGTGTTTGTCTGTGCGCACGATAACTCTAGAACGAATTGAGCTAGCGACCTGGGATTCTCAGGGTCGTTTTGTACATAAATAGACAGATTGAGTTCGAAGGAGAGCATTCTAGCTCAAAAATTGGATTAAAAAAAATCAATAACCACAGGTCCCCAAAATGATGTTTTTAAAAAATATTATTTCAATGTTTTCCTAAGGGGTAACTCATAACAGTAGAATACTACAGACGAAAATTTCGTCCGTTTGGCTCTATATATATAGTTATAGACAAAAAGAATTGCGTCCACAGCGTCCACACACAAACTTAGATGCACAACTGTTTCACGACTTCATTCATCTTAAGGTTTTTTTTCCATCCTGCAGAACACTTTTAGGAAACAAAAATCGGTTGTGACTCCCAAAACATTCACAACAACTTTTTTTTAGCAATGCGTCACAGACAACCTTAATATTTTGCCACATAGTGTGATTTATTTAATTCTCAATGAGAAAGTTTACAGTTTATTAAAAATATCTCTCTGTAATTTTGTCCTCTGTTCAGAAAAGCACTTTTCGTCCAAAACTGAACTCATTGTCACATAATCTAATGCGCAAGTGATTTTCAAAGATCAAAAAACATGGCATATGGCGAAGAACAACTTTAAACCTTAAACACGTGCTTCAATCATAAAGCTGCATTTCTCATTTTTTATTTCTTACTTGTCATTTCTTTGTGACTCTTTCTAGCTCTTATGTCAAAGTGTCCAAAATGGCCACTCCATGGGGCCGTCAACTGGCCTGGAGGAAGGGAGGCCCTTGCCCCCCACTGCCCCTATTTTGCATCAAGGTAAGAAACAAGATTGCATTGACTAAAAATCGCTTTTCACTAGCGAGGGGTCAACAAATTCAATTATTCACTGTACAGGCTTGTGGTAGTCGGTCCGATTTTTAACAATATTAATCAATATTCAACAGTATTTCATACATATTTAACAGTAATTCGTCCAAATTCACATCATGTTTACCGAAATTTTCAATACCTCATCAATCTCGACAAATATGATATCCATTTTAACCGACATTTAACTGAAAAGAGGAAAAGACCTTGTACGCGAATTTTCGAACTTGTTGACTCCTGTTGGTTCTTAGTGGAAACAACGGACGGCGCAGCGCTTGCTGCAAGACCACGCACGGGCAAGTCTGCCGGTATCAAACCACGAACGCACTGAGAAAAATTTTTGGTCGCCACAGCCGAAAAATTTGGTTGATGTTACTAAAAAAGAGTGTTCAATCTGACCCCTGAGCTCGCCCCTCCCCTGAGTCATATCCATAGAACGTTCTATCGTGCTGGATGAGCGTTTCACACGCTCCAACCAAACACTCCAGTCCGCACGATAGAAGGTTCTAAGGTTATGACGCAGGAGGCAGATTGAACACCATTTTAGTTGCAGCAACCAACGTATTTTCCTCCGTGCGAACACAGCAGCATTGTCTCTTTTCAACGGTATATGTCTCCACAAATAAAAGAAAAATGAACTTGCGTGGTTCCTTGGTGGCCCAGGAAACTTGCTTGGTTTTACTAGCGCCGCTTCTCCTGTTTGATGGAGGCCCGGCATGCCAGATTGACTCTGAGGACACCAGGTGGCTGATTCACACCGCGCACTTCTGTAGTTATGCTGTACCGCATGCACGAGTGCGGGCGGGTTGCCGACTCTCTCGGCTCGTAAGGCGCCGTCGTGGACAGGGGCGATAGGCAGGCAAGCCCGCCCGCACTCGTGCATGCGGTTCAGTATACCTACAGAAGTGCGCGGCGTGAATCAGCCACCTGGTATATGTACGTACTTGTACAATATATTAAGTAATTTGCGATTTACAAAATTTTGCTTGCTACTATTGTTAAGCACGCACGGTGCTCTGGCGCTGGTGAAACCCAAGGGGAAAATATCACTTGCGAAATAGTTCATACACCTTCCCTCCAAATAGTCCAAAATACAGCCGAAATAAAGGTGAAATGTGGCGAAATAGACGCGGAATGGACGCATCCGTGCAACACTGGCGAATGTATGCAGACCGGACGAACAAGGGCGCAACCAAAATTTTTGAGATTTTGAGATTTTTATGGTAACTTATCAGTTGAAACCTTTTTTTTTCCAACGGCACTCACGAAAAATTTTTAGAAAACATCTTAAATCAATCGTTTTGTTGAAAACCAAAACACGTATCTGCACCGCCGCGCGAGTACGGCTTGCAACAAATCGCCACCGTTGGCGCTACGAACCCAAGTGATTTCCCCCTCGGTGGAACCACATACATCTGTGCGTGGCCTCCGTGGTAGCACGCGCTGAAGCCCGATTTAAATTGAAGGGTCAAGTCAAAAGTAGATGAGGTTCGGCCCTCAAATGAAAGTATATACCTAGAATATAATAGTGGTCCTGGTCCGAAGTTCATGCGACGAAGCGCGACTGAGCTTACGGCACCTTTACACTCTCATCCCATCACTGATTCTTTGCCACCCTTTGTCAGTACGTATCTTGTTATGTTTTAATGCAGCAGGAATACTGACAATAGTT
>NW_026267142.1:2306350-2306733 GCF_000697945.3 Frankliniella occidentalis | reverse complement strand
CACCCCCGCCCACCCCTGCGCCCGGGAGTATCACCTCGCCCCCCGCACCCCAGCAGGCACCTCGACAACGAGGACGCCATGGACGAGGTAAGTGTCGCTGCCGTTGCTGCCGCTGCCTCTGTCGTCATGCCATGTCATGACCTGTGTGTTCTCTGTATGTGCAGTTCCCTGTGCCCCCGCCCCCGGCCCCCACCGAGCAGCCCGTGCAAGCCGCCGAGGAGCTCGCCGCCGAGGAGCAGGCCGCCGCATGCGCCCTGCAGCAACAGCAGGCCCCGCAGGACTAGGCCGCTGCCGTGGCGCTGGACTCTACCAAGGTGTGTGTGTGTGTGTGTGTGTGTGTGTGTGGGCGCGCGCGCCCGCGCGGTTTTACCATGGTTCTAACT
>NW_026267142.1:2304280-2305978 GCF_000697945.3 Frankliniella occidentalis | reverse complement strand
GCCCGTCTATGGGTTTCTCCCCCCTTACCCTCAGTACAACCAGTACCCTCAGTACAACCAATACCGCCACCAGTATCCTCATCTCCCCCGATACCCTCAACACCGCCACCACTTCCCACCCCACCACCAACAAGTGACCCTCTAGCTGCTCCAACAACAAGTGGCCCAGATCCAGGGGGTGTTCGCCCAGCAGCAGCAGCAACAACAGCAGCTGCAGCAACAGCAAAAGGGGAAACGCAAGGCACTATTTGTAAGTTATCAGTTGCTTTCTCTCTCATGTGATGTGCACTCTGCTTGTTACTCATACTTGTTCATTTTGTTCCAGACTGAACCCCATACTGAGTATGGTGCTTTCAAGAGGGGGCGTGGAGGCCACCGGGGAGGCCGAGGTGGTGGCGGTGCCGGCGCTGGTTTGGCTTGCTAGCCATTTTTTTTCTAATTATTTTAAAGCCCTAGCTTTCTCATCATTTATTTTAATTGTAGCTTTTTTTATAAAACGCCTTAGCAATTTAATCATAGCTTTCCTTAAATAAAATCATTTTATTTATTTTCTTATCTCGCTGTTATCCTTTGAAGCCTCGAACCATTTACGAACTTGTTCGCCACGGGATGTTTGATGAATTGATTTCATGGATGCTGATCACTGAGATTTATTTGAGATACAGACACACACTCAACACAATCAAGTATTGATTCTGCAATGTATTCTGATTCTGTTTCTCACATTTTTCAAAACTTTATAGTGGTTTTGATCTAGACATCACACTAACTCGAGTCAAATCATAAGCTATCATCTTAGTTAAAGATATGATGAATGAAAATTATTCTGAGGCAAGAGACACACTAAGTAGCATCATATTATGATTTTGTATTACATTTTGAATCTTTTAATGTCATACTTTGATCATTTTGGAGTAGCTGAAGGAATTTAGTCCTCAGCCCCGCAACTCAAACTTGAGCAAGCGATGAGTGTAACTGAAAATTATTTTGAAGCAAGGGACATGCTAGGGACTATGGTGCCATGATTCTATGATAGAATTTTACTCTTTTAGAGTGAGACTTAGGAAAAAAGAAAATAGTTTTTGATTTTTTAGTACTTTTTTATTTTTTTAGGGATTTTAACATTTTTTAATTGAACTTTTAAGATTACTGGTTCTGTATGGCTGCATGCAGAATCTCTCTCACATACTCTGAATGGTAGCAAACCATTTCATATCTGAGTATTGTGGGAAAGAGAGTCTCACACTGAATGAAACTGTCTTCACTAACATAGTTAGAATTTGAAACACATATCATTTTAGCCAGAGATACAAGAGGAGAAAAATTATTTCTGGCTTCTTTACACATGTTCTCCATGTCAGACAGATAACAAAGCATGAGTTGTTGCATTTTATTAATGAAAATCCAAGTGGACTCTGCCAGAAATACTCTAGTATTATTTTTCTCAATACGAACAGTTTTACACTGTCCTGTCTTTCTCACTGACAGCTGAATATCACCTACATTTTGTGGTGGGCGGTCAGTCTGACCTTTGAACTGTTGGCTGATATCCGTAAGGGTATCACTAGCAACAAGAGTGAGAAACTCAGAGACAGAAATGTGAATAGATTGTCTACTTCCTTTAGAGACAAGAGAGACAAAAGGTGTGAATGCTCTCACATCCACACCAATGCGGAAATATTTTGATCCGTCTTTGAT
>NW_026267142.1:2298704-2299010 GCF_000697945.3 Frankliniella occidentalis | reverse complement strand
ATTTTCAGGGTATCTTAAGGTTCACTCCTAGACAACGAAACGCCTACGGCAAATCCTGCCAACCAACCCTAAGGGGCTGAAAGGGGGTATCAAAGGAAAGGGGGTAGGTCAAAAAAGTCAGAAAAAAATATTTTTTTTATGGTCTCCTAAGGGGTAACTCGTACAAGTAGAGCCCTGTGGGCGAAAATTTCGTCCGTTTTGCTCTATCTCACACCGTTTAGGCGCTAGAGGGAGTTTCTATCACGAAAGTGGCCCAAAAATAAACATTTTAATTTTAGAAAATATTAGATGGTCACCTAAGGGATA
>NW_026267142.1:2297305-2298654 GCF_000697945.3 Frankliniella occidentalis | reverse complement strand
GGACGGACTGATTGTTTATGGACACAGTGCCCGTAGAATCCCATGTGACTCGCGAGTCAGCTTGAGTTAAATAATCGAAAATTCTTAGAGCACACGCTTTATATGTTTTTGGGAGGGCGGCTGCGAGTTGTTGTCGCACTGGGCTGTCTCTGTCATTATCATTGGAAAAATCCTCTACAGAAATCTGCAGGGGTTTTTTCTTTTCGTTTACGAAAAAGAGATAACGGTCGAGAGCCTGACTGTAATGTTTCCATTTTTCAGAATCATCTGCATATTTTTTACGCATAATCATTTCCATCTCACTATCGAGCGAACTCGACTGAGTTTGTACCGCAGATGGCGTGGGGTCATTAAGCTTGGCCACACTTTCGTGCGGCACAAGAATCATTTTCCTGACGTGATTCATTTAAACAGACTAGGAAGCACTGATGCTACAGTGGAGAGGAGCAGAGGGAGAAAAGAGCCTCCTCTCTGGAGGGATTCTTTCTTAGCCTTAAGCCCTTTACCTTTTTGTGCAAGCTCTCTTATTTTATTACGATACTTTTTGAGCTGCGCTTTCTGACTTGAAGTTAGAGGGATGTTACCACTGAGCAAATTATCGCAGATTTCACAGATAGCGTAAATGATCGATTTATCAGAATTTTTAATAATAGCTTTGCGGAGATTAGGTTTAGCCGACTGGAGGACCTGAAGCACAGCTTTGTGCGTCTTAACAGCAGGAGCCATGGTCAACGAATGATTCAGATAACGTCGAGAATCTCTCTTTTATACTTTCCCTTGGGAATGTAAACGACCGTGGACTCGCCGGGAAAAATGAGAGTCCGCATGCGCAAATGGTCCTTCTGATCGGGCTTGAAATCAAATAGGAGGTAGGTGAACCCTGCCTTCGTGGCGTCATGGCAAGCCTCAAGCAGACCGCGAAAATGCGTGGGTTCAACTTGCATACAAAACGTACGTATCTGAGCCAAGTCTCGGCTTGTTTTGAACAACACTATGTAGTGCGTGTTAAAACTTATTTGCCGGAGCCCGTCCGGAAACAAACATTGACTTAGAAAATAAATGCTAAGGTTTCTGTAATGACTACCCTTAATAAAAAACTTAAGGATTTCTTTATGGTGGGACTTAATCTCATCCATAAAATCATCTATCACTATCAGCTTTGGGCCTTGCCCTGAAGGATGGTCGTCCAACATGGGGGGCTCTTGTCGAAAATCGACTCTGTCTTTGAGCTCGTCATAAAGCGGCTGCCACTCAGAGTAATAGAAAATGATTTTTTCAAAAGAGATATTAAACATCTCATCTCTATTTTCAATCAAACGTTTCATGAAAAAAGTTTTACCACTTCCCGT
>NW_026267142.1:2293380-2296685 GCF_000697945.3 Frankliniella occidentalis | reverse complement strand
TGTATGTACACATTATCTTTCAACGACATTTGAAAAAAGACAAAATGACATAACAGTGTAACTGACAAATTAAATTGATATTCCTGTTTACCCGAGACTTGTGTCAGTTACAGAAAATAAGACTACCAAGACTTGAAATCAAGCACCCTTTCAGATAAACATACAGTCAAAAGAAATAATTAATTCTTGAACAAAGTTAAAAAACAAAAAGGAAGCGAGAATCATTTACCGCGTTGTTTGCTGGTGTAAAACCACCTCTGTACTTTCTTCTCTGATTGACTGAGGTCAGAGTTGAATATTTTGAGGACAGCCACTGCAATGAAAATGAAACCTTTACCAATATGCAAGTAAGGCCAAAATATGAAATCAATTAGTTATTATTTTGAACACATACATCTTATTGTGTGGTTGAGCCTGGTGGTTTTAAAGGCAATTTTTGACCCCTCAGTACCCTCCCAACTGATACTTTTGGCAAAGTCATTTGAAATGAGTTTGGAAAGGAGTTTGCCAGTGAACTTCCACTCATCCCAGTCTTCTGCATAGTAGTTTGTAAAGTACTTTACCTAATGAAATATTCAACAAAAAATTTGTTACAAAAATTACTAATAAATCAAAGATTAGATTAGATTAAAGGTTACTTACAGCCTCACGCCTCTGAACTTTAATTGACAGGTATTCTTCGATAAACTCAAAATCATCCTCCGTCTTGAGAGGAAACTTGTCAGAAGGGACAAAATCAAAATCATCCAGACGTTGTTCGTCTTCGTCTTGAACACAGGACAGAATTCTTTTTTGATTTAAAATAACTTTTTGCAGCATCGTTTTGATGTTCTGATTGTCCTCATAAAGTTGGAGAAGGTGAGATGATGGTACAGCAGCGGAGGTTGAATTTCCAACACCTGCATGAAAACCAGGGATTACCGTACATTTAATGGCACCGTTCCACTGATCAAGGGGGGGGGGCATGTTAACATCACCTTCTAGGAAGCTTTCAGGGTGTCCATAAGGGAACTCCCCTCTCAGATTTGCATTAGGATATTCAGAAATGACATCTGCCATTTTGATTTTCTCCCCTTTCTCAAGATCTACTTTGTAGTACCATTTAAGTGCACTTGTGCGCCCACCACAGAGAGCATCACGGAGGTTAAGGGGAGTGACACGAGTGGTAGGGTGGTGCTCATAAAAGGCTTTAGTGCCAGGGTCACTAGCCATATCACGCTTAAAGTCACATTCCCATTTTTCTACTACTTCATAACCATTTTCACGGAACACCTCAATAATTTTCTGGGTGTTCACATAGCGGTTTTCAGAGTCATCCTCTGTAGCAGGGAAGTGAGTAGGGCATTGATGCCAATAGCATCCGTGAAATTGATAAATGCGCTTCACTGTACGCCCATCATCATCCTGGAATTCAACGTAGCCGTCCACGCGGCGCCCCATCACTGAGACCTCCCGGTCTGTGTATATGGTCTTAATTGTTTTGCCAAGTTTATAGGACTCATAGTCTAGCCATTTAAGAGCGATATGGCTCTGTTTACCACGGCCATGATAGCCTCCTGCGGGAACGATTCCAATAGTGTCCTTCTGAAGGAAGTTACGCCGAAAGGCTGCCATGCAAGCGCTACTGAGTGTAATACAATTAAACATGGGATCGAACCCAGCAACCTCTTGGAAAAGTTTGCGGAAGGCAGTGCATGCTTCCCGCAAGATTGTGACATCTGATATACAATAGTCTACAAACTCTTTTCTAAAGTTAAAGACATAGCCGTTCTCAACTTGTTCATCATACCACGAGTGGAAATCGGCTGCTGCCTTTGATTTCATCGTGGAGATGCAGTACAAGTCTTTAGGGAGAAGGGGGCCTTCATATTTATAATATTCAGGTTTATTGGCCAAAAATGGCCAATAACCTTTCTTGAGTTCGGTGAGGCCGAAAGCTTTAGGCATAGCGCTAAGAGCCATAGGCATAAAAGATAATGAATCTATGAATTTCCAATTACTTACTTTCATACAAATTATTTTGGCCCAGGCAAGTGTCAATTCAGACTTGAGTTTACGCTTCACAACCTCTTGAAGAGCAAAAATGGAATCAAACGCTTTTGCGTTATGGGCCACCAAGAGAATGTCGGTCTTGGCACCGAAAGATTACAAATAGTTAAAAAATTGCTCCATGACACTAATACTTGGGTCGTCTAGGTTATGGAACACTTGTTGACGTGTCTTGCATGTATTACAGAAGTAATCATTCTGTTTAACATTAATACAGTTATCACAAACAGCTTGAGACACAAGCAAGTTAGGTTTGTGTTCAAAGGTGTTTTCTTTGCCTTCCACAGGCGTGTCCTGAGTGGACTCAAGATCCCAGTATAGAGAAATGTAAGACCACTTGTCCTTCTTCTCCCTCTCCGCCTAAGAGGTCATATGGCAAAGATGATTCTCCTTTACGTTATGCTTACAGTATTTACAATAAACGAAATTGCAAAGGTGTGGCTGACCATTTGTAGTGAAATAGCTCTTTTTACACGCCATGCAAAATTTAAAAGTCTCACACTTAGAGAGGTTAGAACGGGGAAGCTTGACAGTTTTATGGGCGAGCATACATGCATCACCTGAATACTGGTGCTGGCAATTAGGGCATCTAACAAGGGGAACATCAGGAGCATCGTGAGCTGTGTCGCCAAAACATCGCCAACACGACCCCTCACATCTGTGTTGGTCGATATGATTGAAAAACATGACACATTTCTGGCATTCGTGATGGAACTCAAATGCTGTGCATGGGTAAAGAATGGTAGAGAAATGTTCATTGGCTGAGCGATCAGCGAAGCCTATTACTCCACTGATTATCGAAAAGTTTCGCGTCTGTTTGTCTGTCTGTTTGTCTGTACGCACGATAACTCGAGAACGAATTGAGCTAGCGACCTGGAATTTTCAGGGTCGTTTTGTATCATCAAAAGACAGATCGAGTTCGAAGAAGAGCATTCTAGCTCAAAAATTGGATTTTTAAAAAATCAAAAACCACAGGTCCCCAAAATGTCGTTATTTAAAAATATTTTGTTAATGTTTTCTAAGGGGTAACTCATCAAAGTAGAGCCCTTTGGGCGAAACTTTCATCCGTTTGGCTCTATCTCTAACCGTTGAGACGCTAGAGGGTGTTTTTGACAAAAATAAGCGAAAAAATGTACAACCCTGCATGCTTAGTCAAAGTGACGGGCCGTTGACGGGCCGGAGGCCCGTATCTTTGTGTACACTTTTGCACTACCCGACTCGGGTATCAGCGCCGCAGGCCTAGGTAGATGTATGCC
>NW_026267142.1:2285783-2290035 GCF_000697945.3 Frankliniella occidentalis | reverse complement strand
CTGAAATAAATGAGCCAGGGCCATAGTCCTCTTCTACCTGGTCGGTTAGGTCACCCAGGTGGGTGCCTGTAGGGAGGTCACGTTCCCCTGGGCGGCTGATATAGGCCACAGAGTCAGTATCGTTGTAGAGTGCGCGCCCTCTCACTATGTCAAGATACTTATAAAGCTGGAGGCGGCCCAGACAAGTTGTGAAGGCAGCCAGGATAAGGGAAGAGGTGGGCAAACTCTCCTCAGAGTCCTCTACAGGTTCCCACTTGACTTGCATGCATTCTTCACTTAGAGGAAGGAGCCCTGTGATGGAGATTTTAGGGTCAGCCATCAGAGTCATGAGCTTACCAGCATCATAAATAAGTTCAGTCTTGGGGCGGAGTGTTTTTTCTCCGAACTTCCCCCAGAATGAATTACACATAAGTTTACTAAGAGTCCTCAAAGCAGGATTCTTTTCCATCTTTGTGGGGTCCAAGACAACCCCATCATGCTCAAGAGTGTCTTTTACAAATTGAGCTTTGAGCTCATCTGTGGTACACTCCACCGGCCACCCACTGGCTTGCATCTTAAGCGCCATAAAGCACCTGATATACCCCGAGAGCAGACCGTCCTCTTGTGTCTGAGGATTGTACTGCTTTGTCCCGGGGTACTGGTACACTTCATGAACACTCAAAATCTCATACCCCTTTTCAACAGCGAGCTTGAGCTCAGGAGCACACCAAGTGTCCGTAAATTGACGCTCTTCAGGGGAGTGTTTACAAAGTTCTGTGCAGCCTTGGTCGGCGCATGCTCGACATAGAGGGAACATGAGACGCCCCTGAGTCTTCAGGGGCAAGACAGGGATGTATAGGTCTCGTGGAGGGAGTACGGTACATTTAATGGCACCGTTCCACTGATCAAGGGGGGGCATGTTAACATCACCTTCCAGGAAAATTTCAGGGTGTCCATAAGGGAATTCCCCTCTCAAATTTGCATTAGGATATTCAGAAATGACATCTGCCATTTTGATTTTCTCTCCTTTCTTAAGATCTGCTTTGTAGTACCATTTAAGTGCACTTGTGCGCCCACCACAGAGAGCATCACGGAGGTTAAGGGGAGTGACACGAGTGGTAGGGTGGTGCTCATAAAAGGCTTTAGTGCCAGGGTCACTAGCCATATCACGCTTAAAGTCACATTCCCATTTTTCTACTACTTCATAACCATTTTCACGGAACACCTCAGTAATTTTCTGGGTGTTCACATAGCGGTTTTCAGAGTCATCCTCTGTAGCTGGGAAGTGAGTGGGGCATTGATGCCAATAGCATCCGTGAAATTGATAAATGCGCTTGACTGTACGCCCATCATTATCTTGGAATTCAACGTAGCCGTCCACGCGGCGCCCCATCACCGAGACCTCCCGGTCTGTGTATATGGTCTTAATTGTTTTGCCTAGTTTATAGGACTCATAGTCTAGCCATTTAAGAGCGATATGGCTCTGTTTACCACGGCCATGATAGCCTCCTGCGGGAACGATTCCAATAGTGTCCTTCTGAAGGAAGTTACGCCGAAAGGCTGCCATACAAGCGCTACTAAGTGTAATACAATTAAACATGGGATCGAACCCAGCAACCTCTTGGAAAAGTTTGCGGAAGGAAGTGCATGCTTCCCGCAGGATTGTAACATCTGATATACAATAATCTACAAACTCTTTTCTAAAGTTAAAGACATAACCGTTCTCAACATGTTCATCATACCACGAGTGGAAATCGGCTGCTGCCTTTGATTTCATCGTGGAGATGCAGTACAAGTCTTTAGGGAGAAGGGGGCCTTCATATTTATAATATTCAGGTTTATTGGCCAAAAATGGCCAATAACCTTTCTTGAGTTCGGTGAGGCCGAAAGCTTTAGGCATGGCGCTAAGAGCCATTGGCATAAAAGATAATGAATCTATGAATTTCCAATTACTTACTTTCATACAAATAATTTTGGCCCCCGCAAGTGTCAGTTCAGACTTGAGTTTACGCTTCACAACCTCTTGAAGAGCAAAAATAGAATCAAACGCTTTTGCGTTATGGGCCACCAAGAGAATTTCAGTCTTGGCACCGAAAGATTGCAAATAATTAAAAAATTGCTCCATGACACTAATACTTGGGTCGTCTAGGTTATGGAACACTTGTTGCCGTGTCTTGCATGTATTACAGAAGTAATCATTCTGTTTTACATTAATACAGTTATCACAAACAGCTTGAGACACAAGCAGGTTAGGTTTGTGTTCATAGGTGTCCTCTTTGCCTTCCACAGGCGTGTCCTGAGTGGACTCAATATCCCAGTATAGAGAAATATAAGACCACTTGTCCTTCTTCTCCCTCTCCCCCCATGAGGTCATATGGCAAAGATGATTCTCCTTTACGTTATGCTTACAGTATTTACAATAAACGAAATTACAAAGGTGTGGCTGACCATTTGTAGTGGAATAGCTCTTTTTACATGCCATGCAAAATTTAAAAGTCTCACACTTAGTGAGGTTAGAACGGGGAAGCTTGACAGTTTTATGGGCGAGCATACAAGCGTCACCTGAAAACTGGTGCCGGCAGTCAGGGCATCTTATCAGAGGGACATCAGGAGCATCGTGAGCTGTGTCGCTAAGACATCGCCAACACGAGCCCTCACATCTGTGTTGATCGACATGATTGAAAAACTTAACACATTTCTGGCAGTCGTAATGGAACTCAAAGGCTGCGCATGGATAGAGAATGGTAGAGAAATGATCTTTGAACAGGAGCAGATACACGTTCGAACGCGTAGCTGTGTAAGGGCCTTTGAAGACACATTCAGTACCTTTCTTATCTGTGAACACACAGAGTCTATGTTCAGGCAATGAGTCTTGGAGTTTCTGAATTTCATCTAGTCCACATGGCTGCGTTGAATCGATATGCGCGTCGTCACACAGTTTCTTGGCAGCTTTACCCTGTGCTTCATTATTGGCCTTAAATCTGCAAAAGGCGAATCTATTCATTGATTTATGAGCCATTGCCAACGCCACGCTGCGTGTGAGACACATATTATCAGTATTATTAGGAGAGTAAATTGCGTTTTTATCTACCATTCTTTGAAGCCATTGGTCCATGGACTCATTCGGAACTGAATTTCTCCTACGACCTCCGCTCTCGGGTGTCTTAACGTGAATATAACTGATTCTAAGTTGTCCATTAGCCATGAAAGACTGGTTTGAATTTAGAACTCGTACAAGTTTATCGAGAACAACTCTGCCATTGATTTGACTGGTCTTACGAAGACTGAACCACACAGCATTGTCAGCATTTTCAGAACTTTCTATTTCAAGGATAACACGATCGTCATCCCTAGCTTTAACGGCGTCACGTTGGCGCGTGAGCACAGTATCAAACATCTCCTCCATGAGCTGATCTGAGGGGAGAGAATCCCCTAGACCTTTAATCTGCACTACCTCTTCGCGGAAGGTGGTCTTAAACTTTTTTAGATGGCGCTCACGAGACTGGAGCACTTCCAGTGTCGGCTGCTCACCGTCCTCCTCCAGGGGCCGCTTAGACGGTCCTGGTTGAGGGGAGGGAGAGCGAGTGCCTGAGGGGCCTGGCTGTGGAGAGCGAGCACCTGAGGGGCCTGGCTGAGGAGAGCGAGCACCTGAGGGGCCTGGCTGAGGAGAGCGAGCACCTGAGGGGCCTGGCTGTGGAGAGTGAGTGCCTGAGGGGCCTGGCTGAGGAGAGCAAGCACCTGAGGGGCGTGGCTGAGCAGGAGGCGCAGCCGGTGGATCGTGAGATCCCTGCCCGACCATAGCCAACGCCATCCTAAATGTGAGCAAAGCTTGAGGGTCTGCACTTTCCTGCTCTCGCAGATAAGCCAGATACCCTGCAAGCAAAAAGGGGACAACGCGGGGATCAGCCCGGTCTACAAAACTAGCGTCCATCAGAGCTAGGAGCATCTGAGTGTACGCCTCAGAGAGGTATTGGTCATTATAAAATGAACCCCCTTCCCATTCAGTCAAAATATCTATCACAAGAGAAGACATGTTCAAACAAGACTCACTAAGAACAACAAACTTAAAAAAGCACAAGGCTAAAAAAAGTCTTAAGGAAAGCTAAGGAGAACTCCGAGGAGTGACACGACTACGCTTGGAGCGTGAGACGAGTGTGATGCCTGCTGGAGCGCGGAGCACCCCTTTATACATGGCGACGAGAGGAGTAGACGGCCGATAGGCGGCGCCACTAAAGCGCCCGGCGGCGGCGGGCGTGGGTGAGCCGCCGGAGTC
>NW_026267142.1:2279890-2283303 GCF_000697945.3 Frankliniella occidentalis | reverse complement strand
GAGACCTCCCGGTCTGTGTATATGGTCTTAATTGTTTTGCCTAGTTTATAGGACTCATAGTCTAGCCATTTAAGAGCGATATGGCTCTGTTTACCACGGCCATGATAGCCTCCTGCGGGAACGAATCCAATAGTGTCCTTCTGAAGGAAGTTACGCCGAAAGGCTGCCATACAAGCGCTACTAAGTGTAATACAATTAAACATGGGATCGAACCCAGCAACCTCTTGGAAAAGTTTGCGGAAGGAAGTGCATGCTTCCCGCAGGATTGTAACATCTGATATACAATAATCTACAAACTCTTTTCTAAAGTTAAAGACATAGCCGTTCTCAACTTGTTCATCATACCACGAGTGGAAATCGGCTGCTGCCTTTGATTTCATCGTGGAGATGCAATACAAGTCTTTAGGGAGAAGGGGGCCTTCATATTTATAATATTCAGGTTTATTGGCCAAAAATGGCCAATAACCTTTCTTGAGTTCGGTGAGGCCGAAAGCTTTAGGCATAGCGCTAAGAGCCATAGGCATAAAATATAATGAATCTATGAATTTCCAATTACTTACTTTCATACAAATTATTTTGGCCCAGGCAAGTGTCAATTCAGACTTGAGTTTACGCTTCACAACCTCTTGAAGAGCAAAAATGGAATCAAACGCTTTTGCGTTATGGGCCACCAAGAGAATGTCGGTCTTGGCACCGAAAGATTACAAATAGTTAAAAAATTGCTCCATGACACTAATACTTGGGTCGTCTAGGTTATGGAACACTTGTTGACGTGTCTTGCATGTATTACAGAAGTAATCATTCTGTTTAACATTAATACAGTTATCACAAACAGCTTGAGACACAAGCAAGTTAGGTTTGTGTTCAAAGGTGTTTTCTTTGCCTTCCACAGGCGTGTCCTGAGTGGACTCAAGATCCCAGTATAGAGAAATGTAAGACCACTTGTCCTTCTTCTCCCTCTCCGCCTAAGAGGTCATATGGCAAAGATGATTCTCCTTTACGTTATGCTTACAGTATTTACAATAAACGAAATTGCAAAGGTGTGGCTGACCATTTGTAGTGAAATAGCTCTTTTTACACGCCATGCAAAATTTAAAAGTCTCACACTTAGAGAGGTTAGAACGGGGAAGCTTGACAGTTTTATGGGCGAGCATACATGCATCACCTGAATACTGGTGCTGGCAATTAGGGCATCTAACAAGGGGAACATCAGGAGCATCGTGAGCTGTGTCGCCAAAACATCGCCAACACGACCCCTCACATCTGTGTTGGTCGATATGATTGAAAAACATGACACATTTCTGGCATTCGTGATGGAACTCAAATGCTGTGCATGGGTAAAGAATGGTAGAGAAATGTTCATTGGCTGAGCGATCAGCGAAGCCTATTACTCCACTGATTATCGAAAAGTTTCGCGTCTGTTTGTCTGTCTGTTTGTCTGTACGCACGATAACTCGAGAACGAATTGAGCTAGCGACCTGGAATTTTCAGGGTCGTTTTGTATCATCAAAAGACAGATCGAGTTCGAAGAAGAGCATTCTAGCTCAAAAATTGGATTTTTAAAAAATCAAAAACCACAGGTCCCCAAAATGTCGTTATTTAAAAATATTTTGTTAATGTTTTCTAAGGGGTAACTCATCAAAGTAGAGCCCTTTGGGCGAAACTTTCATCCGTTTGGCTCTATCTCTAACCGTTGAGACGCTAGAGGGTGTTTTTGACAAAAATAAGCGAAAAAATGTACAACCCTGCATGCTTAGTCAAAGTGACGGGCCGTTGACGGGCCGGAGGCCCGTATCTTTGTGTACACTTTTGCACTACCCGACTCGGGTATCAGCGCCGCAGGCCTAGGTAGATGTATGCCAGGCGCGTCGCAGCGTAACAGTGTTTCGTGAGATATCGCGAAGCCTGGTACGCGAGACGTGGTCTGGCGTACATCTACCTAGTTATGGAGGAGAAGATATATATTTTTTCTGCCTACTGTGTAGGGTCCTTTGAAGACACATTCCTTACCATGTTTGTCAGTAAAGACACACAGCCTATTATCAGGCATTGAGCCTTGGAGTTTTTGAATTTAATCTAGTCCACATGGCTGCGTCGAATCGATCTGCGTCACACAGTTTCTTGGCAGCTTTACCCTGATTCTCCGCATTATTTTTGAACTTGTAAAATGTTCGTCTATTCATTGATTCGTGAGCCATCGCCACCGCCACCGCCACGCTGCGTGTGAGGCACATACTATCAGTATTGTTTGGGGAGTAAATTGCTTTTTTATCTACCATTTTTTAAAGCCATTGATCCATGGACTCGTTTGGAGCCACGTTTATACGACGACCTCCGCTCTCGGGTGTCTTAACGTGAATATAACTGATTCTAAGTTGTCCATTGGCCATGAATGACTGATTTGAATTGGAAACACGAGTCAGCTTATCCAGAACAACTCTACCATTGATTTGACTGGTCTTACGTAGACTGAACCACACAGCATTGTCAGCATTTTCAGAACTTTCTATTTCAAGGATAACACGATCGTCATCCCTAGCTTTAACGGCGTCACATTGACGCGTGAGCACAGTATCAATCATCTCCTCCATGAGCTGATCTGAGGGGAGAGAATCCCCTAGACCTTTAATTTGCACTACTTCTTCGCGGAAGGTGGTCTTAAACTTTTTTTAGATGGCGCTCACGAGACTCGAGCACTTCCATTGTCGGTTACTCACCGTCCTCCTCCAGGGGCCGCTTAGACGGTCCTGGTTGAGGAGAGGGAGAGCGAGTGCCTGAGGGGCCTGGCTGAGCAAGAGGCGCAGCGGGTGGATCATTAGATCCCTGCCCGACCATAGCCAACGCCATCCTAAATGTGAGCAAAGCTTGAGGGTCTGCACTTTTCTGCTCTCGCAGATAAGCCAGATACCCTGCAAGCAAGAAGGGGACAACGCGGGGGTCAGCCCGGTCTACAGAACTAGCGTCCATCAGAGCTAGGAGCCTCTGAGAATACGCCTCAGAGAGGTATTGGTCATTATTCGCGGAGCGAGCGAACGAGCTGTCGAGCTTGCGAGGCAGCGAGTTCGCGATGCGCATGCGCAGCGACAATCATTGAGGAAAAAAAGAAATGTCCGTTAGCCACAGTGCACACTGCACTTATTTTATGAAAAAGCGGGGGTCAAGAGGGCGGCAGCCCCCTTCCATTTAATACAAAAGTACCTGTCTGTAACACTATCATTAACACCTTTTTTATAAAAAAGCGGGGGTCAAGGGGGCGGCAGCCCCCTTGCATATAATACAGAGTGTATGTAACAGGGTGTCTGTAATAAGCTGCCTAAATAGGCTGTCTGTAACAGGAGTCTGTGACAGAGTGTCTGTAACAGGGTGTCTGTAACAGGGTGTCTGTAACAGGGTGTCTGTAACAGGGTGTCTGT
>NW_026267142.1:2276443-2279684 GCF_000697945.3 Frankliniella occidentalis | reverse complement strand
ACAGGGTGTCTGTAACAGGGTCTCTGTAACAGGGTCTCTGTAACAGGGTCTCTGTAACAGGGTCTCTGTAACAGGGTCTCTGTAACAAGGTGTCCGTAACAGGGTGTCCGTAACAGGGTGTCTGTAACAAGGTGTCTGTAACAGGGTGTCTGTAACAGAGTGTCTGTAACAGAGTGTCTGTAACAGGGTGTCTGTAACAGTGTGTGTGTAACAGGGTGCGTGTAACAGGGTGCGTGTAACAGGGTGTCTGTGAAAGGGTGTCTGTCACAGGGTGTCTGTAACAGGGTGTCTGTAACAGGGTGTCTGTAACAGGGTGTCTGTAACAGGCTGTCTGTTACAGGCTGTCTGTAACAGGCTGTCTGTAACGCTGTCTCTAACAAGCTGCCTAGAACAAGCTGTCTCTAACAGGCTTTCTGTAACAAGTCGTCTGTAACAGGCTGTCTGTAACAGGATGTCTGTAACAGGCTGTCTGTAACAGGCTGTCTGTAACAGGGTGTCTGTGACAGGCTGTCTGTAACGAGCTGTCGATAAGAAGGTGTCTGTAACAAGGTGTCTGCAACAAGCTGTCTGGAACAGGGTGTCTGTAACAGGGTGTCTGTAACAGGCTGTCTGTTACAAGCTGTCTGTAACAAGGTGTCTGTAACAAGCTGTCTGTAACAAGCTGTCTGAAACAGGCTGTCTGTAAATAGCTGTCTGTAACAAGGTGTCTCTATCAAGCTGTCTGTAACAAGATGTCTGTAACAGGCTGTCTGTAACAGGCTGTCTGTAACGCTGTCTTTAACAAGCTGTCTGTAACAAGATGTCTGTTAAAGGCTGTCTGTAACCTGCTGTCTGTAACAGGCTGGCTGTAACGCTGTCTTGAACAGGCCGTCTGTAACAAAATGAACAGTGTAAGTGTACTGTGACCATTCAAAACTTTTGGGATAAATGCATCAACATACCCAAGAATGCAGTAATAAGGAAAGTATTTACATTACCCACAGAAAAATACAAGAAGATTCAGTACAGGTAAATTTGAAAAATTACAAGACAGGTAAAGGCAGATTCTGAAACTGATGAGTCTGTTAAGGTGAGAACTGACGACTGTCTAGGTAGTGATCAGACCCAGGATTATAGCCGAGGTCAAAGGAGCGATTGCCAGAGTCTGGTAATGACACGGCTCAGGAAGCCAAGTAATCCCAAAATAAAAATAGAAACCAGTTACCAGGAGAAACAAAGCTAGGAGTATTCGTTTAAGGGGGCATCCTAGTGTAACGAGCCTAAAATAGGGGTGATTTGCGTAATTAATTTTAGAGAACCCATAGTTTTAAAAACAAAACCGAGTATGCCGTTTTGTAGCGCATACTTTTGGCTTTAAAACGCAATGTGTATGACGTCGATACGCCTACCCAAAGTTGAGATATCCCTTGTTGAAAACGGCACTGCAGCGTTGTCGTCTTTTCATGGTGTACCGGATTCCGGCCGCACCGTTGGGCCGTTGAGGTTCCGATTTTTTGTGGATGTTCCTAACACTTGTAGGTATGGCATGAACTAGGATATCTGGAATCGGTCAACTCCTTCATCCCGAAAAAAAATCAAATATATGAGAGTTTTAGCTTTCTTTTCGACATGTCAACTTTAAGCTGCTCGAAAAAATAGTAAAAATTATCCGATCGCAAATATCCTAGTTCATGCCATAACTACGTTCATACAGAGTCTAAAAATTCTTTGTTGGACTGTGTGAGACCAACGGCTCGACTTTAAATAGGTACACCATGACAAGACGGCAAAGCTGCAGTGCCGTTTTCAACAGGGGATATCGCAGCTTTGGGTAGGCGTGTCGACGTCATCCACATTGCGTTTTAAAGTTAAAATTATGCGCTACAAAACGGTAGACTCGGTTTTGTTTTTAAAACTATGGGTTTTCTAAAATTAATTACGCAAATCACCCTTAGTTTAGGCCCGCTACACTAGGATGCCCCCTTAAAATCAAGCATTTGGAAACAAGGTTTCAAAGCTACAAAAAGGGGTAGTAGTTCAATCAGAAATTGTCCCGTGTGTCTCAAAACCAATCACTGTGACGATGCAAAACTTTGGGGATAAATGCATTAACATACCCAAGTATGCAGTACTAAGGAAAGTTTTAATATTACACACAGAAGACTACGAGAAAGAATTTATTGCAATGTCAGAAAAAGACAGGAAGGAAAGGAAAGTGATGGAAAGGAAGATACAAAGGATTCAGTACAGGTAAATTTGGTACAGCATATTACACACAGAAGAATACGAGAAAGAATTTATTGCAATGTAAGAAAAAGACAGGAGGAAAACGAAAGTAATGGAAAGGGAGATACAAAGGATTCAGTACAGGTAAATTTGGTACAGCATGAACAACTCAAGTCGTAGATACAAAATATAACACAACACCAAGTATGACAGAGATTAAGGAGAGTGAACCACTTCGTAAAGATGTCCAGGCATTGGTAGACAAATGCACCAAACTGACTGAAACAGAAAAACACGAGTTACCCTGATGGGACGACACGACGTGAGTACGACGAAAACACGACGTCTTAAAGTCGTCGTGTATGACGTTATACCGCGTCGTGTTTAAGTCGTGTAGGTGTCGTATTGTTTCAAAATGCGACGCGTCGTCTTATACGACGCGTCCGACTACCTTTCAAACCTGACGATAGCACGACCAATTTAATGAGATATGCGTCGTATCAGACCATATCACGACGTCGTTAATGCGACAGACGTCCGACGTCGTAAGCAACTGGACGCCTAGCTTCGTATCCGACCGAAACACGACGTCGTTTATCCGACGGAAACACGACGTGGACTTTCCAGCATCCAGGAGCTTAATCCACGAGTGAAAATAGTATTCGGCCGCGACCAAAAACTCCGTAGTAAACTAGGAGTACGTCTCGCTGCCGAAGAGCGTCAAAAATTAAAGTTCATTTCCAGGTACAAAGCCTGTCAATTCACTGATCAGGACGCAACATCGTCTAGAGTATAACTCATTGGCGGTATGGGATCAGCAGCGAGAGCTAAGGGTTGTATAAAACGTCGTATTTTTAGTCAGATACGACGAAAACACGACGACATTGTTTGGTCAGCTACGGCTAAGGGGCGGACGTCGGATCGTCGGGTGTCCGACGGAAATACGACGTCGTGTTTTGGTCGGATACGACGCTAGGTGTGCAGCCGGGAAGACACTGAAGCTAATGTCAGGTGTCCGACGTAAATACGACGTCGT
>NW_026267142.1:2274889-2276393 GCF_000697945.3 Frankliniella occidentalis | reverse complement strand
AGGCCCGCCCTTCCGCCAAACGGAGTTGCCAGCTCCACTTCGCTGCGCCGGCAACTCCGTTCGGCAGGGGCCGGGCCTGCTTGGCCTGCCGGCGGCGATGGCATTTCAGTCTCGCGATTTACTGAAGTGCATCATCAAATAAATAATGTGACCGGTAAATTACTTTGCATATTTGAGTAAACTAAAGCGTTCGGCGGGGGGCCTGCGGCCGTAGAGATTTGCTCCTTGGAAATGACAAAAGACTGTAACGGGGCAACACCGTGACTACACCCCACCCTTCTGCTTTGCTTAGAAAAAAAAATGAACCCGCGCAGTTTTTAGCTTGTATATTGTTTGTCAAAGAGTCTTATAACTTGACTTTTTGCCATTGTTTTTAATATATCCACCTCTAGGGCCGAAACAGTAAAAGATACGGCTAATGCGAGGGTAGTTCCTGATTTAGAATGTATTGTTTTGGGGGGGTACTTCCTCTGACATTTTACGATTGGACGCCTCCTTGTACGTCTTTATGTGCAACGTGGTCATTTTCGCCGTATTTTCGTCGAAAAAAGCACTCTAGCGCCCAAACGGTTCAAGATAGAGTCAAACGGACAAAATTTTCGCCCAGAGGGCTCTACTTTCACGAGTTACCCCTTAGGGGACCATAAAAAAAATTTTTTTTTTCCACTTTTCGGACCAACCCCTCTTTCTTTGTTACCCCCTTTCACCCCCTTAGGGGTTGTTGCCAGGATTTGCACCAGGCGTTTCGTTGTCCAGGAGTGACCCCTAAGATACCCTGAAATTTTCAGACCTCTAGCTCATCTCCTTCCTCTTACACGGACGACGGACGGACAGACACGAGAGCGGTTGCATAAGCCCGCTTTAATGCTTTTTTAAAAGCAGAAGGGCGGGCTAAAAAAAGCGGACAAAAGTACGATAATTTTTTAACGATTTGGGCTAAAACGACTAGTGGACCTTGTAGCGCAATGTTCAAGGATTTTAAAACGCATTAGTTTGTATTTTTAGCTGCAAATCTTCACCTTGAAATATCATTTTGAAATCAGCTATTTTGCGGTGCCCGCATGGACGGCTCTAACCTCACTATCTTATATTGTTATTTTTATCGTTGTTCATAGCTTCAGCCGCCCACACGTTTGCTGACGTGTTGTTCTAAACACAACGAAACATATCCAGGTGCAGGCCATCAATTATTTACCCCCCACCGCCCAAAAAAAGTGAAAAGTAAAACCCTCCCCCGATTGCGATTTGGGCCAACTTTAAAAGGCCGTAAGTAACGAAATCATGAAAAATCTAAGAAACCGACAATTGATTCTTGAAGTTCGAAACCTTGTTTACAAGATCCCGTAGTCGGTTTTTGCGGTATTTTGCGGTCTTGCGAGAAAAAGACTTGTTTTTGGACGAATTTTGGTGGACTTTGCGGTGGCGCGGCCTAATAGGGTCGCCTAACCGACTGCACCTCGTATGAAATCATTGAAAAAGTGTTAAAAATCCCTTAAAAAATCAG
>NW_026267142.1:2271165-2274839 GCF_000697945.3 Frankliniella occidentalis | reverse complement strand
CATCCTTCGACAGGGTGCTTACAGATGACCAGTTCGAACTCCTTCACTGACTTGCAGACATCATCACCAAATTCATTAATGAGTTCCTCTAAAGTTGTTCCCCTTTTCACATCTTTGTGGAGACAAACCCAAATGAACAAACAAAATACAGCTAAGTACTTAAAGAAGATTGTCTAGGCAAGCTAACATAGAAAATAAACTAAGAAAACTTACTTTGAAGAAACCTAACCTCTGAACTGCAGAATCTTTGTATTTTGAGTCGCAAAATTCTTCGAAATTGAGGAGGTCTCATACAATTTAAGTGTATTTAAAAATGTTATTAAACAATGACACATCGTTAAGTAAAGTATTATTAATTTCAGTTGTGTATGATGTATCATCTGCTAAAAATGTCCTCGACTAGCTGCATCTAGTAAAATAACCGGCGTGTACAAAATAGCACCACTGGACCTTTGCCCTTCCCGTCTCTCTCCCCAGAGAACAAGAACGTGTCACGAATAGGTCATTTTCGGTCATTTGACGTCAAAATGTCTGAGTTTTGGCCAATATTTTGACCTTTCTCGTGACCAAAGCAGGTCAATATGACCTCGCGTGAGGTTTTTTGTTGTTATTGGGATAGCAGACGACCTCTCCGCCTTCTCGATAGAACAAACTTATGTCATCCTCCTATTTACACTGCTACCAATACGCAAATTATTTCATCTGGACAGGGCAGATGTTTTAAGCCAGGAAAAAAAAAATCCTACAAAACGGCATTCGTGTAGGTCTTGGTCGTCTGTTCTCAACCAGTCGACGACGTCTTAGTCGGAATGAAGAAGAATTACATAGTTTGACGCGGGACGCGGTCGCGGTGGTACAGGTGCTGAATTTCATTTCTCAACCGGCTGTCAAGTCTAGCAGACGACAAATTTGGAAACCGTCAAATGGAATGTATTTCGGACAGATGTGAGTAGTTTCACTAGAATCATGTCATTTATGGGACGTTTAAGTTTAAACTGGGTGGGACGTCATTTTTAAGCCCCCGCCTCCATTCAATCATAAACTATACAGTTCGCTATTTCTTGTTTGGCTTTGCTACTGAAAACATTTGCTTCTGCGAAGGGTTGGAAAAGGTCCCTTGCTGAGGCCGCAGTCAAATCAGTTATGAAGCTAGATAAACGCCTGCATATGAAAGTGTACCAGCCCCTCCTACTCCACATTAATGTATTCACTTCTCACAGGTTGCCTATCGCTGTGCTCTATTTCAACTTGTGCTGCGTCGGTTATAATCCCTATGAAGAACAATAACTGCGCCAGCCGTTTTGGAAGAAAATTGATCATTCATTCAGTAACAACAATGTGCAATGTTAATGGTGAACCTATGTTCAATACTTAAGAATAGGCTTCGCTTATCACTCAGCCAACAATGTATTGCAGTAACCTCCAAACGTGACTGGAAAGATGATTATCACACTACAGTCATGGTATTCAATCAATTTAACAGGTACAATAAGTGCAGTGGTGATTATATGGTGGCATATTTGCAGTAGCAATAAGGAGAAGCAGTTATATCTCAATGTTTATAACACATATTTACACTAGTATTCTGTACATGACTAATATTTACACTTAGTATTCAGTACATGACTCCAACATCCAGGTATCACTTCCTCCGCTGATGGTAGTGTGTGTAGATAGAGTATACTGTAACAAATAAGAAAAGGCGTCATTTCAATGAGGAAGGAAAGGAATACCATCAGTAGCAGAGGCATTATATGTGAGACATGTTGGAAATAGAGGTGTACTTACGGCGGATAAGGGCCAACAGGAACCACTTGATTTCAGGCCAATATTCAATGACGAATTCCGGTTCAAAAATGCACAAGCACATTGCACAAAAACTTATAATGAACTGGGTGATCCCAGCGTAGAGGACAATCTCCCTGTCAAGAGAGAAATATGTTAATGACATGTAAAACGATTCTGTGCAATGTTTTTAATAAAATGATAGTAATGCCTGTGACAATCAGATCACTAAAGTAAGAGTGAGTACTGTTCCTTGTGGAGTAACAGCCTGTATTCCACCGCCTAATCCCTATCCCGGGGGGATAAATATTCTTACTTGGGGCAATAGGGGATAAGAATATAAATTTGGATAGTTTTGAACATTAATCATAAAGGCGACTGTTGTTTCTTATTGTAAATGCCGGCAAATGCGCAAAGCGGGTCTACAAAGATACAAAGAAGCCGATATGGTCAACTGAATGAGCATGGTGCCATTTGTGGTTATAGCCACTACAGCACACAGTGCCTCGTGTTTGAGGAACATCACTTAATGTCAATTTAACCTCAGAAAAGAATCTCTCCATGCAAAAGAGTGTCAATTTCGACAGCATTTGGGCCAATTCGTCTACCTTGTCGACGGATCGAGCAAGAGAGGTTGCATTTGGCGGGGTGTCGCCGGCAGGTGGCCGCAACAAAGAGGTACATGAATATCGCGCAAAGATTGTCGTGGGGATGTTCTGTGTCAGCTATTGTCAAAGTTTACTTACATGTTGGACGGCATCTCACTAATGCTGATGCTGGGAAATAGCAGCAAAGCTGGCAAAGCGGCAGCAAGGTATCCAAGCACGTATCACCCGGCGAAAGCACAGTGGTCAAATGGAACTGATCAACAGCCAGGCGTGTGACGTCATCCGTCATCATTCTTTTCTCCCGTCTGCCGGAGACGATAGGGATAGGGAATGCCAAAGGCCAAAGCCTGTAGTCGTAAATAGGCCCGTCCACCTACCTACACCTTAAGACACGTTTGGAGAAAGAATTATTATTTTTTCTACGTCTTCACTTACATTTCTACGCAGGGGCTATAGACGGACAGCTGAGCACTACCGTTCTTGACCCACCCCCGCAGCTATAGTCATCGTATTACCATAGCAAAGAGAATCGTGTCTTTTCTCTTTCGCAGTTAAGAAAAAGTATCGAGAGCAGCCAAGAAAAGATTCGCTGATCTCCTGTTGGGAAGCATCGCCAAGTCTTCTCGCGTGAGCAACTAGGACTAGGAGCCCTTCCCAGCGAAAGAATAGTGTATCTTTCCTTGTCGCTCTCGAAGCTTCTCCGTAAGGTGCGAGAGGATATGAGCTCAAATCTCGACGTCGACTCGACGTAGACTGTCAAAGGATAGTCTTCTGAGCAAGGCGGATCCCGTGACTCTTCTTTCCCCACCAAGCAGTTTCCTGTGGACTGATTGGTGAAAACTGAGTGGTGAGGGTAAAAGAGCCACGGGATCCCGTCAACTCGACGTAGACTGGTCACCGGCCGAACGCCGAAGCCGACCCCTGCCGCCCACCGACACGGACAAGACGGACACGAGCCGACGCGACGACGCGACTAGACGCGACAGCAGAAGCTTTATCTCGCAACAACAAAACAGAATGGCTTATTGCGAAAAACTGTGAGTACTTGAGTGATTATATGCTAGTGGCGCTTTAGCTTTTGCTTTTTTTACAAAGTTTTTCGTCCCCTCTCCCCAGGTTCAACATTTTAACGCTCCCCCTTATTATTACGGAATGTTGGTTCGTCTTTCTTGCACCAGACACCAAACTCATCCACGACACGTAAGCCAAAAATGTGAATGTAATTATCGCAAGATCGAAATCCATCAAAGTAATCACTTCAATTTCAAATTACAGGTCGTT
>NW_026267142.1:2268416-2271115 GCF_000697945.3 Frankliniella occidentalis | reverse complement strand
CCACTTTGCACAACTAATTTTTGACAGTCATACTTTTTTTTCAATCAAAATTACAGACATCAGCTGCAATATATGTAAAGAAACCTCTTCAGGCTAAACAGTTTTACAAAATATAACTATACAACAAAAAGATGGACCCACCAGACACAGTAAGTATTAAAAAATTTTCAAATAAAAAAAATTGTTAAGGTACAACATACTCCACAGAGTTAGCCCACATTTTCTGCCGGAGTCTGATCGGAAGGCTTATAGTGTTTCCTGTAGCTATAATAACTGAGGTGCTAAAAAGGGTTTTTTAGTCAAATTACACCAAAAAAGTCTATTTCATGAAGCCAACGAAGCCCTACGCCCACAGAGTTAGCTCAAATTTTGTAACGAAGTCTTCTAAGAAGGCTTGTAGAGCTGCCCCTCGGAATCCTGGGGTTCTTGTCGGCCGGCACCAGGAGCACCTCACCGACGACCCCACGTCGTGGCGTACGGCGGCCTATCGTGGACTTGAGAACGCTGCCCTGCAAGGGCCTCAACATCGAGTGCAACAAACTGGGCGGGGAAGACGGAAAGCGGCAGGTTTGTAGTATTGCCCCCCCCCCCCCCCGGCGTTCCACACACACAGACACAGGCACTGGCTGTATCCTGGGATATTTGTCGGACGGCACAAGGACCACCTCACCGACGACCCCACGTCGCGGCGTACGGCGGCCTCGTGGACTTGAGAACGCTGCCCTGCAAGGGCCTCAACATCGAGTGCAACGATCTGGGCGGGGAAGACGGAAAGCGGCAGGTTTGTAGTATTGCCCCCCCACCCCTCCAGCGTTCCACACACACAGACACTCAAGGGCGCCCAGGGTGAGAAAGTGCACCGACCGAAGGCTGCGGCAGCTGCAGCAGAGGACGACACTCAGTCCAGGTCCGTCAACTCCTTGCCGGCTGCCCTCTGTTCATCACCCAGATAGACACAGCTGCAGGTATGGCAAGGAGTAGCCCCACGGCAGTGTCATCCACTCCGCTGCCATCGAAGCCCTGCCGGCTGACGTCCGCTGCACACTCAGGTCGACGGTCAGCGCAACAGCAGGTAGGGCAAGGAGTCACCGCACAGCAGCGTCCTCCACTCCATGGTCATCGACGGCAGGGCGGCTGCAATCCGCTCTCATCAACTCTCAGAAAGTCCTCGCCAACTCAGGGATGAGATCAAGTTCGAGGCCAGGTGTCGGACTACATGGCACTTAGTGTTAGTGTCGTTTGCATTGCAGCATAACTATTTTCGATCTTTGCTTGGATTACTCGCAATAGTAGACGGTGCCAGAGTTCTCAAACGGGTGGGCGGGCTCCGCCCGCAAGCCACCGAGCGCTCGTCGCCAGAGCGCCCGGCCCGACCCGTCTCTTCGTCAACGGGCCGGGTGGCCGCCCGGACCGAGCCTGGCGACGGGTGGACGGTCCGCCCACTCCGTTCGGCACTTTGTGGCGTGGCAAGAGTAGCTGTCGGCCAGCGCCGACCCGGCCGGACCCCGCACAGGTGACTTCGGCACTATTTGGATGTCCGGCCAGTGACTGCAGCCGCCACGCCAAGCCACAGCACCGCAGCACCGCCCGTGTACTGTCGCTCTCTCTCGCACACCTGCAGTACGGTATCATCAACTATCGGACAAGACCTTTGCCAACTCACAAGGGAAGGTTTTCCGGTGATACAGTCAGATTTCAAAGGCGCTTTAAAGAGTAGTTGTTTGCACCTCTAGATTAGGATTGGCACTGGTTTTAGCTGCCCGTAGGGAGTTTGGGGGTCATTTCACAAGAATTTCATCAAAAATTTCCCAAATTCATCGGTTTTTTGCCATCTTTGCATGCACATATCTCCGAAACCGTTTGAGCTACAGCGCCCAGATTTTGCATGTAATTGTCCTTCAATTAGTAGTTTCCATGAAAAATATTTGAACCAAATCAATGGGGTTCACCAAAAGGGGCCTAGGGTCGCAACCCCCCTCTCCGGACCCGTTTTTGCGACCCTAATCGATTTCGTTCAAATTTTCTACAAGTAAAGAACGTGCTAAATTATGATTTCCCTCAAAATCTGGGCGCTGTAGCTCAAACGGTTCTTGAGATACGTGCATGTAAAGTTGATAATCGGGCTAAATTTGTTTGCGAATTTTCGATTAAATTCGCGTAAAACGACCTTCAAACTCCCTACGGGCAGCTAAAACCAATGCAAAACCTAATCTAGGGATGAAAACAACAACACTTTGAAGCGCCATTGAAATCTGAGTGTATCACCGGTAAACCTTCCCTTGTCAGCGATGAGATCAAGTTCGAAGCCCGGCGTCGCATTGCATGGCACTAGCTGTATACCGGGCTTATTGTCAGCCGGCATCAGGAGCACATCACTGACAACACCACGTCTGGTCGCAGCACAGCCTCGTGCACTTGAAAAAGATACCATGCCAGGGCCCCTAGATCGAGTTGAAAGACCTGTGCGGGTAGGACGGCAACCGGCAGGGCGTCGAAGGAAGATGAGTGGACGACACTGATGTGGGGCGACTCCTCTCACTACCTTCTGCTGCAACGAGCTGGGAGAAGAGCCAACGGCAACCGGCAAGGCTTCGAGAGCAGTGGACTGAGTGTCGTCCTACTGCTCCAGCTGAGGCACCCTTCGGGGAGGCCACGCACCCACCACATGCTGGCTTGAGTGTGTGTGTAGGGGCCGGGGG
>NW_026267142.1:2266432-2268366 GCF_000697945.3 Frankliniella occidentalis | reverse complement strand
CCGCAATCCAGTATGGGGCACAAGTACATCAGTGACAGTCGATACAAGAAATTAAAATAAAAGCCCGCAATCCAGTATGGGGCACAAGTACATCAATGACAGTCAACAGAAGAAATTAAAATAAAGCCCACAAGCCATCAGGGGGGCACAGGCACATCAATGGCACATAAAATACGACAACAAGAAATCAAAGTCTAATTGAAAGACAAGAAATGAATGATGAGCGAGTAGCAGCATAAATAATCCATTAGGCAAATGGTAACAATCAAAAGTAGCCTAATATCACATCCTGAAAGGAAAATCAGATATTAAAACTCGGATTGGAAAGGAACAGAAAATTAAGGAAATGAAGGAGGGCCACTAACCTCACTCCTCCACCAAGAAGGCGGGGGCGGGGGAGGGGGCAACCCCATTGAAGCGGAAGATCTCAGTCTGCAAAGAAAAACATACAGACGATGAAATAAACAATAACAGAAACAACAACAGCAAAGAGCGGGAGGCAAAAGACACGCACGAAAACCCAGCGCAGACAACGCGCGCAAAGATAAGGGCTATGAGGATTGTAAAGCTCCTCAAAAGTACATTTATGCCTCTTATACAAATAAGAGCCAGTCAAATGAAATTCCGGTTGAGAGAAGGGCGAACAAGGCCCACATACAAAAACGGCTTCATCCCCCTCAAAAGCGTGGTGATAATACATAAAAACGATCACAAACATGGTGGGGCAAGAGAAGATACAAAGGCAAAACGGGCGGCAAAACTCACTTAGGACGATAACGTCTTCTTCATCGTCACTGACCAAATCGATCATGTCGAAGTCTTGACCATATTCAACGTCGTGAAGGATGTCCTCAAAATCCTGGTTATCCAAAATTAGATCCACTAGAGCAGGGTCAAGAGCCGGGTACTCGACGCCCGGGGGCGGGACTTGCGGCACAACATACTCATTTTGGTCTGGAGGATTTCCATGTGGAGGAATCACCATCTAAATAAAAAAAAGGGAAAATCAAACAGTAAGCCAAAAGAAAATAAATAGACAGCGCAGAGGACCAACAACGGAAAGAGACTCACGTAGCATTTCCCCAGACAACAGCCACATTTATAGAACTCCACGAGAATGAACGCAGGGACATAAACGTCCAAGAAAACATAGGAGGGATTAAAAACGATCCAGAGAGGGTGCCCAGTTGTAGCTTGGATACACTTTCCACAGATCTAAAAAGACACGGAGCATTAGCACTCTAAGGCACCTTAACGGCCCAATGGAAATCTAAGCGAACGGGAGAATTTAAAGACTAATACTTACTTTCTGAACTTCTCGGTCGTTCAAATTATAACCGGTGTAGTGATTGATCAAGACTCGGGACGCCATTGTCGGAAAAAGCAGGACGAGAATTGCACAAAACTGTGGAGCGGATCAGTAGCTCAGACCGGTATAAAGCCAAGATGGCGATGACCGTTAGAGGGAGTTCGCGCCAACGGCCGGCGTCCCCACGGAAAGAGGGGAAAAGGAAGGAGTGGGGGTAACGCACTGCGCATGAGCGGCGCGCGCAGCCGCGTATGAGAATAAAAGAGGAACGCCGCCAGAGCACTCTGAGCAGGCAGAGAGAGAGAGAGGATGGCTAGCAGAACAGCACTAGCCGAGAAATAAAGTTCTAAACCAAGGAATTGGATAAAGAACCAGAATAATTAAACACGTCAAGACTCAAGACAACGCTGGAATCGAAGGAAATCACCAATCAACGCAGGCAGAGGAAGATCAACGCTGGATTAGATACGCGGAGCATCTTTATTTTAAAAGTTAAGTATTCTTAACCCTCAAGAGGTTAATAAGAAACGTGGTAGTGTTCAAAAATCAAAGGTGTCACGTAGATAGGTCTAGTCAGTCGTGTAGGAGACACCTAGGGCCAGTTAATTACAGCCCAAGGCAAAGG
>NW_026267142.1:2259159-2266382 GCF_000697945.3 Frankliniella occidentalis | reverse complement strand
ACCCATCCCCCCGCCTCGAGGGGGACCCCCCACCCATGCCCGCGACTAGGAGGTACCAGACATTTGGCCGCGACTAGGAGGTACCCTTACTACTACTGCTCCCCCTCTCCACCCCCCCTCGCAACATTCCACACACACAGACACTCAAGGGCGCCCAGGGTGAGAAAGTGCACCGACCGAAGGCTGCAGCAGCTGCAACAGAGGACAACATGCATGTGGACGACACTGATTTGAGGGGACTCCTCACACTACCTTCTGCTGCAACGAGGTGGGAGAAGAGCCAACGACGACCGGGAAGGATTCGAGAGCAGTGGACTGAGTGTCGTCCTACTGCTCCGCGTGAGGGCTGGGACGCAAGGCCTGCACCACCGACCGGTCGTCGTAGTCATCCTGGAGCTGATGCTGGGATGGCGACGGCGTGGTGAGCGCGGACTTGGCCTTGCGCCGAGCAGCTGCAGGGCGAGGGGCAGCACGGGGTTGCCGCCACGGGACGGCAGGAAGGGTCGCCGCCACGACCGCGTCGCCTGGATCACGTCGTCGGCCATCGTGCTCCGCGGCGGCGCCGGGGTGGTCGTGGTGCTGAGCGGCGGCGGCGCTCGCGGCCTCGTCGACCGGTGCGTTGGCGTAGTCCTAGGCGTTACCAGCTCCAAAAGGTACTACTCGTCATCGTAGTACTCCACGTCCTCCTCGGACAGGGAGGTCTACATTGTGGTCGTGGACGACACCGACGGCTACCTCGGCGGCTTTGGCCTGGGTTTGGGTGTCGGCGGGGGTGGTTACGTCGACGTTGTCGTGGTGGTCGTTGTCAACGTTATCGCCGGTGTCACCTCGGTGCTGTCGTGCTGCCGGCGGAAGACACCGTGAGTACCGAAAAGGGACCGCGCCCCCATCGAATCCCTCCCGGCTGACGTCCGCTGCACACTCGGGTCGACGATCAGCGCAACAACAGGTAGGGCAAGGAGTCACCGCACAGCAGCGTCTTCCACTCCGTCGTCATCGACGAAAGGGCCACTGCAATACACTCTCATCAACTCTCAGAAAGTCCTCGCCAACTCAAGGATGAGATCAAGGTATAGGCCAGGTGTCGGACTACATGGCACTGGCTGTAACCTGCGATATTTGTCGGGGGGCACAAGGAGCACCTCACCGACGAGACCACGTCGCTGGAAGCACCATTCGGAGAGGCCACGGACCCACCACAGGATGGCTTGAGTGTGTGTGTAGGGGCCGGAGGGGAGGAGGTGTTAGGGAGACTAACACTAAAGCTTACCAAGAAGACTCTGGTACTAAATGTGGGTCCATGAAAACACCTGTTTTGGTTTAATTTAACTAAAAAACACTTTTTAACACCTCAGTGGTAATAGCTAGACCAATAGTTTTGGCGCAGGTAGCCTTATCTGAAAGCGTTACAGATGGTGATTTTTTTATTTTTTTCTACATTATCAAACTTTTCCCATTTTCTAAGGCTTCTACCGCTTCAGAAAGGTCTCGACCAACACTTTTAAAAATATGTTTCAGGATTATGTATAACATACAACTAGACATCAGTTCCTTAACCATTTTGCAGAAAGCAAATGATAAAATAAAAGGCTTTAGAAAAAAAATACGGATTAAGAGACCAAATTGTACTTTGTGAAACTTCCAATGAGTGTGAACTTATCTTGACATTTTATTATCTGACTGCACAGGATGAACTTCGTGATTTCACATTAGAGTTTACATATTTAGATCCAGCAGAGACAACTTTAGTGGAAGATCTTGTAATGGTATGTCCTTCATTAATTGAATAATATGTAAAAAAATAATCTAAAAATGATCCATTTGTATTATAGGGTTCTGAGCATCTTCATAAAGTAAATGTAGATGATGGAGTCAACATAAATATACAATGGCAAATATATAATGACATTATAGAAGATTACCGAAAACTGAGTGAAGTATGAAATGACACATATGTTATAATTAGTGAAATTGTCTTCCTTTCAATATCTAAATCACAGTTTTACATTATAACTGAACAGAATCTGTTCAGTTATAATGTAAAACAGATGAGGTCCTCAGAAGCAATGAACATTGAATTAAGTTTACCATCAACTTCTGAACAACCACAGGAGAAAGTATTGGTGAAGTTAATTTGTTCAAAGGTATGATACAAACATAAAAAAAACTAGCAAATAGAATTAACAGCTTCCACTAAAAATCTTTACTTTTACAGATACACCCAGAATTTAGCATCGTGCATCTTCACTTTCCATCCAAGGTAGTCATATACATGAGAGAAGTTAAGTTTCTGGAGGAATTTAATGAAAAGTGCACAAGAAGAGAAGATTGTGCAGTGGAAGACGAAAAAGCTTCAGTACGTTGAACTGAATTTGTGATTAAATTATGTAACATAATGAGTTAAAACAGAATTTCACACATTGTTATTTTCTTTAATAGATGACAATAGATACTGACTCTGACAGTGACAAGGAGAGCAATTCAAAGAATGCAGACAAGAAGGAAGATCAAACTGCTAAGGACACAACAACATCAAAGGAAAACGATGATAAGGTACAAATAAACACTTATAAAAGTAAAAGTTAACTTGAGAAGAAACTGTACTTAAATTAAAAGGACATAATATCACAGATCAATGAAACGTCTCCTACAAAAGCTGATAAAGATAAAAAAAATGATGAAAAGACAGCGAAGAAAAGAAAACCTGACACAAAGGTATTAGTAAATACAATTTCTGAAAAAAAAATACAGTAAAAATTTGTACTTAACATAAATGTCATTATACAGGATACAAAAGATGATAACTCTGAGTCATCAACTACATCAACATCAAAAACTAAAAAAAAAATCAAAGAGAAGGAAAAAAAAAGTAATGACAAAGAAAAGTCAAAGAGAGATTATTCTGATGAGGTAAGGAGATTATATAAAATCTCTAATTTTCTTTTCACGAAGTTCTGTAGTAAAGAAAACTTGTTTGTGTCCTGATTTAGGATAAGTCATCTAGTGACGATGAGATAAATAAAATCAATAAGGCCGCGTCTCAAATTCCGACACAGAAATCTGTAGTATTATGGTAACATTAACATAACCAGGTTACAGCAGAATACCCTCAGTCACGGCCACTAGTGATCACTATGGAGGCGACACCTACACTCAGACCCCTGAACCTTTAATTGTTTTACGATCGCCTTGTTCTTCTTGTTGTTATGCCAAACAAGGAATAAATAGAGGCGCGAGCCTTTGACTCGCAGCCATTTACAACTCATGAGTTCTGCTGTTCACATGATCTTGGCTCTCCCGTAACCCCAATACTACAAATCAATTAAAAACCTTCAAAAAAAAGTATTACAAAATTGCGGAATTTTTGGAAGTAGAAACAACACGAGGAAAAAGTATTAGACTTAAACTACACGATGAAGATGTAGCTGATAAGTTTTGTTTTGTGCACTTGCCAAGAAACATTTTAAGCGAAATGGTGCCCATATTGCAAAAACTTAATGAAAGATGTAAATCAGAAAAGGGGATGTATTTCATGTTCAGAGGGATGAAAGGCTTAGCATTCAAAATTAGATTTACAAGGAACCCTCACAAAAAATAAGTTAACTGTGCTTCCATCAGTGTAGTTATGTTAAAATAAATAAAATTAAAAAATTAAAAAAGCATAAAAGAATCTTGTTGTCTCATTAAGATAGTTTTGTAAAAGAAGTACACATAAACGGTTGTATTTTTATAGTTGTATAATCTTTTAAACTATTATCGTTAAAAACTCCATGAGTTAATCTCCACTTTTCTTTTTGATTGTTTCAGGAAGAAAAATTGATCAGTAAGAGACAAAAAGCAACTGAAAGACAAAGAAAACGAAGGGGTACGATGTCAGAAAGTCAAAAAAAAAAAAACAGAGAGAAAAAAAGCTCAAATAGGAATGAGAAAATCAAGATTAAGAAAAGTTGATCAAGATAAGAAAAGGTAAACAACTGAAAAGCGTATGTTAAAAAGGCTAGAAAAAAAAAACAGGAATACCATATGATCCTGATGGGAAAATTGACTTAGATCAGCATAACTTTAATTGCTATATGAAAAGTTTACATTGGTTTGTTTGCTCAAAATGTCATAAAAAGAAAATGGTATCAAGTTACACCAAAAGCAAGTGTGGCAACAATTGTGAACTCTTTTCTGCAGAAAATGACATGGACCCAATGAGTGTACCTGTAGAATTGCAAAACTTAACTTTTATAGAAAAACAATTAATAGCTCGAATTCATACAGTAATGTCACTATATAAGTTCAAAAAATGTCAATATAAGTATTCCGGTCAAGTCATTAACTTTTCACAAGATGTTCAATCAGTAGCCACAAAACTGCCACATCTTATTGCAGACATAAACAATGTAGTTGTTGTAAAGTTGACTGATAACATTGTTTTACAAGACTTTGTAGTAAGGAAAGCAATAGTCCTAAGGGCCTTAATTTGGTTAAAAGCTAATAACCCCAGTTATTCAGATATACAGATAGATTATAAAAATCTTGATTCACTACCAATAGAAGGTAATGTGTATGGTCAGTTAAAGAAAATTGAAACTGATATGGATTTCCCTGATGAGATTGAAGATAATGAGGATGACACAACTAAGGATAATGATGAGAACAGTGAAATTAAGTTATCATACACTGATGTACCAGAATTAATGGACTCTTCTTTAAAAAAGTCACTAGATAATGTGGTAATTTGGCCATCAATTGGAAAAACACCCATTATTGAGTTTAGTTCACCTGGATTTATATCGTTAGCCTTCCCTCACTTATTCCCATATGGTAAAGCTGATTTCTCTATGGGACGTAAACATAAAATTTCACTCCAGGATTACATAAGGCATCTTATGTTATATTCTGATTCCAGATTTGCTCAAGATGAACGATTTCGATATTTCATCATGAATTGTGAAATGAGATGGACAGCTTTAAACATAGGGAACATTTATGTAAAGAAAAACAGTTTCTTTTCTAAAATGACTATTGTCCAATTGAAAGATTTCCTGAAAAAAAATCCATCATTGGTAAATCAAGTTATGCACTACGGGTCACGACTTAGGACAACCAAAGCATATTGGAAATCTAGATGTGGGGAACTATTAGATATGGTAAATCAACTTGGAACACCAACAGTGTTTTTCACATTAAGCAGTGCAGATTTTCACTGGCCTGATTTATATAGGTTACTTGGACATGATGTGAAAAATTTAACTATGAACCAACGTAATGACTTACTGTCAAAAAATCCTTTGGTTGCAGATGCATTTTTCTATGCTAGATCAAAGTTCTTTCTTGAGAAATCATTTAAAAACCATTTTGATGTAAGCGACACATGGTACAGGTACGAATATCAGCATAGAGGTTCAATTCATGTACATGGAATAGCTTGGTTAAAAAATGCACCCACAATAACAAACAATATGACTGAAAAAGAAAAAGAAGTAGCCATAGAGTACTACAATAAGTTAATTTCATGTCAAAATCCCAACATACAAATTAAGCCTAGTTTAATACATCCATGTCAACTTTCATTGGATGAAGTTGATAATTTAGAAGATGATCTTTGCCAATTGATAAACCAAGTACAACGACATACAAAATGTAGAAGAAGTCATTGTTTAAGACAATGCACTAAAACAAAAAAAGTAGAATGCCGATATAAATTCCCAAAACCATTGGTCGATGAGACATCTCTGGAAGTTAAAGATGGTCATGTTTTCGAGATTAATTTTTCAAGGAATGATTCATTGGTTAACAAATACAGTACTTGAGTTCTGCAGACGTGGAGGTCAAATATGGATATGTCACCAATATTAAACAAAGGAATTGTATATAAATACATAGCTAAATACGCTTCAAAATCAGAAATCAAATCAGAGTCATATAATGACATTTTGACAGAGATAATAGACAAAAAATGTGATGACTCTGATCCATGTAAAAAAGCAATCAGAAAACTCTTACTGAGATCTTGCAGTGAACGAGATTACTGTGCTCAAGAAATTTTTCATTACTTAATGGGTTTCAAGTTTTATCATAGTTCTCGAGAATTTATTGTAATTAACCTACACTGCATAGATTGGTTAACATTGACTAGCTCATATAGATCAAATAATGTCATTGATTTATACACAAAAAGGTCGAGTAACCTTGAAACTTTATCATTATTTGAAATATGCAAGCATTTTAAATTGTTACATGGGTTGTGGGAAAAGAGAAAAATATCAGCAATTGTGCGATACTTTCCTAGACCAGTGAAAGATAACATTTCTAGAATTTACTATGAAACAATGGCACAATACTTTTTTCCATGGAGAACTATGGACGACATTGCTGTGATAGACAAAGTCATCATGGAATGTGCAGATAAGCTGATAAACAAATACATAACTTATCATGATGATGAGAATGATTTTGAAGATGGAAATGAGGATGAAAATGATAGTCATAAAATGCTAAGTACATCAAACTTAAAAGATAATGAGTCAATTTTAACAAGTTTTAACCCAAACTTATTCCAGAAAAAGATAGAACTGAAAACAGCAGAGGAATATAAATGGGATAAGATAGGTAAAAAACTGAACATTGAAACAGTATAAGTGATAAATGAAAAACTACGAACAGACTTTCATTCAGAAGACAACACTCAATATGACATTGAAATGTCAAATGTTGATCAAAAAAAAAATTATCAAATTTGTCAACTCATTGATTACCCATATAAAATGCAAAAGTTATGATAAGCCACAGTTTGTCTTAGTGCAAGGTATGCCAGGGACAGGGAAAACTTATGTGTTAAAAATGTGTGTTCAGGAGATTAAAAAACAGCTGGGACACAAATCAATAAAAGTACTCGCACCAACTGGAGTCGCAGCTAGAATAGTTAATGGTACAACATTACACTCATTTATGGGTTTGGGTAAATATGGCTTTAATGCAGAACAATTAACCGGATTAGAATTGTTAGCATTCAGACAAAAGCACGATGGGTTAAAGTTTTTATTTATTGATGAATACTCAATGGTGGGCCTCAGAATGTAAGCATGTCTGGAAAGAAGATGCAAAGATTTGGCTGATTGTGATTTGTTGTTTGGGGGTTTGACAGTTTTCCTTTTTGGCGATTGTAATCAATTATTACCATGTGTGGACCAACCTTTGTATGCAAACATTGAGAAATTGCAACAAGGAAACTC
>NW_026267142.1:2256279-2258645 GCF_000697945.3 Frankliniella occidentalis | reverse complement strand
TGGTCCCAATTCAAGCTACATGGTATAAAAACGGAATCCTATGTTCAAGAACACAACTGCCAATAAGTCTCTGTTGGGCATGTACAATTCATAAACCACAAGGACTAAGTTTACTATCAGTAATTCTTGATGCTGGAAACTCGGAATTTGCTTTAGGGTTACTGTTTGTTGCTCTATCTAGAGTATCAGATTTCAAAGATCTGTGTTTACTGGGTGCAATATCTTTAGAAAGATTAAATTCGGCAAAAAAATCTGCACGGTATAAAATAAGAAGAAAATTTTTGTCAATGTTAAGGAAAATGTCAAATTAAAAATTACACTAGTACTAACTTAATTGATAAGTTTTTGTGAAATTGTTACAGTTATTGATGAAGAGAAAATACAATAGAGAAAGAATAAGACTTTGGAGATTGAAGTTGACCAAAGAAAAAAAAGAATTCATGAGAAAAAAAGATAGGGAAATGAAAAAAAAAAAAAAAGGATGCAAAAGAAAAAAAGAGAAATAAATTGATGATACATTACTTTGTGTAAATAATTTACCCCCATATTCTTCTGAAATGTGATCATATTTAAAAAGAAAAAAAAGATGCTACCATCATCATCTTCAACACATTCTGTTAAGAAAAGCTGGTTAGAAACATATTGTAAGACACAACATGTGTAGATAGCCTGTAACAGACACTCTGTTACAGACAGCCTCTTACAGACAACCTCTTACAGACAGCTTCTTACAAACATAATGTTACAGACACGCTGTTACAGACAACTGTTACAGAAAACATATCAGAGACACACTGTTACAGACACACTGTTAAAGACACTATGTTACAGAATCACTGTTACAGAAACCCTGTTACAGACACACTGTTACAGAAAACTGTAACAGACACACTGTAGCGTTTGCTTGACAGTAGTAAAAAAAGTCTCCCTCCCGACTGGATTGCTCAATGGTGTGGTTCAGTAGCTTTATGTTGTTCCAATGTTTATGGGCGCCAAGGGTCACTACAGGACCCTGCTCAGAACTCACAGAATTTTGATTAATCACTAATATTTATTGGAAGTAATAGAAGCAGTAAAGCCAGTGTGGATACAACAAATCTATAAATAATTACATACAAGTAATTAACTCAGAAACAGAGTCAGTACGGAGTCAAATGATAAATGAATAGAGTAATACTATTATACTGAAATTTACAGTTGCTGTTGCTGTTGGACCCTAAGGAGACATAAAACTCGCATTGAGTACACTAAGTTACGTTAACCAGAATAGACTCTATGATGGCAGCCTACAAGGCAACTAGAATAAACGACCTTACTGGGGACAAGTTACTGGAAGAGTGGCACGCAATCTACGAACCACTTGCCTTTCCAGCGACCTGTCTCCAAACAAGGGAAGAAACGCCAATTTAACATGAGGAGAATCTGGTTAATTAAATCAGAAACTATTCTTCCTAGGGACAAACAGACAAATTATATACAAGTACATAACATTTTGATTGATGGTTCAAGTAGCAGGGATTTAGGTAAATTCATTGAATTACACCGGCATGGAGGCTGGGCACTGGAGGTGGTTACATAGTTAGTAACAAGATGGTCTCCCTGAGGAGACCAATGTTGCTGACCATCATGATGACTGGGCCAGGGCACCAAAGGCGACTTAGCCGTCCATAGTGTACTTATCAGGCAGTACTAAAAGTGTCAATGACACAAGGCAACCTAAATGCAATAATGAGAGACACATGAGCCCACACAGGATACCAGGAGGAACTGTACCATAGAACGATTGCTGTTGCAAAGACTCACCAATGAGGCCTTAAAAGCAAGAAAATGAACTACACAGGTCACTTCGGACCATTCACGAGTGAACCGATAAAACGGTAAAATTGGAGCAGAGTCACAACAGCTAATTACTCGGATGGCGCTCGGTCAGCATAGAGACCTCCTCCGCTCCCTCGCCTGCCCAGCTGATCTCTGGTCAGGTGAGGGGGGAGAGGTAGGGAGGAGAAAACTCCAGACAAGCAGGTGTCAGCGCCATCTCTCGCCCCCCGCGGCAGACAGCTACTCGTGCAGGAGAGGCTGCCTACCTCCAGGCGCGAGAGTTATCGTGGGTGGCCTACCTGCCGGGCGTTCCCCGTAACAACCGTAACAACACTGTTACAGACAAATTGTTACAACAAAGTGTTACAGACACCCAGTTACAGACACCGTGTTACAGACATCTTGTTCCAAACACCTTTTTATAGACAGACTGTAACATACACTGTGTAAAAGACAAGAAAAAATCCAAAAATAACAAATAGACGAAATTTATCAGTTATCAAAATTGCGAGTGAGCGAGCGACGCGAATTATGAAAAAAAATCAATA
>NW_026267142.1:2240952-2248688 GCF_000697945.3 Frankliniella occidentalis | reverse complement strand
CGACGTCGGCGAGGGTGGCTTTCGTTCTCCTCGACATTGCGCACAACTTTTACTTCAACCATTTTTCGCTGCGGGTACCCGTTTGGAAGAGTACCCGTTTTAACGCATTTTGAACGGGTATTTTCCACGTTTCGGCACTTTTGGCATTTTTTGGGTCCCCAATTGTCGACGAGAGGAAGCGAACGCACTTTGTCCGGTGAGAATCGGACGAGCGGTTCTCCAGATTTAGGGGTGTCTTAAAGTCGCGGGGCTTACGGCTTTAGAGTGTTAGTGGACGTGGGGCCATGCCATTACTTTCAGCTGAATCAGCTTTAGCGCTAGCGTGATTTTCACGTCACCGGTGTGATTTTCACGTAAGCGTCTGCTAGCAGTGTGATTTCCACGCAAGCGAAGGTGCACTTGGGAGATATTCGAGAATGTGCACCTTCGAACTTGCGTGAAAATCAAATGTTGGCATCCCAACGTGCACCCCCTCTCCCACACCTCAGGCCCTTCGGTCTGTGCAGGCCGAGGCGGTCTGGCGCGGTTGGCCATTTACACCGATTTCGCAGAGCTATGGTTTGAAGTAGGGGCCACTAGTTTAACATTGCTGTTATGGGGTTTTTGATAAAAAAATTGTGAAACTATCCTTTGCTCCCCCACTTTTCACTTTACATCGAAAATAGAGCGCAAATCGTGATGTACGTCTAACTGAGTTCTACAATGTGTAGTATGTCAACATCCCGCCTTGCATTGCGAAGAAAAAACAACGAGAAAACATGAAGATGTCTCAAAAAATCCGTGTTTATGTAATTCTATTTTTGGTCTTAATAGTGGAATGTTGGCATGCTATACGTCATTCGTCACAGTTTTTAACGTTGATCACGATTCTGGTATTATTTTTTATGTGCGTCGAGAATTAAAGGAACCAGACTACATTTACACTTTTTGATCAAAACGCCCACTAGACACCAATGTTAAATTTGTAACCCGTGGTTCGAACACAAGATATTATAATATCGGATCAATCTGATAGAAAAAATAAAAACGTGGTTAGTGTTACAATTCTCAAATCGAAAATCGGCAAAATTCGATCACCTCTAGTACTTACTGACCAAAATAAATTAATACATGAGAGTGTGCACATCAATTAACGCATAGTAACACACCGGTGAGATAACGCAGATGGAACGGACCCAAATTAGTTTGGTACCTTACCACACACCAAAATCTCATGAACATATATTAATAGCTCACTAAGTTAAGTTCTGTTATCATGCTCTGTTTTTCTTGTAACCTATGAATGAAAATGCTTATAAGATTTTTAGTGTTCACACTGGTACTGGTAAAAATTTCTTAGGATTTCCCGAAGATTTATTTTCAACCACTACTAGAAATTTCCAGGGGACTCCGTTCATAGTTTTCATGAAGGTAAAAAAGCTGTTGAAGGTAGCAAGTTTTTAGTCGTCTATATGTTTCGAAGCTAAACTCGACACGTGCAATCTACAGAGTCCTTTGGTAAATCCCAAATGGCTTTGGCAGTACTTTTCACGGTTGTTCCGTAAAATGCCAGAATTTTTTCCAACAGTTTCTAAGCAATTTTGTGATGAACCGTTATAAACCAACCGACATGTTATCATTTAAAGGTGGGCTTTGCGCTGCACGAGCTTGCCAAGAGCCGGGAGCTGCAGGAGCTCGCCGTGGCTGAGATACGACAGAAGACCGAAGAGCATGGCGGCCTTACCTACGATGCGCTCCGGGAAATGGACCTCGTCGAGAGGATAATAAGGGAGTCGCTGAGGAAGTACTCACCGATCGGGATCCTGACACGCCAGCCCACTGATTCCGTCAAGGTATTGATTCTGTCCGTGACGAAGAGTTTCACGAGTACTGGCAAGGTAACAAGAATTTTGGCGAGTCAACTCTGTACTCTGCTAATCCTAATTTAAGTGCAGAAGGTGTTAGCAACATGTAAGTGTAGAACATTTCACTTCTGCACCACACTCTAAATGAAAAGGGACACTTTTGTAAGGGCTCCGTAACTTATCATTGCACGAACGAATGTTACAACAAAACACATCTTATATTAGGACTTGAGTTATCGTTGTAAAATGTACCCAGGGAATTCTCAGCGAACGGGTCATTTGAGAGTTCCTAAATTATTATTTTTTCCGTCAAATTTGTTAGGTTTTATGGTTGCACTGGTTTTATTTTGCTCCGAATAAGATACGCGCACGGTGATGATGGTTCATTCAAAGCACGTATTTCTCATTCACAACGTAAAAGACCAGACTCTGGTCACGTTCAAACAATGATGGAACTCATGTAGGGGAGAGTGGGGCACCTGGAGACATTTCGCCTATTTTCGCCCATAAGTCAGTGGTTTTTAAAGTTAGGATCGCGTTTGAGAGACGAGGTGAAAGCCCTATCTTAGTAGTAATTGGATCAGTTTTGTTTGTTGGAAAATTTTGAACGGTTTAGGTATGGTAGTGTGTTGAGTGCAGGATGCACTTTGTCTCCAGGTGCCCCAGGGGTGGGGCACCTGGAGACAGCCGTGGGGCACTTGGAGACAGGCATCAAATTTTACTCTGGTAACTAAAAATATTACAGTTTATTGCCAAAATAGCATGTTTCCCTCCTCATATTCCTCCCTCACAATACTAAAAAAAAAATGGCCCAGTTTTGCCTTTGGTAATATTACATTGCAGGTAACATCTTGTAACATAAGTAGATTCAACATAAAATAAAAATAAAAACATCACTTGCTAAAGGTTTTAGCATTTACAGGTCACATCTTCTTAAACTTAAATTAAAGTCAACATAAAATTCAAAACAATTATCACTTGCTAATAGTTTTAGCACTTTCACAGGTACAAAGATAGGGTGCGTAACTACAACACTCTAATTAAACTAAAATCAACGTCAAAAGATAAGAGATTTTGCTGCCTTCTGGTCCCAGTGCAAGTAGGTTTAGGCAACAAATACTTAACATCATCAATGTGAACACTGGCCAAATCTGGCACAGGAGGGATCACAAATTTATCTAGTACTTTGGTACTTTTTCTCAAGTAGCTAACTTCGAGATCATTGTCTTCATCTTTCTCTTTTAATACTTTGGCTACATAGTAGTCTGGAGTTTGGTTTTTTGACTTTGGTTTGAATTCCACTAGAATAAAATCCTCTTCTTTGGGATCAGAGGTCAGAGGTGGAAACTTTCCTGTCTCCAGGGGACTATTTTCTTCCATCATGTCACCCTCCCATTCACCCTCAGATGACACTGTTAGTGGTTCATCTGGTTCATCCGGATTACTTTCCTCAGAGCAAGAGTCTTGTTGTTTAAATTTCAGTGCTCTTCTTGATTTTTTGGGAGGAGGCTGGCTTTCCTTCTTTTTTTTTACCATTTGTTTTCTTAGCTCTTTCTTCTGCCTTTCTCTTTATTTCGTTCTTCTCAGGTGTGTCTGTGGCAATCATGCTCTTACCCTTTTGTCTCTCTTTGTTAGTACGTTTCCTTGGCGCTGGTGTTGGTATGCCTCGAAACACCTCTGAACCAATAACACTGGATGTTCCCGATTTATTTGAATGGGCACTAAGTGGTCTTTCACTATCCGGGGTTTTCAAAGTAGAGTCATTAGTTTCACCTTCAGTGCCTGTAAAAAATATTATTTTTTAATGATATGAACTTGGGGTATTAAATAAATAATAATAATTAAATAAGCATAGTCTATTACCAGTAGAAACAGAGCCTGGAGTGCTAAGGGTAGTATTGCTGACATTAGCAGAAGGCCTAGCTTGAGCACTTTGGGTGTTGCTGTTGTCTTCTTCAGTAACCAATACATTTGAGTTAATGTCTGCAATAAAATAGGCATAATTAGTAAACTTATAAATACTATTTTACCAAATTTCTTTTTCATTAATGCAGTGGACTACATACCTTCAGAGGCCTCTGGATTTGGCCTGTCAGTTATACGGCTGGGAATAAAGTCCAACTCTTTGAAGACAGTTCGATCGAATGGCATGATTCCTGTCTTTTTGAAGCCTGCTGTTATATTTGCAGGAGTTAGAGCTTTCCCAACTGCTGTGCAAACAAATTGGGCCAGGTCATAAATTGTGCAACACTGGTTGGGGTGTGCCCTTTTCCAGATGCTCATTGCATTTTCATATGCCCTCTTGAAAGGGCCCATGATGGAAACATCCAATGGCTGGGTCCTGTGAGTGGTGTGTGGAACCAGAGTTAAAATAGTTATTCCATTTTCTCTCGCATACTCAATTGCCTCTAATGTGACGTGAGCTTCAAGGTTATCACATAATATCAGAAGAGGATTTTCTTTGGTGCAGGCAGTGTGTTTCACAATATGCTGAAGAACTTTTGGGAACAATTCTGCATTCATCCAGCCACTTTCACATGCTAAGCCTAAAGTGCCTGGATACGCTCCTATTGTCATGTTGTTCTTAAAATTCTTCCTTGGAAACAACATTACAGGAGGTATGACTTGTCCCAGGGCTCCAACAATTAAACAAGTAGTGACTAGGGTTCCCCTTTCCCCACTAGTTAATTGGTATACTTGTTTCTGACCCTTTGGGGCAACAATTTTACCAAGGCATGAAACTGTAGTAGTTCCGCACTCATCAAGATTAACAATTCTGGAACCATCTTGAAAGCCTGGGTGGCGTGCCAGAACTCCTTCCAAACGATTAAAGAAGCTGTCCGTGTTAGTTTTATTAAAGCTTGATGCCCTGGCAACGCTACAGGCTTCAGGTTTGCGGATGCTCAAGTTTGGGTGTCTTCGCAGAAAACAGCGAAACCACTCCCTCCCTCCACACTCATTATTTTTCCAATTTTTTGGCATTTCTATTTTGTTGATAACAGCAAATTCATATGCCAATTGACAGGTTTGTTCCACACTTAGTCCTAAACCCATTTGGGCTAATATCAAAACATACTCTGCCAAACTAGTCTCTTGTTCATCTGTAAACAGTCTCCTTGTTGCAAATCCTTTTTTTAAATCCTCCAAATTGATGTCGGGCGAGTCCTTATTTTCTTTATACTTTTTGTACAGGGTTTGATGTTTTACATTGAACCTTTCTGCAGCAATTCTGAGTGAAAGGCCTCCCTTCACAGCCTCTATAGCTGCCTTCATATTGCCTTCTCCAAATTTTCCCCTCTCTGTCTTGGGTTTGTAGTTGCGCACCATTTCTGTAAACATTTTTTGGCATCAGTTTTTGACAATCACGTAATTTTAACAACATTCGGACATAAATTAAGGTGTCTCCAGGTGCCCCACAAAAATTGTCTCTACGTGCCCTACGAGACACATCGAGGTTATGACGCTGGGCATTATAACCCCTGTGATTCAACTCAAAATGTTTTTCAGCCAATCGAAAGCTCACAAATCACAGAATCTGTTGATATTTTTATCTAATTTTTCGGACAATTTTTACTGGGCAAAGTGAAGCTTTAAAGGAAAAATCAAATTTTAACTTTTACCTGTTTTGGAGAGACATTAAGTTTGACAGCCTATAACTCCACCACCGCTTCGATGACAACCACCGCCTTTTCTGAAAGTGGATTACGGACCGTTTGCCATCTCCCTGTCAAGGTGGGACGGCGCGAAAATTCGAACATTTCGAGATATCGCGACTGTCTCCAGGTGCCCCTGTCTCCAGGTGCCCCACTCTCCCCTATTGCCTCTCGTGACTTTGAATTGGTTCTGGTTTTACACAGCTAAATTCCTGCAAAGCAACATTTTGCAGAACTGTGAAGTATTTAGATCCTGTGCAACTGCAAAGCATTTACTTTGCAATTACTAAGTAATGCTTTGAAATTATTGCGAAGCAATGAAAACACGTTGAAAAGCATCGCTTTGAAATTATTGCGAATTGCAATTATGAAGCAATGAAAGCACGTTGAAAAGCATCGCTTTAAAATTATTGCGAATTGCAATTGTAATGCGGCTGTAAGCGGTGGCGCAGCTTCCAGCTCCGGCCGCTAGGACGCAGCACGCTCTGAGCCCACTGTGAGAAATAAACCGGTCAGGTGCGCCTATCAGATGGTCCATACACGTTTGATACCAACAATAACTGAAATAAGATCCCTTTTCAAGTGATAATACGAATTGATGTAATTTCAAAATTACCCCAAACCCTTATTTTGAGCGAGCGATTTCTCAAACTAGACTCGGAGCGTGCTGCACCCTAGCGGCCGGAGTTGAGAGCAGTAGCGCCGCTCAGGCCTCATTTCAAAGTAAATGCTTTGTAGTTACAAAGGATCTAAATAGTTCGCAGTTCTGCAAAATGTTGCTTTGCAGGGTTTTAACAATGTATACCACCTAGATACCAAAACGCACTGAAACTACACTGTTATTCAACGAATGTGACGTCAAATTCGTTTCAATGTTGTGTCATATTCGTTTAAACGTAAATCGGCCAAGCCTGGCGCCATTTGAGCATTAATTCACCTGAAGTCACGTTTGAATGAATGTGACACAATATTCAAACGAATGTGACACATTTCACATTAACATGAATGTGACGTCACATTCCTTGAATAACAGTGTATTTACTGAAAACCCTCTGAATACTACAAAAACTGGTTTCTAGAGCTGTTTAAAGGGTCAAAATGTGAACTCTAGTACGTTTCTAGTGCCTGAGACTAAAGATGTCGTTATCTGTGACCCTTGCGCTCAAAGGCATAAAATGGGCATGACTGGGTATGCAACTGGGATTACAACACGCTGCTTGAGCTAACACTAGACGAACTTAAAAATATAAGAGTCAGAACTTGAGTTTCATCATTGATTAAACGTAACCACAATGCGGTCTTTTAAGGTTGCACTAGTCCTTACGCTACTCATTCAAAAAAAATCTGAACTTTTAGTTTTTATTCTTATTCTTTGAAGACTGCTTTATTAAATGGCAAGGGTGAAATATTTTATATCGACCCTATCTAAATTTCCGCAATTTTTAAATTTTAAAAATGTATGTCCCGTGAAAATCTGCGTAGAGGGAGATGAGTCGAGTTACTCCCTAACAATTTAGTTTGGAGGCAAGTTCTTCAATTTCTTACAAAAGGAGTTATCTCATCTATCAATTATATCAAAGTGCTATATCATTCATAAGGGGTCAATCCCATTTGTCTCCTTATTCAAGTAAAACCTAGAGGTAAAAAGAAAAACGTCAACTTGTCTCAATTTTCATCCCGCCATATCGCAGGAACTATGGCACGTAGGCAACAGTTTCTTTTCCGGAAAATGTGCCAGTTTTACTGTAGATTAACGGCCACTAAAAATCTCAGTTTGGGGTTCTGTCAGTTAATTCCTTCTTCCGCTTCCTGGATCATTTGAACTACCACCAATTCACAAATATCCTATTTGGAGTTAAATAAAACCACTGCGACCAAAACTTAACAATGTTGACAAAAATAAAAAAGTTAGGGATTCCCCGAACTCCCAAATGGCCCGTTTCCTGAGTATCACCCGACATGCTAAAGAATACAGGAAAGAAGAAAATGGACAGCGCTATGCTTTAACAAAGTCACTACCGTTTTCTTCTTTCCTGCATTCTTCTGCATTTAGCAATACCGGAATGCTTTATTGCGGAAGGGGTATTTTTAGGCGGAAATGTCAATTTTTCCGACTGTGAGCTGCAGTCGCAACGTGCAGACGTTTAACGGGAAAAACAAAATCACTCTCGTAATCTACGACGACAACTGACCCTGGGTAAAAAAACCATGGGGCTGTCCATGAGCCATGGACATAAAT
>NW_026267142.1:2236313-2238637 GCF_000697945.3 Frankliniella occidentalis | reverse complement strand
ATGTCTGAACGACACTATCTAAAGAACACGCCAAGGTAGACCATGGTGTGGACATCCCACTTGCGCATGGTTGAGTCGTTGTCCATGGTCAACCGAGTGCAGAGTATCATGGCTGGGCAGATGAGCATAGGTAATCACCATGGTCTAGGCAATGTCCATGATTAAAATCTTGGTTTCCCATGGTCAAAATCTCAATTTGACCATGACAATCATGGTTTTTTTACCCTGGGGAGTAATTTGAGGAGGGGGGGAGGGGGACTTTCTCAAAATCGAAAACGGGGCCACGACGACTTAGCCTTGGGTAAGTATAGTATACAGCTGAATTTCTGTTTGGTTTGTTGACACGTTCCTATCTGTCTCCTTCGCCAGCTGGCCGACTCCGACGTGGTGATCGACCCGTCTGTCATGGTGTGGATCCCGGTGTGGCAGACAATGCACGACCCGGAGGTGTTCCCGGAGCCCGAACGCTTCGACCCCGATCGCTTTACGGAGGAGAACAAGCAGGCACGCCACCAGTACCACTACCTGCCTTTCGGGGAGGGGCCACGCTTCTGCATTGCCGAGAGGTTCGCCATGCTGGAGATGAAGCTGTGCCTGGCCGGGCTGCTGCAGACGTACGCCTTCGACTTTGGCTCTAAGACGGACTTAAAGCTCGAACTCGCACAAGATGCAGCCGCACCCACGCCAAAGAACGGCTTTTGGCTTCGAGTGAATGACAGGCCATCGTCTACTTGAGAAATTACAGTGAAAGTGTCTAATTCCGGACCAGCAGGGCAAATCCGCAAGGTGCTTTGTTGCATTTGTACATCAAAAATACACAAAGTTGGTTCACAATATAGATAATTATCCACGAGGCTCTAGAGGTTTATGTAATTTGTAGTTTCATCATTTAGAGACACCCAGCCCAGTGCAATTTGAGTAATAGTTCCGACCAGGGCACACACAGTGAAGCGGTACTTCAATGCGTTTGCCACATAGTACCGATGCTAAGCCACGATCACTAGATGCAGCTTTAACGGTAGTATGCTGTAGTAGAAAAATGTTAATATCGTGCAAACTATCGCGTGTAATATTAATTTTATAGGATCTTACTCGATCTTTCACTTACAAATGGTCACTTAAAAATGCACCAAATTTTCAATTCACTGATGATATGACAAAGGAGCTTAAGTCCACCTCTGGGTGATTTTTACTTTTTGGGTGCGAAATGATGTGTACATGGTAACAATCATGCCAGCCAAACGGCATGTTGATATCTTGAACCGTTTGGCCTGTATGAAAAGTCACAAAGGAACGTAAGTCCATGCATGAGCTGATAAAGGGACATAAGTCCATGCATGAGCTGATAAAGGAACATAAGTCCAGGTGTAGCTTCACAAAGAAACATAAGTCCACCAGTGGGATTTGACAAAGGAACATAAGTCCAAGTCATTTTGGTCAAGAAATGGCCTCTAGCACCCAAACAGTAGGAGGTAGAGCACGACGGATGAAATTTTCACCCTAAGGGCTCTATTTTGACGAGTTACCCTTAGGCACCCGTAAAAATATTTGAAAAAAAAAATACATTTTGTGACCTGTAGTTTTCGATTTTTTTAAAAGTCAATTTTTGAGCGAGATTGTTCATCTTCGAACTTGATCTGTTTTTTTATGATACAAAACGGCCCTGAAATTCCCAGATCGCTGTCCTAATTCCTTCTTGAGTTGCCGTGCGGACTTATGTTCCCCTGTCAAATCTTGTTGGTGGACTTATGTTCCTTTGTTAAGCTACACCTGGACTTATGTTCCTTTGTCAAATCTTGTTGTTGGACTTATGTTCCTTTGTGAAACTACACCTGGACTTATGTTCCTTTGTCAAATCCCACTGGTGGACTTACGTTCCTTTGTCAGATCCCACAGGTGGACTTATGTTCCTTTGTCAAATCCCACTGTGTTGTTGGACTTATGTTCCTTTGTGAAACTACACCTGGACTTATGTTCCTTTGTCAAATCCCACTGGTGGACTTACGTTCCTTTGTCAGATCCCACAGGTGGACTTATGTTCCTTTGTCAAATCCCACTGGTGGACTAACGTTCCTTTGTCACATCCCACAGATGGACTTATGTTCCTTTGTCAGCTCATGCATGGACTTACGTTCCTTTGTCAGATCCACAAGGGGGTGTCAAAACACATAAGTCACACTAAAATGTGTTCTAATAGAGATAGAGCTACACATGTTTTGCAGAGATGTTAAGCATCCTTAAACAAAACATTCTGTGAAGGAAAAAGTAATCTAGCTTTAAAACTGTAGCAGCCAGACTAGAATTAGACACACTTTTGGCTCTCC
>NW_026267142.1:2230043-2231308 GCF_000697945.3 Frankliniella occidentalis | reverse complement strand
CAGGAAAAGTTTCAGCGTTGTAGTGCAAACCATAACCGAGAAACCTTGCGCGCAAGATTTTTAACTGTTTTGTAACACTTTACTAGAATTGTCGTTCAGGGTGACTCTTGAGAGTTAGGATACTTTTTGAGCCTGGAAAATGTTCACAATAGACCAATAGTTAAATGCTTTACCCTGTCGACAGTCCCACACTCACCATATCCCTACAGGACACATGGTTTTAGAGCCCTAGAATTGGCAAAATTTTGTCCTGACCCCCCTTAAGCTCCTTTGTCATATCATCAGTGAATTTCTTCAAAATCCAGATTCAAAATTCAGATTGCTTTACACATTCCTCTGGCGCATTTTGCGAAACCGACGTCCTTCCACTAAAATACGACTGAATTTTGCCGAAATTGCTTAACCTTTCAAATGCAACAGTTCTACTGCGAAATATCAGTGTGGTTTTGCAGTTACGGATTAAATTGGTGTGTACTGGCACGCAGCTGCAGTGCAGTATTGGCATATGAACCTGTTCTACTGCCATTTAATGCCCATAAATAGGGACTGTCCGGATCTATCCCGACCTCGGGTTTAAATCTGGCCAGGTTTTCAGAGGCTCCTGCTCATGTACACAGGTGGGGGTCGAGGCGAGACACCGACGAGAAACTGACCGGCATGTATCTCCGATGTGCTTGATCAGCCAGTCACCGCTACTGCTCGGTGTCCCGCCTCGCTCCAATCCTGTGTTCACTGTGGCCTAGTGAATACATCACCCGACTCTGGAGTCTCCAGGAAAATGCCTCACCATTGCCTCGAGGCAAACTCCTTTTCGAGACCAAAAGGATACACATACGAGACACCCGCCGATGACTCGGGTATTTCTGTACGATGTCTCCTACACAGCTCTACGGTGACTCTAATTTTGCCTCTAGAATGTCTCGTAGCAGACTGCTAATGACTCCATCAAAGGATTCTAGGAAGCGAGTTGGCCCCGAACTTCGGACAACAGAGCCTTTGACTGGAGGAGAACGCTTATTGAGCTTCACCAAAACTCCCTCCTAGTCACGAAATTTTTGAGCTTTTGAAGACATAATTTTTTGGCAAAAGACGAGAAAGACTGGTAGTTGGTTAAAATTTCAACAAGACATCGTTGAAGTCTTTTAAAATGGTTGTGGTAAGAGTATTCCTAGATGTAGATAAAAACTTGTTAATACACTGGTAAAACGAAGGCAGGATGTCCAACCTTTAAGGGGCACTAAAGCTCTAAAGTCATTACAGATCAT
>NW_026267142.1:2228013-2228286 GCF_000697945.3 Frankliniella occidentalis | reverse complement strand
ATCCTCATCACACCACTAGTAAACAACACTGTGTGAAATGTTTGGTTAGTTTGGTGATATAGGAAACATTTCAAGTCTAGCCTAGGACCAACACGTTGAAATAATATTTATCAAAAGTATCTAAATTTTACTTGTGGTAGTTCGGAAACCTTTAGATATCGTTTACTTTTCGTGCCGAATCGAACCAGGCCAAAATTATTGTCAACTTCCACAATTAAGATTTTTTTCACGAAATGTCGTGTTTTAGTCGTGAACTTAGACGCGACATCAGAG
>NW_026267142.1:2225541-2226555 GCF_000697945.3 Frankliniella occidentalis | reverse complement strand
TTACTGGTTCCATAAATCTATGGTCAGAAAAATCCATGGTTAAATTTATGTCCATGGCTCATGGACAGCCCCATGGTTTTTTTACCCAGGGTACAATCAAGGTCCCTAAATCCGGACGATTTTAGAAGAGAAACTCCTCTTCCTCTTTCTTCTGTTAATGTGGGACCACGTCAAATCGACGGGGACCCGACTGCAACCCTCAATTTTTTTATTTTTTTTCGCGCTAGTGATATACGCCTAGGGGCTGTTTAAATCGTGTTCGCAAAGGAGCCAAAGCGTCCTAAAGTCGAACAATGTTCCCTACATCCGGACAAAATACAATGAGGCCTGAGTGGCAGCGCTCCTTCTAGCTCCGGCCACTAGGACGCAGCACGCTCTGAGTCCACTATGAGAAATAAACCGGTCAGGTGCGCCTACCTGATGAACCGTACACGTTTCATACCGACAATGACTTAAATAAGATCCTTTTAGAAGTGATAATACTACTTGATATAATTGCAAAATCTAACCCCAAACCAGTATGTTGAGCGCACGATTTCTCATAGTGGACTCGGAGCGTGCTGCGCCCTAGCGGGCGGAGCTAGAAGGGGCGCTGCCGCTCAGGCCTCATTACTTCGTCGATTCAGGAGGAAAAGACGTCGTTGATGGAGAAAGGCGTTAGTAACATTTTTCTGAGTACTACATACGACTCTTAAGTTGTTAGTAATTCAAACAGTTTACCCCAAAATTACAGGGAAATAACATATCTGCAAATGCAATTAGTTCTATTACCTGTATTTCACAACCATTAGGCACCTCTTACACGACTATTAGATGATCAAAATATTGGCATCACCATTTAATGTTAACGCCCGATTGTTGTGCAACCATTTTTGCAACACTAATGTCTCCCATAAATGAAAAAATTGTTTAAGATCTATAGATACCTGGGAGGGGGGTCAAAAATTAGGTTAAGATTTAACCATGATTAAAGTACACTAAGGCACATTCTTGTGTTCATAGTTAGTTGCATTA